>NC_073692.1:288069902-288381568 GCF_029784155.1 Uranotaenia lowii
AAACTGCAATAATATTACATTGCGAACCAAATACGAGATATTTCGTGTTTTCGCTAGCCGCTAGTGTGCTCTATTAAAAAGCATAATTAAAATGAGATAAATCTAATAATGAAACCTCATTCTACAAAATGGAATACGAAACTTCCCGTTACTCAAATATCTATATTAAATTAGCAAAATTTGTCTATTGGGTTCTGGAACATAGAATGCCAAATTTTGGTGCCCTTAATGTGTGGAAAATGTCAAACAATGCACTGGGAAAATATAGAAATTTGTGCAGGATTTTTAGGTGAAAATTTTTCTTTACCAGTAAATATGTCTTATAAAGAATCAATTCCTTAATAAAAAATCCTGTGGATAATTTTTTTTAAATATAATATGTTTTCTTTTTGCAGATAAAATATTTAAAAAAAACTCAAATTCTAACTTTTATTTGTGGTTTTCAGCTAAATTGTGTTTCCAAACTAATTTTGTTGATAAAATCTGGAAATTGAATTGTCAAGCTATTTTAACACATTAAGAATCGCCAAGAAATCTGCGACTGCGACTTTAATCAAAATATTGAAAATATACGTGATCTCGAAAAACATGAATCAAATGTTATATGAATTGCACAACCAAATGTGAACTATGGTTTCGAAGCACCTTTTCATTCCTAATTTCATATGATTATTTTAACTGAAAATCAAGAATCCTGAACAGAATACAGAATCCGAAATACGAAAATAGGAATACAATTTTGGTTATGGGAATTATGGAATCAGAACCTCCGAAATGGGTTTAATTTTATTCAAAATCTAATATTCAGCCCTGAATTTCTATGACCAAGTGAGAAAATTTTGAAAAAGTATAGCAGAATTTTGAATTTGGGGTGGGTTTTTGAAATTTTGGCATTAGTTTTCAGTCTGGATTGTTACTTTTGATTAACCTTACTTCATTATCATAATTTGGTTCTGAATTAAAAATTTTGAGTGTAGAGTAGAATATTTTGCTTGCTGTTTTGGATCCTCATGGGGGGGTTTAACACCATTGTAATTGAACTTTGTTGAATGATAACTAAAAAAACTGAATCACGTGTTCAAACTTGTTCAGGATATTAAAATTTAAACTACATAATTTTACTGAATTAGCATTTGGTATAGGTATACTCTAGATGGATAAGGTTCTGAATTAAGTGTTTTCGGTAACTTAATTCATATTTTTATCACGGAAATGGTTTTGAACTTTTAATTGGCTTCAAGTTCTGAGTAATTAATTTTTTTTTATTTTCTTCTCAATTTCAATATGATGCTAAATTTGAAGAAAAAAAATCAATTCATCATCTTACTCTGTCAAAACGCTTACGTTTAACAATTTTTGACAGAAATGCTGCGAGGATTGTTGAAATTTTGTTCATTTTTTGTTCATTTTGCATCGGAGTTCCCCCTCTTTTTGGAGGGGTTTGAAAGTATTAAAGAAACCATTCCCGGTCTTGAAAACGGCTACACACCAAATTTCACGTTGCTCAGATCAGTAGTTTCCAAAAATTGTTCGGATTGTGTCATATTTTCATTCATTTTGTATGAGAGCCCCCTCTTTTTGTTTCGACGGGATTTTAAAGTTTCATAGAAACCATTCACGGTCTTGAAAAAGGCAATATGCAAAATTTCACGTTTATCGGTTCATTAGATTCTGAAAATTGTTCGAATTGTGTCAAATTGTTGTTAATTTTGTATGGGAGCCCCCTCTTCTTGAATTCGGAAACGTTCAAAAGTATCATAGAAACCTTTTAAAGGCTTGAAAACGGCTAAACACACACCAATTTTCACGTCGATCGGTTCAGTAGTTTCTGATTTTTTTTCGGATTATGTCATATGATTATATTAATGTTGTTCGGGAGCTCCCTTCCCTTTAAGTCGGAGTAGTATTTTAGAAACCATTTCCGACCTCAAAAACTCTTATACACAAAATTACACATTGATCGGATCAGTAGTTTTCGAGTCTATAGGGAACAGACAGACAAACCTTTATTTTTATATATAAAGATAAAATAAGGTTGCCAATTTGTTTGGCATGTGTCCGGGCTGGACAAAAGCAGGCAATGTTATACAAAAACCTGGCAAAATCCGCCAATTTCAAAATTGACGACCAAAAATCGACTACGGCAATATTCAGCCAAATTTTGTCAACATTCAGAATTTACTCGAAAAAAATCAAGAAAAAAAATTTTTTTTCATCAGAACTTTTCGAGAGATTTTAAATTTTATTTAAGGAAAACCTACCACGATTATTTTTATAAAACTTGCTCGAAAAATTTCGTTATGGAGGCAAAAAAAAATCACAACACAATTTGTGTTTTTTTCGTTTGATTTGTCAAATAAAGTAAATAAACCCGGGCAAAATCCGGGCATTTTTGCGTTTAATTTGGATATTCATGACGCATGTAAAAAATTATGATTGGTGGTCCTCTAGATTTCACGCCAAAGACTAAAGATCTAATGCCAAAATCCAAATAGAAGCATCATTTTACACACACATCTACAAGTAGCGGTTTTCAGGTTTTTTATATTAATGGTTATAAAAATAATTATATTTTAATTATACTTCTTCGTCGCCTGTTTATATTCGACATTATATCCGGAAATATTGACAGTGCAAACCTCGTCGAAGTGATACCGTATCATGTCCCATCTCGCTCTTTACGGAATTTTGAGCCTCTAAGAACAATTAATTATGGAAGAAACGAATTTTACAACCCATTTGATGTATCGTGTAAATTGTTCAACCAAGTTTGTGTTTGTTTTGATTATAATATAAGTAAAGATAGTTTTAAGCATAGATTAAGAAATCAGTCTGAATGATATTAAGTTGTCGAAGACCGTGAACAATAAATTAAAAGTTTGACCACTTTTGGCATGGATGCGTCAATAGACTTAGTCGATTTGGGGTCATTTTTGAATTTCTCTAACCCTGGGGTCTTTTTTTTTGTAAAAAGGGTCTTAAAAGCTTCGTTTTGGTTCAAAACTTATCCATGATTTTTTTCAGAATTTTTCAGTAAAGTTAACATTAGGTGATTTCAACTTTTATATTTGAATGGGAAAATTTAATATTTTGTACTGAAAAATCAACATCATTTTTGTTTCTTCTGTGGAGCTGAGCCTACTTATAGGCTTACCAAATACTTTCAGAAAAAAGCGGGACATTTCACAACAAAAAAGAGCGGGACACAGCCGAAAAAGCGGGACATTTAAGAAACTTTTATAAAAACCTTAATTATATTGCCAAATTTATACGTATTCCATCAGCCAAAGTTATTCATAGCAAGGATACTAAGGTTTTTTTTAACGCGGATTGATTTGGTTGAGTTTTTCTTACATGACTTCTATTTACACGGTTTTTGTCTTAATCATGGTTATTTTCCACGGTTCTCGCAAATAAGACATTTTTGAAAGAATTATTCAACGTTCTACATGTAAACGGCAGATTGAATGTCGCTTAAAAAATCTTTGTGCAATAACAAATATCTTTATTTCAAATTTGGTTTTAAAAAATTGAAAACTTAAAAAAAAACTTCCATCATTGTATTCTTTAGACAATTGAGGCGAAATAGGTATAAAAAGCAATTCAACTAAGTTTCTGCGAAAAATTAAGATATATAATAATTTGTGAGTCAGTGAATGTTGTAGAAGTTTTCCATGAAAAAAGCGGGACATTTTGAGGAAAACGCGGGACGGCGGGACATTCAACAAAAAAGCGGGACATGTCCCGCATTTGCGGTCGGTTGGCAACCCTAGCTTATGGTTATAGTGCAAATTTCAAAATCCTCCAAAGGAAATTTTCCGTTGAACAACTTTTTCAAAGACTTTAACTTTGTATCTTATATTAGGCAAAACAGTTATTAGCTATTTAAAAGGGGTATGCCTTTTGGAACTAATAAACAATAAATTCAATTGACATCACAGCTGGTTACCTAACGAGTTATAGAGTTGTTTTTGACATTTCTTACGCACACTTGCTGAGCGTGTTCCTGTACATGATGAGACGGGACAATTAGCCTCAAAAACTCTCGGTACGAAAAAACGGGCAGCCGGTCGAAACACATGTTCGTTTTTGAGGTTGATTGTCCCAAAACTGAAAAGTCTTGGTGAAACAACCAGCATAGTTTCACGAACACTACCAGCGGAAAATAGAACTATTGCATAACTACTTTTTATGCAATGCTTTGCGGGGCACAAGCAGTGATGTCAATTAAATTTATTGTTTATCGATGCCAAAAAACATACCCCTGTTTCACAGCTAATAACTTATTTGCCTAATAAGATACAAAGTTAAGGTCTCCGACAAAGTTGTTCAGTGGAAAATTTTCTTTGGAGAATTTATGAATTGGCATGAAAACCATTAGCAGGTTCGGCTCCACATGATATTTCAGTGCAAAATATTCAATTTTCCCGCACAAACCTAAAAATTCAAATTTACTCATTTAATCGTTACTTAAAAAATTCTGCATAAAACCATGGATATGTTTTGAACCAAAACGAAGCTTTAAGACCTTTGAGTTTTATAATTTCAAAAAAGACCTCAAATCAACTCAGTCTAATGTGTCAAGCATTAAAGTGGGATGTCATTTTTCTGTTTTAACATATTGAGTGCATTTTTTAATTTGAATTTTAGTTTTATTAACAGCAACATAAACTATTTACTTGAACCGGTTGTGTATATTTAATCCTATATTATCCTTTAACTGAGTGTCGATTTTGATACTGCGGCTGTTGTTGTTGTTGCTGCTGCTGCTGTTGTTGTACCGGCGGTTGATAAGGATTATCGGACGGGACAGCGAAGGGTTGATTCAAATTGTCGCGACCTTCAACGTAAGGAATGAGAATGGGAACATACACCAACTGGGGCGTCGTGTTCTGATTGCGGAGCAGTTGAATCATCTGCTGACATGTATTTCCATTGGCATTGGCGAAGGCTACCGGATTCCGAGCTAATCCAGTTAGCAAAACGTTGAATGTTATCACTTGCGCATTCACCGCCTCGATCTTGGCAAGCAACTGGGTCAGATTCCAACGGTTCTGATCCAGAGGACTCAGCTGAGGATTCACCGTAGAAGCGCTCCCTTGTTTTTCTCCAAAACGGATGTCGATATCGTAGTTATCCAGGTTGATATTGGCTGGGTTGATATCCGGAATAGATCCGGTCCATGTTGGCTGGACTTGTTGTTGATTGTTGCCCAACGAATTATAGTCTTGAAAGAATAAATAATTTCTTGAACATATCTTCATTAAAACATAATTCCTTTTTAAAACGTACCATAATCATCATTGTTGGATGGTTCATGTGAAATAGGTTGCTGTCCTCCATGGTAAGGTTGATTTGGCTGTCCATAACCATTGGGATAAGTTCCACTTCCAATTGGTCTGGAGTTACTTGGGGGCAGTGATCGAGGAGTAGTTGAGGGAATGTCATACTGCGATGGTTGTGGGCGGTAAGGTTGTTGACCGATTCCATAAGAAGAGGAAGCTGTCGGTCGTTGTTGGTGATGAACATGACTGGTTGATTTTGGAGTAGTATAAGTTTGCTCAGATATCGTCGAAGCAGATCCGGACAATATTTCATCCAATCGGAAGCATTCGTCAGGAAGGTACAGATCATTCCATGCTACCACTTTTTCGTCGAGCTCCTTACCCTGAAGAGATCCATCCAACTTATTTCTGTGCAATTCAAAGAAACAATATGATAGTCAATGGACATCTATGAACATAGTATATTAAAAAAAAAAAGTAAAAAAAGACTAAATCAATCGATGGTAACGTCTTAAACTTATAAGTAATGGTTTAGAAGCCACAAAACTATCACCTAGGGATTGTTGGCAATTGATGGTGCGGTTATGGAACAATAGGGGTATATTGCAGGCGCTCGTCAACCTTGCTGTGATCCTAGGTGCTATTTCGTTGAAGTAAGGATTTCATGCTATGGAATGTGTAGTTTAAAGGGATTCATTTGATCCATCATACTCACAAACTGTCCGAAACGCGGGCTGTGAAGATCTTGGTCGCTCGATTCGGGAAAATAATCCGATAGCCCATCCGGTCCGCCACATAGTACACCAAGTGTTTCTTGAAGGAAGGATCAACGTAACCGTAGCATCCGTACGTTACATCATCGGGACCTTTGACCTTATGTTGAAATTGTTGGCCAACCGTGTGATAACCGTAGGTGAATGTGTCTAGAAGATAACGTGGAACCCGTTTTAGAGGATTCTTAAACATTGCACAATTTATTCACTTTCAACTCACTTTGCTTGTTACTTTGCTGATGATACATCTGAGCATTGGGAGTTTGAACGTTGATACTCATTTCAGCATTAGCCGTTAGCAAAACTGCTAAGGCCACCTTTGAAAAGAGAGGAATATTTAGAATAAAACTTCAACATTTGTATCACTATTAACTTCTGTACCAATAAAAATTGCAACATGTTGTTCTCTAGACCACACTTGATAATCTCGAAAAATTAATCCTTTCGATGCAACTGTTAAAACATAACTGTGAAACAAGAATCTTTTCGCAGCCTCATTGATTGCCTCTTAAATCAGTTTGTTTACTTTCGAGGAATTAATAACTGATAACGATTCTCAATTTAAATAATAACCAATACTAAACGTTGAATAAATATGTCTGGTTTTCCCGTTATAATCTACGTCTAGTCTTTTTACCTAGTTTAATTTTTATTTATTTCGTCAAGAATGTTTTGATGCCGTTTTGGGCTTGATAGCTTTTCAGTTCGTTTATGGAGACAAGGACGATTTCAAAAGATCCATTCCTGTTGCTCGTTTTTTCTTCATTACTGACCCAATTACGCACTAAGGCAACAAAAAAGTCTCTTGATAAGAAAGTGAGGTTTTCGTTTTCTATGTAAGTATGTAGGTAGCTCAAATGATGTTTGGTTGAACTTTTCCGCTGATGTAAGAAACTTATCAAGATACACTGAACTCCGATGCTGATTTGAAGCAGTAAATACATGCAGAAAACTTGAAAGATCGGTTCCTTTTTCCAAGATTTAATTTTCACCGATATGCCAAAATACTAAATTTCAGAGTTCCAAATTCAAAATTTTGAATCAATGATTCAAAATTCCGTTCTCGTTGCGGCGGAAGTAAAAGACGGGTAAAGACTAATCCATATCCGTTATCCGAACATCAAAATAGTTGATCCGCGTTTGAACAAAAATTCAGTAGGGGAGAGGCGGGCTAAGTGCGCATATTAAGGAAAGTACCGTAAACTGGGGGAACATTGATCACTTTTTTAATTAAATTTCGAATATTTTGGAAGGGTTTGCTTTTTTGTAACCCTAAAAAATTTTGAATTACTTGCTAAGGTAAGGAGTATAAAGCATGATCATTGATAGCAGAATATTCAAACGACATTAGTGGCTATAACTAAATGTTTGTTACAAAACCAGATTTCATGATTCGAGGTAACTTTGATCACTAGGTTTTAACGTATCTCAACATCTTTAAAATTATTGTTTTGATGCCAATTGGCACAGAGAGCTTAAAACATCAATAACAGTTTTTTTTGTTTGAACTCAATTGAATTTTTCAACGTTTTCTTTCAAAATCAAACATACTCAAAAGATGGACAATGTTGCTGCATACATTTAGGGGCAAAACAAATGAAATTTTACCTTCATGCAATTCCCTAGGTCCTCCCAATGTTCCTATGTTCTTTTTTATTCAAACTTAGCCATTTGATAGGCTTTTTAGCCATTTGTTCTATACAGGCTTTCTCATAGAAAATGTTGGAGTTAAAATCCAACCAAATAAAAATAAAAAATATAATAGAAAATGTCCGTTTTCTAAAATCAGCATTCTGAATCTGTTGTCAGTAGCAAGAGCACAGATATTTAGTTGACTATGAATTCAAAATTTTCTGTGATAATTTAGGATTGAGGCTTCAGAATTTAGCTATCTGATTTCTGATTTCAAAATTTTATTTTCAGAGAATAGAATTCAGAAATCAGAATCTAAAATTTAATTCCAGAATTTTCCATTCAGACTTCAAGATTGAGAATACAGAATTCAAAATTCATTACATATTTTGAGATTAGTCAATTCTAAATTGTGCATTCCGAAGTATTTTTTCAGAATACAGAAATAGGAATTTTGATAAACAAATTCTTTTTTCTTAATCAAAATATCATGTGTAGCAATTAAGACTTTTGAGCAATGAATTATTAGTTTTGAATCTTTAGTTCTGAACCTGTGAATTCTGAGTTCTGTGTACTAAATTTTTTATGCTGCAATAGGTTAATAATTAAAGATTGTTGAAACAGAAAAGTTTTAAAAAATAATTTATTCAGCGATTATAATTAAAAGTTTCAAAACAATTCAGGAACTAAAAATTCAGAACAATGAGCAAATAATCCAAACTTCCGAACATGAAACCTGAATTTAGAGTTGAGAATTTCAAGATTCAGAGTTCTGATCTCGAAATCGGGAACTAAGAATTCTAGGTCAGCTTATTATTTAAAGTTCGAGATGGGATCTCTAAATTTACAATTCTTTTAAATGAGGATTAATCACACTGATTTTTGTTAGTTAATAAATTTTTACGGCCTTATCGAGAACATTTCAAGATTTGAAAATCGTATAGATAGAAGAAGATTGATAGAAAAATGACATTCATTTATGTAGGGGAGATGAGGGCATAACGAGCACCCAGGGCATAATGAGCACTACTCTTTTCTACGAAAGTACGTATTTTCTTAAATTAATTTTCATGAGGATTTGTTTCGTCCTTCTATAGTATTAATTTTTCATCAAAAAAGAAATATCCTTATCATCTTTACAGAAACATAAAAAAACCAGCTAGGTTCTCAACTTAAGAAAATATTATCATTTTTTAAAACCACGAAATAAGCTCTTATGATCTTAAAATAACCTTGATCTATAATGTACGCACTGCAATATGATGTACACATTGTTTCTCAATTTTTACCATCATAAAAATTTTGAATTTTTACTTTAATCAATTTTAAAACACGTTTTTACTTAAATTTGTTGACTAGGGGCATATAGAGCACCATATTATCGAGGCATAATGAGCATTTTCTGCCGTAGAATCTAGCAGCGAATTTAAATTGATTTATAGCGCCACACCTTGACTAGTTTTCATCCGACGATTTAGCCTATTGGTAAGGTGTCGGAGAGGTAATCAAAAGACTAGCGTTAGATTTCTGTTCGAGGTGATTTTTTCCATTTACAATTCATGATCGATTTTTTTATTGTAACATTATACGGCTAGTAGCATCATCCTCCGAACAAAGCACATAATGTATGAGCGTGCGTGAATTGTTTGTATTTTACAAACAGACCTAGATTATTTAGTTTTTTCTTTGTTTGAAGAATCTACGACTCACCTGACTTTATCGAATTGAATTCGCTGCTAGATTCCCCGGCAGAAAACGCACATCTTGCCCTGATTAATGGTGCTCATACTGCCTCAGGGGGGGTTCTCATTATGCCTCCACAGTGGCTAGTTTTCAGCTTTTGGCAAATTTTTTTAAAATGCATTTTTTAACGTTTTCATCTAGTTTTTCACGTTTCAGCCCGTTAGGGAATAGGCTTTTCAAGTGTCTAAACACGAAACAATAATGTAACCTCCATATTATAGCTATTTTCTATGGTTAAATAACCGTTTTCCTTAAGGTGGCCATTATGCCCTCATCTCCCCTATGTGCATACTATTTGAAAATCATAATTCAGAATTCATCAAATTTAAGGGTTCAGGTTTTTTCATTATAATTGTTTAAGTATGAAATCTTGAGTCCATCAATTCGCAATGAGCGTTTGAGTAGATTTTTTGTAAAATGATGAATTTCGGAATTAGTTTTCAGAATTCAGAAATAAGAAAATTTTATTCCAGAATTTTGATTAATGAATTCTGAATTGTTATTTCCAAAAATTACGAATTAATTTTCCACCGTTAGACGTTTGAATGAGTAAGAATTCTAAATGTTAAATAACTTTTGAATTTATTATTTTGAATCAGCATAAAAAATTCTGAAATCCCAACTCTGAACTCCAAATTTAGATTTCTGTATGTTGCTCAAAAAGTCCATAATTCAAAATTGTTCAAAGATAAAGAGTTTTAAAATCTATCTAAGAATATTTGGATAAATAATTCATAATAAAAAACTGAATTTATAAACAGGAGTTTGAAAGCAAAAATACAATAAACATAATTGAGATTCACAACTCAGACAGAAATTTGGTTCCAGAATCCAAGGCTCAGAATTTATCATACGAAATTCTTAAACCAGAATTCTGAATTCATGAGAAATTCTTACACAGGAGTAGGAATTCACACTTATAAAGCTTATAAATAAACTAAGAATTCAGAATTCATAATTTCGAAATTAAAAAAATCAAATTCCAGAGTTCTGAAATCACATAATTTGAACTTTAGAATCTCGAATTCAAAACTCATAACTCGGAATTCAGGATGCAAACTTAAGAATTAACAACTCTGAATCCAGACTTCTAAACTAAGAATTTAAGGGATGAATCATCCAACCGGATGATTCATCCCGTAGAAATTCAGAATTCGGAATGCAGAATTGTGGATTCCTTTTCCTATAGAAGGTTTGAAGAATTCAATATCCTGAATTTATATTTAAAATTCATAATTCGAAATTCTGGATTCCAACTTCAGAATTTAGAACTTTAAATCCAGTATTCAGATTTTAAAATTCAGCCTTCTAAATGCAGATTTAGATATGCAGAATTATGAATTAAGAATTCAGGCTTCAAAGAAGTCTAAATCCAAATTCAAAATTCATGATTCGGAATCCAGAATTCAAACTACAAAATTTTGATTTCTGAATTCAGACTTCTTTACTAAGAATTTAGAATATGAAATTCAGAATTCTGGATTCAAACTTCATAATTTAGAACTCTGAAATTCTTCAGAACTTAAAATTCTAAATTCAGAATGCAGAATTGTGAATTGTGAATTTGAAATTCAGGGTTCGAAGAATTCAATATCCAGTATTTCAAGAATTCATAATTTCAGCATTCAAATATCAGAATTAAGAACTTTGAATCCAGATTTCAGAACAGAACAGATTTCAGAAGAATTCGAAAAGCAAAATTATGAATTTGATTTTTAAGGTTCAATGAATTTAATATCCCGATTTCCAAATTCAAAATTCAGAATGCAGAGTTGTATTTTTTTTTGTTTCGTTTAAGTCGTTCTAAATAACATGTTTATGTCATTCGCGACTTCATATCAACGTTGCAGTTGTCGGACGCTTATGGAAAACTTATCCAGTACAACTTGTTAACAGTGTAAAACCATGTATATTATTATCCATCCAACCACCCCTCGTTGTGTGTTCTTCTGGCAACACTCAAACTCTGTTTCCCGCTTAAATTCTTTGTCTTGAATAAAACCTCACTTGTAGTTCGACCGTCACAGAGTAAACGTGTCGTTTTATTTCTCGCTGTCTGAAAGCCCTCGGAAACTTTTCGTCCGCCACGTTGTTTCGTTTGTTCGCGCCGCTCTTGAGGTTATGGGCCCAGACATGGACGACAAATCGAAAATTAAGTTGTTCGACGGTAGTGGCTTCCACAACTGGAAGTTTCGCGTTGAAACTGTGTTGGACATGCACGATTTACTCGATTGTGTAAATCGCGAACTCGTTGAAATCGAGGAGTGTCGGGAACAAGATGGCGATTCCCGGGAAGTGCTCGTCCACAAGAAAAGGCTTACCGAAGATCGAATTAAACGCGAGAAAAAGTGCAAGTCGCTGATTGTGCAGGCAATCGATGACAATCAGTTAGAGCTGATTAAGGATTGCGGGTCCCCGAAACAGATATGGGACACATTGAGAAACGTTTTCGAACGTCGTGGTGTAGCAGGTCAAGTGTTTCTTCAAAAGCAGCTTCTACAATTAAAATATGTAGAGGGAGCTACTGGCACAATGCCGGACCATTTGTTGCGGTTCGATAAGTTAATTCGCGAGCTGAAGAGTAGTGGTGCGACTGTCGAGGAGTCGGACGCGGTGTGCCATCTTTTGTTGACACTTCCAGCATCGTTCGATTCGGTAGTGACGGCGATCGAAACTCTTCCGGATGGCGTCACAATGGACTTCGTTAAGAAGAGGCTTTTGGACGTTGATATGAAGCGAAGAAATTCGGATGTAACAGAAGGGGCAAGTGCAGATGGTGTGGCTATGGCGAGCAAGTACCAGAAAAGAAAAGTGAAGTGCTACCAGTGTGGGAAAGTAGGCCACAAGAAGGTTGACTGTCGCGAAAACCTGAAGCCTAAAGTTAAATTCCAGTACCAGAATAGATCTGACAGTGAAAAGAAAAGTCAGAAGGCAAACGTCGGTGCCGAAGAAGAAGCAAAACATTCGGAAATTGCGTTCTTGACAGCGGTACCAGAAGATTTAGTGTGTGTTGGTTGGTTGCTTGATTCGGGAGCTACCGATCATATGGTGAACGATTCGAGTTATTTCTCGTCGATGAAAAAGTTAGATCCGCCGGTTCATATCGTTGTGGCAAACGGACAAAAACTAACAGCGCATTATTGTGGTGACGTTTCGGTTTACTCGATTGTCGGTGATACGGTGAAGAACTATTTAACGAAAAATGTTCTCTATATTCCCGGACTAAATTGCAATTTGCTTTCCGTGAAACGAATAACAAGATCTGGACTCCAAGTGTGTTTTGCTGGAGATAATGTGAACATTTTGAAGAACGGTTCAGTTATCGCGGTTGGCTGTGTGAAGGGCAAATTGTACAAGATGGACATCTACTGTAAACGAAGTGAAATGGGATCAGCCTTAGTTTCCGGAAAAGTTTCGCGGAATGCCGTGTTGTGGCATCAGAGATTTGGTCACGTTGGGTGTGACAGTCTGCGTGAACGCGTGAAACGCGAAATGGTGAGAGGAATACCATTAACAGACTTCGATTCGGAAATGGTAGTGTGTGAACCTTGCTTGTCGGGAAAAGTAGCGAAGCTACCGTACGCGCCGGTAATAAAAAAACGTTCGTCGCGACCGCTAGAGTTGATCCACAGTGACGTGTGTGGACCGATAACGCCGTGTACGTGGAACGGAAAGCGATTCTTCGTCTCGTTCATAGACGATTATTCGCATTTTGCGGTGATTTATTTGCTGGCGAGCAAAGATGAAGTGGTCGGTCGTTTTCGAGAATACGAGGCTCTCGTTTCGGCACATTTCGGAACAAAAATCGCAAGGCTTCGTTCTGATAATGGCGGTGAATATGCGAACGATGAAATGCGCATGTTCTGTCGGAAAAAGGGAATAGTGATGGACTTTACAGTGCCGTACACGCCACAGCAAAACGGCGTTTCTGAGCGCTTTAATCGTACAGTGATGGAGCGTGCCCGAGCTTTATTGGCTGAGAGCGGATTCGGAAAAGAAATGTGGGGTGAGGCGACACTCACCGCTACGTACCTGATGAACCGTTGCCCGACATCAGCAGTACAGAAAAATAGTACCCCCTACGAAATCTGGTACAACCGGAAACCGGATGTCGCCAAGCTCAGGATTTTCGGATGTGCTGCGTATCTGCATATTCCGAAGGAGTTACGACCCAAGCTGGATCCAAAGTGCAAGAAGATGTATCTTGTCGGATACACTGTGAACGGTTATCGTCTCTGGGACCATGAAAAGAAGAAATTGGTCATCGGAAGAGACGTAGTGTTTGACGAAGAAACAATGTACCGTGAACATGAAAGTGACAATAGTGTTAGTGCACCAAAAGTGATTGAACTAGAAATGGACAGACAATCAGTGAGTGGTAGTGAACCAGTGGATCCGGAAGAAGTGGAAAGCGTGCCGGAAACAGAAGATCCGGAAACCGAAGAGGAAGAGGAGCAGCAAGATGCAGATGTTCGTCGCAGCGGTCGGACTAGGCGTCAGCCGGTCTGGTTCGATTGCTATGAAATGTGTGAAACTGCGATGAGTGCTGAAAACTTCGTCGAGGAGATTCCGGATACTGTGGACGAGCTTCGAAAGCGGAATGACTGGCCAAAGTGGAAGACTGCCATTACCGATGAGATGGAGTCGCTCACCAGTAACAAGACGTGGGTCCTCACTTCGCTACCACCAGGTAAGAATCTTATTGACAGTAAATAAATCTTTAAGATCAAACCACAAGATGTTGGAGGAACTGAGAGATACAAAGCGCGACTTGTCGCAAGAGGCTTCTCTCAGCGCAAAGGATTCGATTACGACAGTACGTACGCTCCTGTAGCCAGTCTAACTACCTTACGTGTTTTGCTGGCAATTGCCAATCAAGAAGGTATGCATCTTCACCAGCTTGATGTCAAAACCGCTTTCCTTAACGGAATGCTTGATCAAGAAACGTACATGAGGCTACCGAAGGAGTTCGGAGCAGGTGACTTAGTAGCGAAGTTGGAGAAGTCCATATACGGATTGAAACAAGCCCCTAGGGCTTGGAACTCGAGATTTAATGAATTCATGACGAAACTTGACTTCATGCGCAGCGAAGTTGACAGTTGTTTGTATACCGCTATTTTTGCTGGAAAGTTGGTGTTCTTAATTATCTACGTTGATGATATTCTCATCGCCTGTCACTCTCAGGATGTCATCACAAGAATAAAAGAAAAATTGAAGAACGAATTCAGCATGACCGATATGAACGAAGTCAGAACTTTTCTTGGGTTAACCATCGAACGTCAGATGGAAGGAGGCGTCATGAAAATTAGTCAGAAGCGCTATCTCGAGAAGCTACTTGATCGGTTTGGCATGACTGATTGCAAACCGACACAGACCCCATTGGCTACAAATTTGAAATTGGAGAAATGTGACGATCCACATCAGTACACGAAGAAGCCGTATCGTGAACTCATCAGATGCCTAACTTATGTCACAGTCACATCTCGACCTGATATTTGTGCAGCTGTTAACTACTTCAGTGCCTTCCAAAACTGCGCAAATGAAGAGCATTGGAATCACGCAAAACGAATTTTGCGTTACATTAAAGGAACCCTCGACTTGAAGTTGGTCTACAAACGAAGCAGCAGCTCAGCGCCGCTTGAAGGATTCGCTGACGCGGATTGGGCCGGCGATACACGTGACCGGAAGTCGTTGTCAGGATATGTGTATCAAGTGTACCAGTCTACTGTATCCTGGGCGACACAGAAGCAGCAGACGGTTGCCTTCACACAAAATTTTCGGGGCTCCACTTAGCAAAAATTCGCTGTTACTTTCCGTTAGCAAAAATATTTTTTTACTTTCGATTTAGCAAAAAGCTAAATTTACTTGATTTTAGTTATCAGAAAGTTTATCTTGCTCGAATCTAGTAAAACGAAGGTTTTCTAGCCGCCTTATTTCTAGATAGCAGCCGCTGCCGATAGAGACAAAAAAACAAACCGACGTGATTCAGTGCCGTTCCGGAAATTCGATGCTGGCGGTTCTTTTAGTGGCTAAGTTCACGACAAAATGGTAGCCAAATCGATAGTGGATGCGTACAGGTAAGAGTCCATAAAGAAGTGTACTTATAATTTTCCCGATTTTTCAATTGTTGTTTTTTTTCTATCAGGTTGCTGCTGCCGACGGGGTTCCGGATTTTTAGTGCAACAGTCCGAAAATCAAAAGGGACCACAGCTGAAATTTCAATGCGGTGAATCCGGCACGACCACGGTGCCGATCGCTTGGCATTTCGCGTTCCCAGGATTGGAACTAAATAATTTCCATTTTACGAAGTGTCGAAATAAAGAGAAACATCAATTGAAAGTGAACTTATTTTTGTATTCTATTAAATAATCGAACATTCCCTCCGAAATTGCAAAGGAAAACAATAAATATTGAAATTTCAGGTCCGGGGCGATCTTTTCCTCCGGTTTTTGCTAGAAAAGTGAGCAAAAATTGCGGCGGCTAAACTTTTCTCTCGTTTGCTAAAATTTTAGTTCTAAAAAATTGCTAAATTGATTGCTAAGATTTTAGCTGGTCAAATTTGAGCAAAATTTTGCTAATTTTCGGCCTCGAAAAATTTGTGTGTAGAAACTACACACAAAACTTTCGGGGCTCCACTTAGCAAAATTTGGCTGTTACTTTCCCTTAGCAAAAATATTTTTTTACTGTTGAGTTAGCAAAAAGTTCAATTTACTTGATTTTAGCAATAAAAAGGTTCATTTTACTTGATTTGAGCAAAACAAAATTTTTCTAGCCGCTTTGTTTATGGACAGCAGCCGCCGCCGGTTGATCAATAAAATAACAACTTGACGCGATTAAGTGCGGTTCCGGAGTTCGATGCTGACGGTTCTCGTTGTGGCTAAGTAAACGACAAAATGATAGCCAAATCAACACCGGATTCGGACAGGTAAGGGCCGATCATATAAAGCGCAAATTTTGGATTTTTAAATTGAAAATTTCTTGTTTTTTTCTAACAGGTTACAACTGGCAGCGAAAACGACAGATTTTAGCAACTGTCCGGAAATTTTGAGGGTTGCATCCGGCGAATTCGTTAGTTAAGGTCGGAAACTTGGCATTTCCCTTGCCGGAAGGTACATTTCCAGAACGGTACTAATTTAATTACATTTTACAAAAAAGTGTTTAATAATGTCACGAAAAAAGTATGAAAAATAAACTAAAAGTTTAATGATTTGTGTATTCTAGTCAATAATCAAACATTCCCCTGATTCACCAGAGAAAAAATAACAAAACATGAAATTACGGATCCGGACAATCTTTTTCTCCGGTTTTTGCTAGAAATTTGAGCAAAAACTGCGGCGGCTAACTTTTTTCTCGTTTACTAAAACTTTAGTTAAAAAATATTGCTAAATTGGTTGCTAACTTTTTAGCTGGTCAAATTTGAGCAAAATTTTGCTAAATTCCGGCCTCGAAAATTTTGTGTGTTGTCATCAGCTGAGGCAGAATATATCTCGTTGAGCGTCGCAGTAAAAGAAGCGATCTGGTTGAGGATGCTTCTCAAGGACTTCAGGAAGGAGTGTCCTGGACCGGTTATCATTAGAGAGGACAATCAGGCCTGTATCTCGATTGCTGAAGACGACAAAATGACAAAAAGGTTGAAACATATCGACGTCAGGTATCGCTTTGTGCAGGATGAGGTCCATAGAGGTAAAGTGAAACTTAAGTATATTCCGTCAGAAGATCAGGTAGCAGATATTATGACCAAAGGTCTAGCTAAAGAGAAATTTGAGAAGTTTAGAAACTTGTTAGGGATGTTGGCTTGAAGGGGGGTGTTAACAGTGTAAAACCATGTATATTATTATCCATCCAACCACCCCTCGTTGTGTGTTCTTCTGGCAACACTCAAACTCTGTTTCCCGCTTAAATTCTTTGTCTTGAATAAAACCTCACTTGTAGTTCGACCGTCACAGAGTAAACGTGTCGTTTTATTTCTCGCTGTCTGAAAGCCCTCGGAAACTTTTCGTCCGCCACGTTGTTTCGTTTGTTCGCGCCGCTCTTGACAACTGTGTTCGATGTTCACTCTATGAGCTCGAACTCACGGACATCGGCTCAGGAAGCAGACCAACCGAGCTTTATCACAAGTCCATTGTGAATTTGTTATTCAGCTTTCAAAGTTTTCAAAATCTAGATTTTCAATTTTCAAAATTCATAATTTAAAATTCTGGATTCAAACTTCAGAACTCTGAATACAGAATTCAGATCTTAGAATTCATAATTCTAAATTTAGATTTCAGAATACAGAATTGTGAATTTTGAATTCAGTGTTTAAAGAATTCAATCCAGAATTCTTTGAAAATACAAAATTCGGTTTGCAGGATTTCAACTTCAGATCAAAGAACTCAGAATTCAGACTTCAGAACTCAGAATTCAGCATTCAGAATGCAGAATTATGAGTTTTGATTTAAGGAATTCAACAAAAGTTCAAGTAAAGGAAGAAGGGGGTATGAATTCATAATTCAGCATTCAAAATGCAGATTCAAAATCCTGTAGATTCAGAATTGACACTTCGTTTCATGAAAAAGTAAAAATTTGATCTTATCAAATTAAAACATTAACCCAAACCGTTGTGTTCTTAATGTTTGAAAAAGCTCGTTGAGCAGACCTATCGTCAGATGAACCTTTCGCAAGCAAGACGCTTCGAGCTTTGTCCGATCTCTGCTGAAAGTGCCTCTAGCGCTTCATCCAACTCGCTGACAGTTCGCGGCCGTCGTTTGCGGACGTGTTCATTCTCGGGTGACGTTTGGCTGCGACGTGTAGTGGTTTCTCGAGGAGACGTGGATACAGTTCAGAGCTAAATTCGAGTAGAAAGCTGAAAGTGGTCATCGTGTCTGGAAGTAAATTGTTCTCACGGAATTGCGATAATTCCGGACCCTGCATTTACATCTGATTTCCAGAAAATAACAAACCTTATTGCAAGACTGATTTTCGGTATTCCAGTGAATTCTACTCATAAAAATGGTAAGTTCGGAAGCGCTTTATAATTTGGTGAAATTTATCATTCTAATTTCGGAATCTCGCCTCTAGCCTGCTCCAGCTAGTTCCACGTCGGTCGGAAGCGGAAGCCGTTCCCCGACGAAACCTTCGTCTGCTCCACGGGCCAGCGGCGCTGGAGGTGCCAGTGGCCTGAAGCAGCGAAAAACCACCACCACGGCAACTGCAGCCCGGAATCGCACGACCGGAACCGGCTCCGGAGGAATGTGGCGGTTCTACACCGACGATTCTCCCGGAATCAAAGTGTAAGTAGATTTGTGGATTGCATACATTGTATTTATGGTTGGAAAGTGTTTTGACGATCATCAACGCAGCTGTATGGTTAAAATTTCTGATTTTCTAATGCCAATTCTTAATTTGGTCTAACTTAGACTAACTGGGACTCTCTTAAAACTAAAACTTTGCTTTTGTTCAGTTATTCAACATTCAATATGTTAAATAGCATGTTTTTAAATTTATCATTCAGTACCTTTAACTTTTCGTATAGATTTTGCATTTATTTTAATAGCTTCTTTTACTGATAATTTATTTTAGACTTTATCATCTAACATTGGTTGAATTATTAAATTAATCTCTAGAATAATTCTGAAATGGTTCTTTTAAGTGTCAGTACATTTCTTGTCACTATGCTAATTTGTCTTCAATTCGCCGTCTTCCAATGTATTGCATTAATTCCTTCAGTCCAAGCCCTCCAAATATCATAATCGAATATTAATTATTGTTGAAGTAATGATACACAGTTCAAGAAGTCTATCTAAAGCTTAAAAGATAACTTTTCAATGATCACTTGTTTTTGAAGATTTCAATGAACGGTTCATAAAAAAAAAATCCTCAAAGATTTATCTGCTTCACGAATTAATTCAAATTCATGGAAAGCATTAACATCTTTCGTCTTTGACAAATAAAATTCTGCAATGCTTATAGAGACAAGTTTAAGCATAAAGCTTATGTCTCACTCAAATACCCCTTGTTAAACGTTCAAAAAACGAAATTATTTTAATGAAGCTGGTGACATTTTAAAGTTGGTTGACGTCAATTATTTAGGTAAATCGGCTGTTTGTACATTTATGTTTTGCTTTTTTTCAGTGGTCCAGTTCCAGTTCTGGTGATGTCCCTGCTGTTCATCGCTTCCGTCTTCATGCTGCACATCTGGGGAAAGTACACCCGCTCGTAAGGTTAGTGGAGAGGGTTTGCATTTTTTCTTTCATCATCTCATCGGAATATCCTCCGAATCTGGCAGCCATTCCTGATGCCGGGAATACCTTCATACAGAAGACCGAGGAATACTCTGCATTCACTTTTGCGCATTATGAAACATTATAAGTTTTTCTACCGCCAACCCATGGACGGTAAAACTGTGGTAATTTTGCGCGTATTCTTTTGATTTTGTGTTTATTTTGTTCTTAATTCTTGTCGGAGGAAAGATATTCTGTCCTCTTATTGAGTAATGGTTGCTGGTAGGTGATCTACACGATTTTCATTCATAAGTTATCAACTACTACTATTACACAATGTAATTTGAATCATCCCTATATAGATGTCCCTATTTGTATGAACAAAAAATGTAATAAAGTTAAAAAAAAAATCAGTTATCGAGAAGGTCAATCGAAAGAAAGCCGTTACTAATCAAGTTTTTCAGCAAATTATTCATCATGTTACCAAATTAGTTTTTGTCAATTCGGATTAAACGATTTTGTAAACGACCATTCTAATGGGTGCATAACTAGGCGGACTCACTAAAAAAAAACACTTTAAGCCAGGGGTAAGCAACCTTTTTAATCAACGACCTAACTTATGTAAATTTTTTTGCGACCCACTCATATCTTAAAAGCAATATCTACATAATTTTCTAATTTTCAGCGAGCTTGAATTTTAGGGAAAATTTATGGAATATTGCCGCTTGTTGTTCATTCATAGTCCTTGCTGTGCGTGATTTCGGGCTTTAAGTACAATAATTTGAAGATCCGTTCGAATTTGTGATAAAAAACCAAGTAAGATCTTAATATGTGAGAAAATTCTCATAAATTCGTATTTCCTCAAAAATAGCAAGAAATTGTGTCGATTGTTTTTCCGGCATTCTCCCAATCCAAATCATGATCACCAATCCTAATCATGATCTGATGTGTGATCCCAAGCATTTGCAGATGTAGAAAAGTGGTAGGTAATTCGTATAGTGAAATTCAAATCGTCACGCCAGTATGTCGTACCAATGCTTTGCTTTGCTTTCTTACTGGAACGCAGAATGCAAAGCGATGTTTCGTTGCCCCAGCATTACATCAACCTTACAGTTACAGAGGTTCTAGTTGAAAAGTGTTGTTTAATTGTCAATGAACATCAGTGGAGTAGCGACTTGAGTTCGAAATAGGTCGTCATCACGGAACTTACTTACTTAATGTTCCGGCGCCGATCCTCCGGTGCATAGGGCCGTGGTAAAAGACCTCCACTGTTGACGATCAGCAGCCAGCGTCTTCACTTGGTCCCAGTCAAGACTCTCGAAGACAGTTTGCATTTCGGCGGCTAGGCTTCGCCGCCACGAGTTTCTGGGTCTGCCTCTTCTGCGAAGTCCTTCTGGATTCCATTCAAGCGCAATACAAATCTCATCCTCATCTTTTCGCAGCGTGTGCCCAATCCATCTCCACTTACGTTCCCGAATCTCAATTTCTAGCGCCCTATAATGACACCGGCTATGTAGTTCGAGATCCAGTTGCCAGGCCACCAAGCGCGGATGATGTTCCGCAGGCAGCGGTTTACAAATACTTGCAGTTTTCGCTTCGTTACCGCATATGTGCATCAAGTTTCGCACCCGTACAGCAATACGGATGCTAACATTCTAACATTTCTCCCTTCTAACTTCAGAACACGATGTATGGTTCCAGACGGGAAGAACGCTTAAAGATTTGGGTTCGTCTACTTGTTGAGTTCCGTTTGATACTACGTCCTCGTAATTTTCAGAGTTTTGATCCTCCAAAAGCTCCACGGTATCATCGAAAATTTCGGATGAAGTGTCAGATCAGAACCTTCCCCGGATGGTGATGTTGGATCCTTTGGTTTAGATTCAAGTCCGCACATGTCTATCAAAATGTTGAGTGGAGCGCTTGAACTGATGTTGTCTTGATAACACCTCACAGCCAGCATGGTGTCTTGGGTGTTGATTGGTCTTCGGGGGTTGATTCGGTGATTTCGACAGCTGCTATCTCTGCACAGATCACAGCCGCTGACGACTGCTTACGCTCAACCAAAGCCCTATCCTGTTTCAGATTCTGGAAACGTTGACACTCGGTGATAAGTATTTCCAGTTTGCAATCCGCTTCATGCGTTTCCGGCTTTGACATCAGGCGTGTACGGACGTCGGCATCCTTGGAAGATTGGAGGCCTCGTATGATCTTGCTGAGCTCAAAATCATCGCATCGTTTGTTGACCGTCCCAGCGTAGGTAACGTAGTCCTCGTCCAGCTGCTTCACGACTTGGAAACAGTCGTACCTTCTACTGAACAGAGAGATTCGGGTTCCGAGAAACTGTTCGAGTTTTTCAACCATTTCAGCAAAGCTAAATTCCCTAGGATGCTTTGGTAGAATAAAGTTGAGATACCTATTGTGGACGGTAACGTTGAGACTTCGGAGTAATAACCGAACCTTGGCCGCATCGTCGAGTTTGGAACCATCCTGGAGCAAAAAGTCTTCGTATTTTTATACCAACGGTCAAACGTTAGACCTCTGTCCGGATCGTAGCAGAATTCCCGGATGTTCGATGAAAGGGATTCTATGACCAGTTCCGGATTGTTTGCTGGCTGAAGGGAGGCTACTCGATTGGTGAAACGCTTCCATGATTACCATCAAACGTTGATTATGATGCAGGATCATCTGGAAAATTTCCTCCATGCGGTTTGAGCTTCCAAAACTTTCTTCGGTTAGTGGTTGGGCCATCTTGAATGGAGGTGCAGGTGGGTTTCTTTTGAAATTCTTGTCGCCAATTGTTAACTCTCGAAGTTAATCTACACTGTCTGGGAGTATTCATGTTTATATATTGGGGTATTTGTTCATTTATTTAGTGTTCCGTCCCACGACATAACTTATCGAACATAATTCCTCCAAATAACTCAGTCTGTGTCCAATCCCAGTCCGTTCTCCAATCCCTCAGACATGCCACATTCACCATGCAGATTACCCTCCGCTTGGTCTTCTAGTGAACTCGTGTTTTGCAGGGCATTCTAGTAACATTTCCTGCCTAGCGTATTCGTCCAGCCTTCGCCATCATCTTGATATTGGATTCGCTGTAGAGTCTCCTAATACAAGCAAGTCTTTCTCAATCACGTCTCGTGCCCGTAGAGAACAACTGGTTCGTCTTAGAGCGAGGGCTCATTTTTATCGACCGTAGTTGCTTTTGGAGTCCGTAGTAGGCACGACTTCCGCTGATCATTTGCGCCGGATTTCACGGCAGGTGTCTTTGGCTGAGGTCATCAGTGAGCCGAGGTAGACAAAGTCTTCGACTATCTCCAGCTCGTCACCGTCTCGGATCCGCAGGCCTTTATATATTTCGTTTTGTGACGTATTAGTATTAATCCGCACACAGCACTGCGTTCTATCTATCGTTGTCTTCATCAGTCTGGCCAGCTTCCCGGAAAAGCCGTTCTCGACCACGATTTTCGATGAATAGTTGGTGCGTAGGGACTTGGTGGTCACGGCATTTTTGGAGAATTTGCCGTAGTGTGAAGATTTAGTCCGTCGTAGATCGTTCCCTTCTTGTAGATGGGGCATATAACCTCCTCCTTCCTCTTTTGCGTAGCATGCTCTGTGTCCCAGAAATCCGGAACAGGCCAATCCGTCAACTTGTTCGGGTGATTTGATTTTGATGAGTTCAGCTGTGATGCCATCCTTCCCAGCCGACTTTTTGCTATTCAGCCGGCGAATGGCTTCCTGAACTTCAGTCAGTGGCTCCTCTACGTCGATTGCTATGCGCCGTTCAGGTGTTCATCGAAGTGCTGCTTCTACGATTATTTATAAGGTTCAAAGGTATTTGTCCTACCTCCTACATAAGAGAATATCTCTGGATCAGACCAAGGGTAGAAGCCCTAGGTGTTATTTAGGGATTATTAGGGGGTATATCAAGAGCCGCACATCGGGTTAATCGAAAAATTTAGTATTTATCACCAGAGAAGAGATAAAGGAAAATGGTCTTCATTGAATGAAAGGGTTTTTCAGTAAACTCTGTGTATAACTACATATATTTTACTTGCCAAATTTGTTCAAACAGTAAAACTTTAAAAAGGGAATTTCTCAGTTATAAAATCTCATTGATTTTGGTCAAGCTGTTCAAGCAGTTTTATTGGTTTTTCATGAATACAATCAAATTATTTATATAGAATAGGTAGCAACAATAACTTAGAAAAACACACACTGATCGTCGGTAGACAGATGATTTGATAGACCTTTGGGGGAAAAAGTTGCACAATTACAACACAACACTAATCATATACGAATCGATCCGAATGCATGGCTTCTAAATTACTGGGTTACACGGAAATACTAAACGTACCTAAGTTACAAAGATCCTTCATCCCGATACATACTAATCATATAAGTATACAGTTTATCCGTGTTGGAAAAAGTGGAAAGAACGAACTAATTATACATCATGAAAATCTAGCCCTTAGATAATGGATTAAATGCAGGCTGTTGTCTAAAGTGCGTTTAAACGTTGGATATTTTCATTTGTAGTGAGGAATTGTATTTTTTTTTCTATATATTTTTTTGTATATAGATGTGTACCTGGATTAAATTATTCAACCAACTGTCTTAAATGTTGGTTTCGTCTCAATACAATAAAGTAATCAAATTATGCAATAAGTCTCAGTTGAATTCTACGTTGTACAGTGAAAGTGTATAGTGTCTTGTAGCATTCGTTGCGTCGGATTAGTTATAGTATAGTTATATTTATCGTTATCAAGAAGTATTTTAAACAATTTTTAAGTGGTTGCTGTTTGCTGTTTTAGGTGTTTTGAAAATGATTAATTATCGGCTGACATTTCGGTGACGTGGTTGTTGATCTCCAGTACCTGCCTCACAAAATCAATATCCTGCACTGAGTCCGCTAAGTCGCGCATTAAAGTTTTCAACTCACACACTTTCATTCGCAGTTGCGGTGCTAGATTTTCCAGATGAATTATTAAGTTCTCGGGAATCTGAAATAGAAGGAATTTGAGAAGATGAGTAAAACTTTGAACGATGTGGGGGTTTCGTTAGTCTGAATACCTTTTGGGGATCTTTAAAGAACGAGAACTTGAATTTCTGCTTGACCTGTGTGTCGTTAACACTGTCGTAGAACAGCGTCACCTGTGCATCAGCTGGGTTCAGAACGACCGGGAAGTACAACCCGGCGCAAACACGGCCCTTGGCGTCGCGAGATAGCAGCGAGCGGAAGTTGTACACCAGATTGCGCCGGACGGTGACATCAATCGCCGTCCGGTACGGTTTCTCGATGTAGATGACCGAAACCTCGTACTGCTGTTTGCCGGCGCGTGTCGCTCGTTCTGTCCAGGTGATGTAGTCCGCACTGTGGTGGCTCAACACGTAGCAATACTCTCGCTTGCAGTGTGGTTCGTTCGATTGGGTAAACCAGCCGGTATGTGGATAGCATTGGTCTTTCATTACAGTTACAGCTCGTGCCACGTGGTATCCCGGATCCAGGATCAGCACGCCTTCCCGCCCGGCAACGACAATGCGCATGGCGATCAGGGCGTGCTCCTTCTCCAGGCTTGGTCCCGCATGCTCGATGTCTTTCTCCTCGCAGTGGCGAACATAGGCTTCCGATTCCTCAACAGCCTCCTCGCACGAAACCAGATAGAAATGTTCAGCAATGTGGGGATGGTGTTCTGCAAGCCTGCGGAAGCAGAGGAAAAATGTGTTTAGTGATTTGTTCAGTGAGATAAATGTTTGCCTTTATCACTTTTAAACAGGATTCGGTAGCAATTATTTTGATAAGAACGAAATACATAGTTTTGAATAAATTTTGAATAAAATATTTATTCAATGTACCAACATAAAAAAAACGAAAAATTATACTTGAAGCAACGCCCTCTTTTATTTAAATGCTGCTTAGAATTTTGAGTTCTTGGGGCTTACCTTGAGACAATTTCCATAGCCAAGCTGACACACATGTGGTGTCGACGGTTGATTGGAATTGCATAGTTCTGGAAATGCGTCTTCAGATCCGGGTTGGCACTGTGAGCGACACGGTATGCCTTGTGAAAATCCACAAAGTTGTTCACTGTATTGTAATGAGTCTCCTCCAACATCCGCTGTAGTTTAGTTTCAATCAGTCCGACCAAATCTTCATACTGCCACACCTTGTCGATAACGTACGGCTTGGCCGGTTTGGTAGACCACTTCGGGAGCGGCAGCGGCGAATCAATCGGCCACGCCCCGTTGGTCTGGTCAAACTTGGCCATGTTGTAGCTGTCCTCGTCGAGTGTCCATTCGGCGAGCCCACCGGCGGCACCAGCGCTGGTGCCCCAATTCGTTGCCGTCACATCGCGCTTGTGACAGTCGGGGTCGGTCAATCGTCCGGTGGATTGACCGGACCCACGATCCCTGGCCAGAACCAGGGAATGTTCGCTACGTACGACGGCGAGTCAACTTGGCCATTCGTTGCCCCAACGGCCAACGGTTGGTACGTAGGCGCCATCCTGACGTTCAACGCTGGTGATTGAAATGGTGTGAGCAAGATCGCTCCGGCCCTGCACTTTACCAGTCAGGCCCGGTTCGTCCCCTTTTATTAACGTTGGTTTTTCACGCTCTGCAACGAAAGATGTACAAAATATTAGGCCACGACGAACATCAGTATGGCCATTTCTTCTCCTCTCACATTCTCCGAAACTTTCCCGATACTCTCCGAGAGGAAAAACGAGACAAACGTTCAGTTTACTCGGTGATTCATAACTTGCATACAATCCTTACAATGGACTCACCCACATCCCGTATATGAGCATTTTACGTCAAAACAAAAAACATCTGTTGACCGTCCGTTTCCATCGCCCTTTTCTAGTGGCAAAACCTACTCAAACAACCGTTGTTTTTTTCTTTCAACGCCATTATAGTAGTGTGTGCGCCATTTTTAAAACCCCCATGAGGAACGGAAACGTGTTTCTGTATGGGTTTATTTGTCAAGTTGCTACGCTGCTGCACAACTGATTAGCGAATCGAGTTTCAATCTCATTTGCAAAGTATGTAGTCAATCAAGAGACCCCGAAACACCCCCACCCAATTCAATGTTCCGCCTGCCTACATTCTTCTATCTTATAACAGCTCTTATCTCATCAATCAATGGTAATGGCAGCGGTTTGGATCCGCATGAGGTTTTGCTGATGTTTTGCAGCTAGGTCACGTGTGAACCACAGCAGAAACATGAGCGTCCTAGCCAGCAAGCTGGCGGAACAAAACTGCGATAATCTGCTGGAATCAACTGGTGCATAAAAAGTTAAACCAGACAAAGGAGTCACTTTGATGAGGTACCCCAGCCCATAATAATTATTGTTTTAAGGACAAAATGCCAACAATTATCGGTCAGGTCATTATTTGAAGCTTGATTGCAAGGAAATTCAGTGTACTAGCCTGTATGCACATAGGTGCAGACGTTTGACTTTGAACGAAAACGGACAATGAATATTGCGCAGATAGTTTCGTTAAGGGAAAATTCAAATTTAAAAAAAGATAACATCTAAGTTCGTTCAAGGTGAAATTGAAGAGCACAGGCATTGTTTTGATTTTAGAAATTCTGATTTAAAAATACTGACATCTTTATTGGTGCACATTGAGAGTTTAGATTCAGAAATGGAAATTCATTCATCTGATTAATAAGATTTGGTTTGACAAAAATCTTGATAGCAATTAGGAAAAAATATTACAAGTGCATCGAAATGAATACTTAGAAGATAAGAAATACAGCACTTTTAGGCTCACGTTGTTTGAATTAACGTTGGCGAACTTAAAAATTACTGCTCAATCTCAAATTGTTTTAGCATGAAAAAGTTAAATCGACACCTACTAATCTGCCGTTGGAAGCATAATTGTCACATGTTACAAAAAGGCAAAGCGAGAAAAACGCGATCAAAGTATCACAAAAACACTTTGCTGTGAACGCACAGTTTTGCAATTTTTGTTGACTTCAATGCCGTGGATCTCTAAAGTATACTCCTATCATATGAGCCTCGATCAAATTTTTCGAAAATGAACTGAATTTTCAATGAAAATCGTTGTGTGACATTTATGCCGCGAAATTCTATGAAAAGTCGAAAAATGGACGCATATTTGTCACACCACGAACATTTTCCCAGTAGTTGTTAGGTTTGGCATATCGTGTGTGGCTCTTGTGTTTTATTTGTGAATGGAAGCTTAAATTAAACAAAATCAGGTCTGAATCGGATTATTTGAAATTTACACTCTCTGGTGCCAAACATGAAGTTTTTAACGGGTTCGATCAATAAAACGGCACGGGGGAGCAATTTGCGGCAGCTCAATCACTTTACAAGAAGCAACATTTCTTCAACTAATGTCAGCTGCCGTGCTGAAAACGTCGCAACCGCGAGAGAAGCGTCACCAGAAGAGGACAATCGATCCGTTTGCAGTGAATACGGTCTTGGGACAAGTTCCGGATGAAGTAACTCTGGCGGAATAGTTTGTAAACAAGAAGAAACAGACATCTCCGGTATTTTACTAGGTGTGTCGAAATCAAAAACTCAAAGCAAACCCAACAAAAAAAGGTCTCCTAAAACTACCGTCAATCAGATGTGGCTATCCTGGACAATTGGTGAATACGGTGGAACTGTCACACTGCGCTGGAAGAATAACAATTTGACTAATGTTGTGAAGCTGGTTACGTTTACATGCATTCTCCCAAGTGCCAGCAACGGACCCGAAGCAGTTTGCAGAGTTTTTCTTGCACATGCTGGGTTTCCGCGAAAACAGTGACCCCTCCCCCTCTTCACATCTCCGTGATCGCCTCCCGACTATCTAGGATACGTGTGCCAAGTTTGATGAAAATCTATTTAGACGTTCCGAAGTTATAATACGTTCATTTCTTTAGTGTGACAAATATGCGTCCAATCGTCTCAGTGTGACAGTTATGCGTCCATTTATCCCAGTGTGACAAATTGACTTTGAATTTTTCTTTAAATTTCTAGAATAAACTTTATGTTTCGACAAAGAATATCAATAATACGTATCAAATTATGACGATTGGCATCAAAAACTCAAAAATGTCGAAATGTCACATGTGACAATTATGCGTCCAACGGCAGTAATCATATCAGTAAGTAAACAGATATCTACATAGTAACTCGTTAGGCTAACTTCTGCTGCTGGCATTTGTACTGATGACGAAATCATTAGCGTTCCAATGAATGTAGAAAGAATTGGACAAAATTGCCGCCACATGTGACGAACACAGCGAGTGCGTTAACCCACAGTTGATGGTCGTTGGACAGTCTTGCTTGAATTCAACAAGAATCCAAGAATCGAGAACCGAGAACGGCAGGTACTAAAATGGCATTTAACGATGCTATACAGCATTATCGATCAAGGTTGAATGAACAGCTCCGCTCGCTGGTTCGTTTCGAATTTATTTCGTTCCGAATGATAGTCAGTATCAACGTTAGAATTATTCTGACTTTCAAGTCAATTTGTGCAATGAACGAATGTTCCACGACCCAATTTTTATTATCAGAAAAAATTGTTTCAAATTAGTGATGTGTAGTTTTGAATTCGTTGAACGCCAGTGGCCTTTCTTGTTCAATTAACGAAAACATGCAAAAAGAATCACTCCGCCCACATCTTTGGCTTCAATCTCTCCTCAAACAAGTCCCTGGGACCGGATGTTACCAAGGCCAGACCCCCTTCTTTGATTAGTCGAACGATATCAGTAAACTAACGAGCTTAGCACAAGATACGGTTGTACTTTATACTCACTTCACTTAAGCGCGCGTGACCTCCTTCAAACTATCCCACTCAGTGATCACGTTGATGGATCTCGTTATCATACATTAGCGTTCCTTTTCTGCACCAATCGACTCAACTTTCCAAACGGGGACGGCCAGTCAGCCAGCCAGCCAGCTAGTAGAACTGGCCTGGCCCGTGTGAGTTTCTGGTTTTTTTTCTCACTGTTTTCCATAACAACGGTCATGTGATGCGAATACCTACATCATCAATTCGGTCGTTTCGCGGAAGGAAAACGCTTTACGATAAAGATATGAGTCATGCGGAAAGTTTTGTGTAATATTAAACACCGTATGTAGATATCTTCAAAAATCATGATTTAAGAGGAAAGGAAAGTTTCCCTTGCATAATATTCTCAGATTATGGATAAAATTTTGCAAGTTCAATATTCCATTTAATATTTTAGCTATGTCCCATGTTACTTCTATGAGAATTCGATAGCTTAACAAATTACATATTTAGGTATATTACTTGTGGAAATATGGAACAACTGCGCAATTCTCGCCCTCGTTAATAGACTATTATACTGAAACGAATTGGTTGTAATGTTGCGATAAGTGCTATCGATAATACTCACCCATACAACGGCCTAAGCCCCAAATATAGAATGTTGGTTGTCCTCTCTAGTTGAAGGTATGTTCTGCACTGTTTTCCCCCGAGAACAATTCCACTGAACTTGTTTTTTTTTGTATTGTCCAATTCGAACAAACAGAAAATAATAACAAATTATAACTCACTAAGTCTGGGTATCGAGTGTTTATCGCTCATTTACACTGATGGATATTGATCCTATTGAGCCACTATATCACTGACGATGCGCGTCCGTCGAATTACTGCGTATGTACTATCTTCGTATACAGCTGTTGTGGTTCCACAAATGCACGGTCCTCTGTTCAGCCTCGGCCTAGAACACCCAGAGTCTCTCTATTCCGATCACTTCAATCGCTTGAGCGCGACTGCTCAGTCCAACTTGTAGGCTTACTCGTCGTACCAACAACTTATATAGACCTCGGCTTGGTGACGAACAATAACACACGTCCTACCACGCCCCTCACTCACTTGCCTCCTCACTCAACGCGGCACGCTTCCTCAAACGCGTCGCTGCCTGGTTGGCAGGCTGCAGGAAATAGGTATTCAACAAATACAAATTGTTCGTGTCTTCTATAGCTGTTGAACTTCAGTGGAACTGCAGCACAACCACACAACAACCATCCAGAAGAGATGCTGCTGCGTCTGCCTTTTTTGAGACCGTTAAGATCAGATGATTGCCAGCCGTGTCTCCTCCTTGCACCACCTCTTGATCCTGATCTTCGGCTTGGAATGACTCGTACAGAAGTATGCGTCAATTTATCTCGTAGCGTAGCTGAAATAACAAAACCAAACAACAATTTTCTCGATCAGTGTTGTGCTGTGTTTCATTTACATTCCATTCTGTCGATATATTGCGCTCAGCAGAGGCGTCAGCGAAGCGGTAAACAAAATAAAAAAAAACCCTACCTACAATACCAAATCAGAAAGTCAGCATTACAAATGCCAAACAACTGCACAATTCCTTGCCTTAACCGCCATTCGCCTCACGAATACGAAGAATGATCGAAAACAGGCCACTTTGCCAACAAAATCTAGCTAGGAAAAGTGCACCTATTTTCGGTTGAATTCATCTTTGTTATACCTACTTTTGTAAACAGTGGCATTTGGCATTTCCAACCTATCTTATTCTTCGGAATCTAGTTCCGACCTTTTAGCAAATTGCGCAACGTAGAAAATGCTTTTTTTCTACCTGTAATGAAAGTCAACAAACCTTGTGTTTCATATTATCAACTAGGTAATAAAGAAGATCCGACGTAAATCTGGGTTCTAATTAATCATTTCGTTACTCATGAGCGCTGCTGAAACGATCGAGTAGTTCGAGGAATTGCCTGAATGTATACTATATTTATTGAAGCCTTTCTATAAACATCAAATAACACTAAACGCCTGTATTTAGGCAGGGCTGGTAGCGAGTCACTTTTTAGTGACCTGGTCACTTTTTTTGGGTCAGTCACTAAAAAGTCACTTTTTTCATCATTTGGTCACTAAAGTCACTATTTTCTGAAAAATGGTCACTTTTATCACCAAAAGTCACTTTTTTCACCAAAAATAAACCAATGAAAGAGTAATTTGAATTGCGCGTGTTAATATTTACGGTAGTAACGGTAAATTACTTGATCAGTCAGTTAGAAATTTTTTTCGCCTCTGGCGAAATTTCGGCATAAATCACCCTTGGCTTGAGACATTTCGATCTACGACATTATTTGACGTTCATGAAGCGAAACTAACTTTGATTGTAGATTTTAATGTTTAGTTCAATCAACCTTTTGTATTGGAACTCAAAACATGATACAAAAACCCTATCTCGCCTTTAGAATGGGTTTGTATTAAGAAGTGTAACTAAGATTGAGATTGAAACGAACCATTTTTTTTCAATAAAAAAATCTTTTATGCCATAACAAATGTTATGTTGATATGAAATATTCTTAAAGAAAAACAATTTCAGACTCAATTTTATTTCGTGTTTTTTGTTCTTCTAAATACTTAAAAAAGGGTTTTAAAAATTCATACAAGGCCACAAAATTTACATTTTTCTTAGGTGCAATGAATTTAAACGGTAATTTCAAGACATTTGGGTTCCCCGAATCTAAATATGTATGCTATATTTATATTTGTATCAGCTTTTGTTATTGAAATGACTTTTGAAAATAAGTAGAAATCTTTAGAGAAGTTTCTGCACTTTTTTTTTACAAAAACTCAAATCAAAAACATATTATTTAAAAATAAAAGTTTTATATGAATTGATGAGCTTTAAATAGAATCAAGTTTTTTTTTACACTTTCTGCTGTGATGTCAAAAATACTTGTAATGATATTTTTCCATAATCAGTTATCTATCAATGTTTGATTTTACTAGTAATAAACTCTTTATCACCAAAACTTAATGTGTTCAGCCGAATTTGACAAAATTTCTAGTTTAGGACACTATTTACCAAATCAATAGTTTAAAAAAAATAAGCACCAAAATGGTTATGGTGAAACATGTTTATTGAAAAAACTCTTCCTGAAATGTTTTTAAAAACTGATATTTTTTGTTTCCATATTGTTTTTTCAATTTTCAAATAAATTTACCGAATTTTATTGCACAGTTTTTTTTTTTCAATTTTCTAATCAACTTGCCGGATTTTTTTAATCAAACTTTTTAAATTTTTGAGACATATTTTTTAAAATTGTTCCCTTGTTTTTAAATTCTGAATTTTCGTGTTCTTCAACCATAAGCCTTTAACTCAAAATTTTTGATAATAAAACATAATTTCAACCTTCTGTTCTTTTTCTAGGACCCAATATTTTAATCAAAAGTGACAAAAAACTCAGAGCTTGTAATTTAAAGCTTAAAAACCTGCGATTGAAAATTTAAAAACTTTTTATTAATATTTTTTATATGAAATAATATATTTTGGATCGATCATGATTTTTAAATTATCTAAAAAGTTTGAAAAATTGTTCTAAGTAGCAACTTTAAAAATAAATTTTAATACGCAGTGTTAACTAACTTTGTATTTGATTTGTGCTTTCAATATTAATAACAAAAGTTTTGAACTCATTATTTTCAATTTTTCATCATTTTTTATCATTCACGTTATTACTCATTTTCTAACATTTCTTTGTCACTGTAGTTGAACATGAAGTTGTTATTTAAGCTTCAAAAATGAAATTTTGATAACTGGAGGATTTTACTTTATTAAAGGTTTTACGTCTGGCTTATATAACTGGCACTTTTAAAATAATTATAAATATATTCTTCTTTTTATCAAATTAAATTAAACCATCGAACAATGAATAAATTCTGTTCAAAATTCATTTTTTATTCAGTAATCGGTAATTCACATTTTAAATCGTGATTAAATATTTTTTGTTCAAATTAAAAAAATACAGCGGAATTTCTCACTAAACTTCCAGTTGAAAATGAAGAAAAGAATTCCAAATTTAGATGAATAAAAATTAACAATTATTATCATTTTCCTTACATCTATTCATATCTAAGTTTGTGGCATATCGGCAAATTGAAAATCTAATTAGAGAGCAATTATGATAGACATGAAAATTGATAGGTGGAAAGGTCAAAGCTAGAGCGCTTTGGGTAGAAGAAACGAATAGATGGTGAAACTGTGAGCTTAGGGCATTGTTTTTATCGACAGCATGAAACTACTTGTGTGATTCTTTACCGCGCACCTGCTGGCTGTTTGTAGTAAGTGACGAAGAAGCCACATTGCTACCCACAACCAGCCCAGATGGGTCGAACACATGATATTGCGTCCGACCGGGTCGGACGCAATATCATGTGTTCGACCCATCTGGGCTGGTTGTGGGTAGCAATGTGGCTTCTTCGTCACTTACTACAAACAGCCAGCAGGTGCGCGGTAAAGAATCACACAAGTAGTTTCATGCTGTCGATAAAAACAATGCCCTAAGCTCACAGTTTCACCATCTATTCGTTTCTTCTACCCAAAGCGCTCTAGCTTTGACCTTTCCACCTATCAATTTTCATGTCTATCATAATTGCTCTCTAATTAGATTTTCAATTTGCCGATATGCCACAAACTTAGATAAGAATATATCCCAGCGGCGATCAAAATAAGATAATAACATTACATCTATTCATGGTAAGTTTTGTACAAGAATGGACATTTATTTTATAATTCAGATTTTTTTAATTTTAAATTTGCGAAGAAATTCTTTTGAAACTAATTTATTTCTTACTTTCTTGACTTATCGAAAATTTTAAACATTCATTGTTATATGTTTCCAAAATTTGGATTATCAGTCATTTTTTTAGTTTGTGTGTTGAACATGAGTGACAAACGGTGTAAGAAAACCCTTTCCTTTTCAATTTTTTATTTTTGGTATTGTTATTATTTTTATCTAAATTTGAATTTCGAAACCCACCCTCCCATGGACGGATCCTTCGCTCGGGCCTGATTTGGTCACATTTTTTGTACTTCAAAGTTACGTTTTTCGTTCTACATAGTCACTATTTGGTCACTTTTTTTCAAGTTTTGGTCACTAAAGTCACTACTTTTTCATAGTCAAACCGCTACTAGCCCTGTATTTAGGCCATACATTAATTTCGTAAGTGTACATCGCACATGTTGGTACATCAGTAGTGTGATGTTTCTCCTGCGGAATATTGCGGAACCGGGAATTGAAGATAGTACCGGGAAAACCGGGAAATATACACAAGGATGTCAAAATTAATTTTTAATTCCATGATCAGGGTTTCAAACCCAAATTCGGAATTCTGAACTTTAATTTTTTTTTTCTGAGTCAATTGAACAGATAAAAAAATGGAAAAAGATCATAAGTTTTGAAATTCAAAACAACACTGATTTTTCTTCAATTGTTCAGGGCTAGAAGTTGGTCACTTTTTAGTAACTTTGTCACTTTTTCAGGCTGGTCACTCACAAGTTACTTTTTTTAAAATTTGGTCCCTAAAGTCACTATTTTTTATATAATTTCCTTACAACTGAGCTTATTTTTTTCAACTTTTTCTACTCATTATTAAAAACATTATATTGTTTCACTTCAAGGGGTATGTATTCATTAGTTTACTATTAGGTTATATGTTTATTTTTTATTTTCTTTCTTTTCTTTCCTTTCGAGTCTTATGGGAATTCTTACGGCCTAAATTGAGAGAATGGCTCAGATTCAGTAAGAAAGATTATTGTTTTGTTTTGCTTTTATATATCGCTTACACTTAAACATTATATGGATGACAATTGGAATTTGAACAAAAAAATTTTCGCCTTAAAAAATGTGTTTTTTGTTTATCTGTGACACTTTACCAACGTTTTGGCATTCGTGTCAAGACAAAATATTTCCTAAAGTTACACTATTACAACATGTTTAACCAAGATTTGAAGTGTTATGACTTTTAATTCTTGAATTTGTTAAAAATAATTCTCGACTTAATTTAAAAAAAATCAGTCAAAATCTGTACATTACACTAAATCACATGGCAGGAAACATTTCGTGCTTTCAATGCTCTTGGTTGTATTAAATGGAAGGTAAACTTGTGAAAAGTGACTCAATTGAATCGAAAATATCAGATATTTCATTTCTAAGTTCCCTTATTTCTAGACATTTTCGAATCATTTGAAAGATTGGTAGATATACATTGATTTCAAACCCTTTTTTAAGTTTTCGATAACTTTCAGTAATTTTTGTACCTTTTTAGAGGTTAACTGATATATTTTCTACAGTATTCCTAAAGGTATTTCTTGGATGGAAACAATATTTCTGAGGTGTTTCTTGGATCTGTTAATTTTTTTAAAAAATTGTCGTGTTAAATCATTTATGATTTTTTTTAAATTCCTTCCTTTTTGAACATCTTTTTTTTAGTAAATCTTTCTAATGATTGATATGTGAATCATGCAATAAAGTCTGCAGTAACTCTTTGGAAATGTTCCATTATGATCAATGATCAACTTTTTTCGAAGACCGCGAGTAGTTTAAACTTCTGAGATAACTGAGGCATTTTTTAAGTTTATTCATAACAGTATGCTAAAATATGAGAATTAAAAGATATTTTGGTTTTTTTTTAATCGAAATAAATCAAATATGTTTTCCAAAGCATAAGTTGAAAAATTCGCAATCTCCAACAAAGTTGATAATGAAATTTGAATCTTTGATACAAATTCCTCATAAATGTTGTTCAATGATGTCAAAAAAGTTATATTTTTTTCTATTGTATTTTTACCACTTCAGGATTTTTTTCAAGTATTGTTTCTTTGAAACTAGAAATGCTAGATAATATATTAATCCTATATCAAATGAAGGATGATATATAGATTTGAAATCAGTTTTTGTTTTTTTAAAGAGGATTGTCGATTTATTAGTTATCAATGATTGATTTAGCTCAAAACTTAGTAGAACCCAATCACTAGATTTAAAAAAAAAATAAAAAAATAATAAATATAGATAAAAAAATTTTACACTGTTAAGTCTCTTTGATTTTAAAAACCTTATTCTTAGACTTTTCAAATTGGTTTTTGCATGAATCCTTTATGCATGTGTTTGCAAAAACTTATAAGATTGTTCTCTCTGATACAGAGGTTGTTTCCAATTAAACACTACAAAATATGTTATAACTTTATTATTAACCGGAACAGCTATTCGTTCATTATTTAAGCCCAAGAAACTGACTGAAAATAAAAATATATAAATATACTAGCTGACCCGATGTGCTTTGCTACACATTCCAAAAATAAATGTTATTTGTAGAAATTCATTCAAATTTAGATTTTTATAAGCATTTTTTTAAGTCAAACCATCCTAGTTCAGAGTGGTTCAGATCCAACAACTTTGAAATGAGAGCTGCAGCTGGAATTCCAAATTGCAATTCAAAGAAGCTCTGAAAAGCTCTTCATCTTGAACTTACATGGGAGCTCCCCCATCTTTTCCAATTTTGTTCCCAACTGCTTTGAGAAGGTAGGAGTTTACATAAATTTCTAATTGAACGAAAAAGATTCGCATTGAAGATATGTATGGAGATAGAATTTTGAAAACCGATCAATAGCGTGAATCGGGACAATTTTTTGAGTATATTTTTAATATTCTGTATTATTAGCACTTCCAGCTCCTGATTAGCGTTAGATGGAGTATTTTTAGGGGTTGAAAAAATAAGCTATAGAAATTTGAAAAAAAAACGATGAAAAGGATTTTTATAACCATTTTCAAACAACTTTTTCCACCATCCTCACCCTTCGAAGCAGTTTGAATATCTATCCTTTTTCCGCCAAAATTATGTTAAAAAATGTTTCGCCATATGCCAAACACGTGGACATGAGACATTTCAGTTTGAAGTATTCTCTAACAGCACTTGTCATGGTATGAAAATTATCGATTTTATACAGTGCAAATTTCTTTTTTTCGAATAAATTTATTAAAGCAAAAAAAATATTTAAAACAATATCAGTTGCATCACTGAATAAATTCTCAGCGTTTTTTTTATTTTCTCTTTGAAAGTCAAATATTCAAAAATGTTGGCAAAAACAATTCCATTTGTCCCGTATATTGGGGCACGTGTAAAAGCAAAGCTTATTTACAGATGCGTCAGAGTAATGGCTTCAAAATGGATTTTATACGTAATCTGTTTGTTTGTTTTATCAAGTTTCATTGACATATATTCAGTATTCCTGCAAATTTATGTTTGTTACTCCCTTTTTAACGAATGCTGTTCAAAGCACCTTCATTACAAAATTTTTAATATCCGCTTCCGTTTCAACATTCGAATACCCCTTCTGGTCTTTCCAACATATTGAATCATTTTGAAAATGAATTTCATAAAAGTTCGACGTTTGCCCTTGCCCCACCGTGTAAGTTGACAGGAGGTAATATTTTTTAACACTTCAAAGGTATACTAAAAATTTCTCATAAAAATTTTGCTTCCAGTTGAAAATCAGTTCTAAAGTCTCACTTTTCAAAAAAGAAGCGCATCAAAAGTCTCTTTTATGCAGCCATGTAACACAAAAACACTTTTTATGTTAAGTAAGTACTTGAATTGATATGTAAGCAAATAGTACGACGTTTTTTTCAGAATTTTTTAAAATAAAAAGTTTTCATTTTCATTTCAAAATTCGTTTCATTTGTGTATTTGGGCTGATGTAACAATTTCTTAAGACAACATTTTTTTTTATTTTTTTGTAACAGAGAAAAGTTGAACGTTTGAACATGTTCTAGTGTTCCTTGAATAAAAATTCTTTGGGAAAAGAAATTCCCTCACTTTTGGTCAATAAAAATCAGTTTATTTTACTGATACCTTTCACTTATGCACGCGTCAGTCCTATCTTATACAATTTAAAGAAAAGGCTCATGAACTGATCATGAACTGTCGGATCGGATTTTTTTATCTTCTTTAAATTTAAATGGCGCTTGATAAAACTTGTTCATGTTCAACAAAATGTTTCCAATCTCTCTCTGTAGAAAACATCTTATTCATATTTCTGTTATCAATATGATTCAAAAATAATCTTGTAGGCAAAAGGGGTAATAAATTGTATGTGAATTCTTTACTTTCTGTATTTTTTTTTTCAATTGTGTCATACCATTATTTCATTAGCATCAGAACTAAATTTATATTTTTTAGACAACAAATGCTACCTACATTAACACGAACTATTTTTGCAAATCTTTCAATTGCTTTGATTCGATTGATAAAATACCAATCCGTGTCATATCTAGACGTCAGGCGCCTAATTATTAAATTTTTCCAGCGATCAGTGAACATGCTTTGGTTACTATCCATTTGCGACGACGTTTGCTTGGCCATAGAGACGAAAAACAAACCCCTCAATGAAAAGAAAATCTCTAAAAATGGATGCCATGATTTTTAAATTTCAGATTTTGGCATAAAAGAAAAGGTACATGTTTTATTCGATCGGCAAAATGTCAATCCGGGTCACATCTAGGCGTCATTCATAAACATGTGCTCTACAAATGACCTAGGAATCAAGTAGAAACAAATCACATCAAGGCTTCATATCGCCAAGCCTTGCATTGAAAATATGCTTGGTTGAGAAATACGCGCCAAAATATTCCCACTGATCAGTATGCTATGCCATGGTTACTATCCTCACGCGACGTTGGCTCGCGACGCCTCGACCATGGAGACGAAAAACAAACCGCCCAGAGGAAAAAAAATCTAAAGAAATTGAAGGCCATGACTTTAATTTGTTTCGAAAAACTACAAATTTTGTATGGGAGGCCCCCTTCCCTTAAGTCGGATGGGGTTTTAACTATTATAGAAACCATCTCCGGCCCCAAAAACCCTCAGATGCCAATTTTGACGATGATCGGTTCAGTAGTTTCCGAGTCTATAGGGAACAGACAGACAGACAAACATTCATTTTTATATATATCTATATATATAAAAATGAATTTCTGTCTGTCTGTCTGTCTTTCTGTCTGTCTGTCTGTCTGTCTGTCTGTCTGTTCCTTATAGACTCGGAAACTACTGAACCGATTTGCGTGAAACTTGGCAGATGGGTGTATTAGAGGCCGGGAAAGGTTCCTATAATAGTTTGGGACCCCTCCCTCTTCGTCGAAGGGGGGAGGGGGTCATATAAATAAAAGTGATAAGTCTTCATAACTCGAGAACTGATCATGCAAATGGAACCAAATTTGGCATGTGAGTGTATTTTGGTACGAGGAATGTTTCTATGATGGTTTGGTACCCCTCCCTCTTTCCACTGGTAAGATACGAAGGAGGGAGGGGCCCAACCTTATAATTTTTAACATAACTGGAAAACTACCAAAGCTAATGGAATCAAATTTGACATGGGAGGTTAGTGGAATACGAGAAATGGTTCTATGATTGTTTCAGACCCCTTCTTCCATCCAGTGGAAATACAGGAAAAAGGGGGGGGGGGTTTAACATCTTTGTCACTGCATAACTTAAAAACTTTTCGAGCAAATGGCACCAAATTTGGCTTGGAAAGGTATTTGGGTACGATAAATAGTTCTATGAATATTTGGTACCCCTCCCTCCTTCCAGTGAGAAGATAGAAAGTGGGAAGGGGGGTTCTTTCCTATTTTCAGCATTACTGGGCAAATAATCAAGCGAATGGAATCATGTTTAGCGTGGGCAAATATTTGATAACGAAAAATGTTTCTATGATATTTTGAGAACCCTCCGTTCTTTAAGTAGGAAAATCTTAAGGGAGGAGAGTGCTCCCATACAATTTCTTCTTCATTCTTCTTGGGAACTTACCCAGCAGATGGAACGAAATTTGGCTTGGGAGAGTATTTAGGCTCAAGGTATATTTCTGTGAATATTTGGTACTACTGCCTTCTTCCATTGGAATGGTAGGAAGGAGATGGAGGCTAACTCGAGAACTAATAGAGCTAATGGAAACAATTTTGGAATGGGAAAGCATTTGGATACGTAAAATGGTTATTTGCTTATTTGAGACTTCTTTTTCCTTCAATTGGAGATACAGTTAGGGAAGACGGGAGCTCACATTCGATTGTTTTCACAAACCAAGAACTTATCTTACAAATAAAACCAAATATGACATGGAAACAATCATGCAATCGATCAAATGGAACATAATTGGGCATGGGAGTGTATTTATAAACACGAAATGTTTGACCTTGATCCCCTCCTTCCAGGTAGAAGATAGATAGGAAGTGGGACTTCGATACCAATTTTATAGCATAACTCGACAACTAATGAAGCAAACGAACAACTCATGAAGGTAGTGTCATGAGAAGGTACGTTCTGATGTTACAAGACCCCCCTTTCCTTCCATTAAAGATAAAGGAATGGGGGAGGGGGTCACTCTCACAATTTGTATATTGATTCGAGAACGAATAGGTCAAAAAGGTGTCCCGTGACGGAACAATGAAGATTCCATATATGAAAAATATGTTGGCATAAGTTATAAACTTTTGAAGCAAAGAAACCCAGAGTCATAAAAAAGATTCTAAAACGGATTAAAAAAAAAAATAATTAAGATTAAAAAATAAAAAAAGGTTGCAATTTTATTTTGAATGATTCTAAAATTGAATTAAAATTTTTTTGCAAATAAGGCTGGAACAAATATCAATTTCTTCTTTTGCCACCCCCCCCCCCTTTGAAATTTCCAAAATCCCGAAGAGGGGAATAAATAAAGTTTGAAGTAACTTAAGTAAATCTATATATATAAAAATGAATTTCTGTCTGTCTGTCTGTCTGTTCTCTATAGACTCGGAAACTACTGAACCGATTTGCGTGAAACTTGGCAGGTGGAGGTATTGAAGGCAGGGAAAGGTTCCTATTATGGTTTGAGACCCCTCCCTCTCTCATGAAGGGAGGGAGGGGCCTCCCAAACAAAATACCATTTTTTGCATAACTCGAAAACCCATCAAGCAAATGGTATAAAATTTGGCATGGGGTGGTATTTGGGAACGAGGAATATTTCTTTGAATATTAGGTACTCCTCCCTCCTCTAAGTGGGGTTATAGAAAGGGGGGAGGGGGGCTACCCTACAATTTTGCATATAACTCGAAAATTAATCAAGATATTGTAACCAAATTTGGCACGGGAAGGTATTTGGATACGAAAAAATATTTCAATGATAATGCGAGACCCTCCTTCTTTCCAGAAGAAAGGGGGAGGGGGCCACTTTCATATTTTTTGAATAACTCAAAACTAATAATGCAAATGTAACCAAATTTGGCATGGGTGGGTACTTGGATACGAAAAATATTTCAATCATTATTTTAGACCCCTCCCTCTTTCCAGTAGGGAGATAAAAAGGGGGGAGAGGGCTTCTTTTATATTTTTTACATAACTCATAAATTAATTAAGCAAATGGAACCTAATTTGGCATAAGCGGGTATTTGGGAACGGACATGTTCTAATGATTGTTTGAGACCCCTTCCTTCTTCCAGCGGGGAGAAAGGAAAGAAGAAGGGGAGTTTCATACAATTTTTACTGCATAACTCAAGAACTACTACAGCAAATAGAATCAAATTTGGCATGGAACGATATTTGGATACGAGAAATGCTTCTTTGGTATCCCTCACTCCTTCAAAGAGGTGGACGAAAAGGGGGGAAGAGGTCTCCCTTACAATTTTCAGTATAACTGGAGAGTTGATCGAGCAAATTGAACCATATTTGGCAAGTGAGGGTATTTGGATACGAGAAATAGTTCTATTATAAATTAAAGCCCCACCTTTTTTCAGCAGAAAGAAATAAAGGTGGAAAGGTGGACTTCCATACTATTTTTTTTGCATTACTCGAGAATTAATCGAACGAATGAAACAAAATTTGGCATCAAAAAGTATTTGATTACGAAAAATTCTTTTTCTATGTGAAAAAATTCCTTTCTTGCAGTAGGATGATTGAATTGGGAAAATAGGAAGAGAAGAGGAGGCTTACATTTACCTTTTTTTTTTTTACAAAATCCTAGAAATGGACAAAACTTAACATGGAAAAAATTTTTGGTATGATTCTATGACTATCTGACACACCATCCTCCTTTCAGTGAGTAGGTACATAGGAGAAGGGAGGTGAGCCCAATACAATTTTGATAGCATAAGTTTTCAATTCATGCTTACGAAGCCAACAAATGGAAACAAATATGGCATGGAAAGGTATTTGATTACCAGATATGTTTCTACGATCGTTATAGACCCTTGGGCTTTGAAGTATAGAGAGGGGAAGAAAGGAGGAGGCTCCATATACATTTTGTTGAAAAGATTTAAAACTTATCAACCAATGGAACTATATTTGATATAAGAGGATTTTTAGGAACGAAAAAAATGGGTATGATTATTAGAGATCACGATTTCCATTCAGCAGGAATGAAGGAAAGGACAAGAGGGGGGGGGGGGCTCTCTTATCAGTTTTTTAGCATAAATCCAGAACATATCAAGCAAAAACAACCAGATTTTATAAGTTAGACTATTTGCGTACTAGGTATTCATTCGAGATCCTCCTTTTTAAGGGCGAAGCTTAAGGAAACAGATTAAAATTATCAGATCTTTAACACAAATTTAAAGATCAAGATTCAGAATATAAGTTTAAGTTATCTTTGTGTTGTAATTCGAACTTATAACTGCAGCTCTCATTTAATAGCGGTTGCTTATGAATTATGTCATAATTTGATTAAAAATAATGCCAATAAACAATAAGAATAGGAATTATTTCTGAAAATATCATTTGATTTTGAAAGGTGTAGCAAAGCACACCGGGTCAGCTAGTCTATACCTATAAAAATGAAATTCTGTCTGTCTGTCTGTCTGTCTGTTCCCTATAGACTCGGAAACTACTGAACCGATTTGCGTGAAACTTGGCAGGTGGGGGTATTGGAGGCAGGAGAAGGTTCCTATGATGGTTTGAGACCCCTCCCTCTCTCATGAAGGGAGGGAGGGGCCACCCAAACAAAAGACAATTTTTTGCATAACTCGAAAACCCATCAAGCAAATGGTATCAAATTTGGCATGGGGTGGTATTTGGGAACAAGGAATATTTCTATGAATATTAAGTACCCCTCCCTCCTCGCAGTGGGATGATAGAAAGGGGGGAGGGGGGCTATATATCAATTTTTCATATAACTCGAAAACTATTCAAGATATTGGAACCAAATTTGGCATGGGAACGTATTTTGGTACGAAAAATATTTCAATGATTATTTGAGACTCCTCTCTTTTTGCAGTTGAAAGGGGGAGGGGCCTCTTTCATATTTTTTTACATAACTCAAAAACTTATAAAGCAAATGGAACCAAATTTGTCATGGGAAGGTATTTGGATACATAAAATATTTCTATGATTATTTGAAACCCCACCCTCTTTCCAGTAGGGAGATATAAAGGGGGGAGGGGCCCTCTTTTTAATTTTTACATAACTCAAATACTAATCAAGCAAATGGAACCAAATTTGGCATGGGCGGATATTTGGGAACGTGACATGTTCTAATTGTTTGAGACCCCTTCCTTCTTCCAGCGGGGAGAAAGGAAAGAGGGAGGAAAATTTCATACAATTTTTATTGCATAACTCAATAACTACAACAGCAAATGGAACCAAATTTGGCATGGAACGATATTTGGGTACGAGAAATGCTTCTTCGAATATTTGGTATCCCCCAATCCTTCAAAAAGGTGGATGAAAAGGGGGAGGCGAGGTCTCCCTTACAATTTTCAGTATAACTGGAGATATGATCGAGTAAATTTGAACCATATTTGGCATTTGAGGGTATTTGGATACGAGAAATGTTTCTATTATAAAGGAGAAAGGGGGGCTACCATACATTTTTTTGAATAACTTGAGAATTGATAGAGCAAATGAAATAAAACTTGGTATCAAAAGTTTTTTGAGTACAAAAAATACTTTTATGAATACTAAATTCTCACCCCTCCATTAAATGGGGCGAATGGAAGGGGGTTGGTACTTCCTTTCAAGTTTATGCATAACTCAAGAATTTACATCGCAAATAAATCCAAATTTGGCAAGGGTGGTATTTCAATACGAGAAATTTTTTAATGTCAAACAATTCCTTTCTCGCAGTGGGATGATAGAATTGGAAATAAAGGAAGGGAAGAGGAAAGCTTACATTTAACTTTTTTTTTCACAAAATCCGAGAAATGGACAAAACTTAACAAGGAAAATCATTTTGGTATGATTCTATGATTATCTGGCACACCATCCTTCTTTCTGTGAGTAGGTACATAGGAGTAGGGGGTTGAACCCAATACAATTTTTTTAGCATAAGTTCTCAGTTTATGCTAACGAAGCCAACAAATGGAAAGAAATATGGCATAAAAAGGTACTTGGTTACGAGATTATTATAGACCCTTACGCTGTTGTTGCAAAGCTTAAAAAATTTTCAACCAATGGAACAATATTTGATACAAGAAGGTTTTTGGGAACGAAAAAAATGGGTATGATTATTAAAAATCACGATCTCCATTCAGCAGGGGGGAAGGAAGGACAGTGGAGGGGGGGGGGGGGGGTTGTGGTGTCTTTTATCAGTTTTTTAGCATAAATTTAGAACATATTAAGCAAAAACAACCATTTTCTATTAGTTGGATTGATTGCGTACGATTTATTTGGAACCCTCCTTTTTTAGGGCGGAGCTTAAAGCAACAGATTAAAATTATCAGATCTTTAACACAAATCAAGATTGAGAATATAAGTTTAAGTTATTTCTGTGTAGCATTCGAAACTCCAGCTGTAGCTCTCATTTTATAGCGGTTGCTTATGAATTACGTTATATTTTGATTTAAAATAATTCTAATAAAACAATTAAAATTTGAATAAATTCTGAAAATATCATTCGTTTTCGTTTTTGAAAGGTGTAGCAAAGCACACCGGGTCAGCTAGTCTATATATATAAAAATGAATTTCTGTCTGTCTGTCTGTCTGTCTGTCTGTTCCCTATAGACTCGGAAACTACTGAACCGATTTGCGTGAAACTTGGCAGGTGGGGGTATTGGAGGCCGGGGAAGGTTCCTATTATGGTTTGAGACCCCTCCCCCTAACAGGAAAGGGGGGAGGGGCCTCTCAAACAATAGACTATTTTTGCATAACTCGAGAACCAATCAAGCAAATGGTATTTAATTTGGCATGGGGTGGTATTTGGGGACGGGGAATATTTCTATCAATATAAAGTACCCCTCTCTCCTCTCACTGGGGTGATCGGAAGGGGGGAGGGGGGCTACCTTACAGTTTTTCATATAACTCGAAAACTAATCAAGATATTGGAACCAAATTTGGCATGGTAAGGTATTTTGATTCGAAAAATATTTCAATGATTATTTGAGACCCCTCCCTCTTTCCAGTAGAAAAGGGGAGGGGCCCTCTTTCATATTTTTACACGTAACTCAAAAACTAATAAAGCAAATGGAACCAAATTTGGCATGGGAAGGTATTTAGATACGAAAAATATTTCTATGATTATCTGGGACCCCTCCCTCTTTCCAGTAGGGAGATATAAAGGGGGGAAGGGGACTCTTTAATATTTTTCACATAACTCAATAACTTATTAAGCAAATGGAATCAAATTTGGCATGGACGGGTATTTGGGAACGTGACATATTCTTGTGATTGTTTGAGATCCCTTTTTTCCAGCGGGGAGAAAAGAAAGAGGGAGGGAAGTTTCATACAGTTATTACTGCATATCTCAAGAACTACAACATCAAATGGAACCAAATTTGGCATGGAACGATATTTGGGTACGAGAAATGCTTCTATGAATATTTGGCATCCCTCACTCCTTCAAAGAGGTGGATGAAAAAGGGGAGTAGAGGTCTCCCTTACAATTTTCTGTATAACTGGAGAGTTGATCGATCAAATTGAACCATATTTGGCATCTGAGGGTATTTGGATACGAGAAGTGTTTCTATTGTAAATTGAGGCCCCATCTTTTTTAGCGGAAAGATATAAAGGGGGAAAGGGGGGCTTCCATACATTTTTTTTTGCATAGCTCGAGAATTAATCGAGCAAATGAAACCAAATTTGGCATCAAAAAGTACTTGAGTACGAAAAATACTTTTTCTATGTAAAACAATTTTTTTCTTGCAGTTTTATGATATAATTGGGAATATAGGAGGGGAAGAGGAGGCTTACATTTAACTTTTTTTTTTACAAAATCCGAGAAATAGACAAAACTTAACACGGAAAATCATTTTGGTATGATTCTATGATTATCTGACACACTTTCAGTGAGAAGGTACAAAGGAGGAGGAAGGTGAGCCCAATACAATTTTGTTAGCATGAGTTCGACGCCAACAAATGGACACAAATATGACATGGAAAAGTACTTGGTTACGAGATATGTTTCTACGATTGTTATAGACCCTTACGCTTTACAGTGTAGAGAGGGGAAGAAAGGAGGAGGTTCCATAAACATTTTGTTGTAAAGCTTAAAAACTTATCAACCGATGGAACTATGTTTGATATAAGAGGATTTTTGGGAACGGAAAAAAGGGGTATGATTATTAAAGATCACGACCTCCATTCAGCAGGAGGTGAAGGAAAGGACAGGGGAGGGGGCTCTCTTATCAGTTTTTTAGCATAAATCCAAAACATATCAAGCAAAAACAACCATATTTTATAAGTTAGATTGTTTGCGTACGATTAATTTGAGACCCTTCAGACAGATTTAAATTATCAGATCTTTAACACAAATTAATAGAGCAAGATTCAGAATATTAGTTTAAGTTATCTTTGTGTTGCAATTCAAAACTCCAGCTGCAGCTCTTATTTTATAGCGGTTGCTTATGAATCATGGTATAATTTGATTTAAAATAATGCCAAAAAAACCAATAAAATTTTTTAAAAAATTTTAAAATATAATTTGATTTTGAAAGGTGTAGCAAAGCACACCGGGTCAGCTAGTATATAGATAAAAATAATGAACTGTAACATTTTTCACTGTAATCCAATCCAAATTTTTCTGCATAACAAAGCTAACCATCAACTGAATGAAATATAAAAACGTTGAGAATTTTTTTTTCTATGCAAAAATGTTTTATTTTGCAAATAAATAGATCTGTGTAAATGATGTATAAAATCACTTTTTTTTTTAATTATAAATACATGCAATAAGCATATATGGCTATATAGCAACATTTATTGCTTCTACAAAATAACATTGCTCCTTTGTAAATTTCTTTCGAAATTTGCAATTTCAACTTTAAATCAAAGTTTTATCTTAGACTTAAAACTCATGGGTTCTAAAGTTCGATTTTTTAATAGTGAAGCTAGTTTAACTCAAGTTTTAATCAATTTAAACTGCAATATTATAAATTACAATTTTACTACGCTATGGAAATAAAAAAAATGTTTCTAATTCTTATTGATTAACGATAATAAATCTAGATATCATAATTTTGAATTCTTTATGCATTTTGTTTAAATATTCTTTTCAAAATTGAAATTCCTTAATTTGAAATAAGAAAATACAATGGGTAAATATGAATTGAATAATTGTTTTTAATTTTTCTTCGTCTCAAACTTTGATATGCTGTTAAAAAAATCACTCAAACTGAATCAAGACGATGCAACTTGTTGTCCATATTTTTTTAAACTATTATAGTCAGAATTCCATGTTCTGCAATCAGAACTTAGAAGCGATTCAAAAGCAATGTCTGGTGAATGGTTTCTTATTAGTAATTAATTACAAGAAGTTGCAAAACTTGATTTCTTTAGCACGAGTTGTAAATTTATCCAATGGAGCTTGCCGAGTTGGATAATTACGTCGAGTGCTGAAAAAGTCGAATCTTTTCACAAGTGGCATACACAATTTATGCAAATTTGGGAAATTCCTTTGAAAATCAATTGATTGACTTACAAGAATTGCATCTTTACACAAATAACTACATGTTAAAGACCATGTAAACAGTAGGTATCGATATCATCGCTTTTTGATACAGTTTTCAAAGTCTGAAAGTATGTGCTTTTAGCTCAATTGTATAAAAAACAATTATAACGACGATTCAAAAATTTATTTTGTTTTTTTTTTTCAATTATTGGTCTTTTTAATATGAAAAATCTTTACTGAAGCCTAAAGAAAATATTTTTAAAACTTGGCTGAAAACAGAAGACAAGTTTTTCGGAAAACGGTTATTATGTTAAAAGATTTTTTTGGTTTTATCTGTTCATAATTACCCAGATCATGCGCGGATCTACGGGGGGGGGGGGGGGTGATGGGGGTGATCACCCCCCCCAGGCGGAAAAAAATTAATCATCATTAAAATGATCACAAATTTTTTAACTCAATTTAGATGAAATATAACTTTTTCATGTGTCAAAATATCTTAACATTTTTACGCGTGCATAAGAATTCAATAGCTGCTTAAAAATATGCTTGAATTGATGCGTATGCGTATGCTCATGTATAACTTTGTGTTAGTTTCGGGCTTGCGAAATGGATAAAGCTTGAACCTCACTCTTTAAGGAATTCCCTTGAGCATGACAGCAGATTTGTTTTCTTTATTGACGGATATCCAGAGTTGTTGTAAGTGCCAGTACCAGAAACGTCGGTTGACAGTGACTTATTCTAAATGATTTCTTGAAAAGGCCTGAGAGAAGCCAACATTTATTTTCAAGTTGATCATAAAGTGATTTCTTATTTATGCATGTTTACCATACTTGATGGTTTTCTAAAAAAAAAAAAAATAATCGGGTCCACAGATGAAAATTTTCAATAATTGTTCTACTTTCGGCTAGAAATATTCGTGACATAATTCTGACCTTTTAAGTAACACTTTTTAACTGTGGGAAAATACCCTGAAAAGCGATCATGTGCTTGAACGGACATCAAAGTTTTGTTAACTAAAATTTTGGAGGTTATTTTTCCTTTCTTATCCATATAAGTAGGCAAGTGTGCGTAAGAACTGTCAAAAACAACTCTATAGTTGATATTATTTCCAGATGTAGCAACCGAAAATCTGATCGAACTTTGCAGACATCCGGATCTGCTACCGTTAGTCTCTGCTTTCAGGAACATGCATGCCACCGAAGATTATAAGAGGAACCATAAAAGCCTCAGAATGATCAGACGTTCGCATCAGCTGCAGACCCATTAGTCTATGAAATAGATATAGCTGCTGTTTTAAAAGCTCATCCTAAACCTTACTCAACTATTGATGATATCACAAAGCTTTACATTTTAACTAGACACTGGGTACCTCCACCAAATTTTTCGTTTCCATACTCCGAGCATTTGAAAAGTCGAAGTGCTGAAAAAGAAAAACGATACGCAAGTGCAATGCATTTGGAAACATTCAAAAGTTGGCCAGTTTTTTTCCAAACTGAGCTAGGTTATTTTTGTAAAGTCTGTCCGCTCTTTGTAGTCAACCTCACTGGTGGAGTCAATAAAAATGTTCAATTGTTAAATCTTGTTACTAAGCCACTGACTTGTTTTTCAAAACTCACAGCAAAAAAACGCTGTAAGTATTCGATAAGATATAGAGAGACGAATCTATTCAGCAAACCTCTTTAAAAAAAATTAAATATAATGATTAGCAATCTATATTTTATTTGTTCAGATACTTGCTTATTTGTGTTTTAAATGTTTATTTGTTTTAGATTGTTTTTCGATTCACGTCTTTAAATTGATATGTTAGGCTGGAACAAATTTCAAATCCTTCTTTTGTCACTCGGAGTTGGAACTTCGCGAGGGGGGGGGGACAATAAAAAATAATGCGAAAAACAAATAAAATGGAATAAATTGCACGGAAGCTTGTATGCAACAAAATTTAATATTATATTGTTGCACAAAACCTATAAATCAAGTAATTTTATATCGAAAATTTCAATGAAATCGAGAAAACAAAAGGTGAAATAACTCCCATCTTCTTAAATTTAATTTTTAGTCTAGTAAACTTTCAGATATTGGAATTTTTTATTGGAATTAACATAAATTACTTCAAACTTTATTTATTTCCCCCTTCGGGTTTTTGGAAATTTCGAAGGGGGGGGGTGACAAATGAAGAAATTGATATTTGTTCCAGCCTTAATGGAATTTAAAGAAAAAATATGTGAAATTATTGAATATAAACATTGACGGGTTTCGATAAGTAATGAAGCAGAATACGGTTTAAAATTGGAACTCAAAAGAGAAAATATATCGATAAAATATATTTGTAACTCGTGTAAATGGCGTTTTTACCCAAATATTGTAATAGTTTCAAAATTAATAAGACGTAGTTATAACCATAAAATCAAAGATGCTCATTTGAGTAAGTTGAAATCATACCAACAGATTTATTTTTGACTGAAAATAAATAAAGTACGATTTCCAAAATTAAATTGCTTATGGATTTCTAATCTGATAAAAATGAACAAATGGTCATTCCATATCCCCAACTAGATAAATAAACGTAAATTCAACTTTATACCAGTGAAAAAAATATTTGTCTGCGTTTTGCCTAAGACTAAGCCATCCACAAACAGATGTACAGAATTCGTTGAACATTTTTTTAAAAATTGTCTTTAAAATTTTTTACATGCTGCTGAATTCTCTTCATCTTTATCATCAACATTTTTCCTGCCACAGATTTTATTTTTCCCAATCACTCAAAAAATTTTGGCCATTTTTTTTGAAAATTTATTAAATCACCCCCCCTAAGAGCAATTTCTAGATCCGCGCCTGACCCAGATGAATTTGGGGTAATAATTAACGCTGTTAAATTCTTGTTACGTAACAATTTTTAGTGTTGACAATATTTCTAGATAAATCTAAACATTGCGTCTACATAGGATTAATGGTTTTTCAAAATTTACCCTTAATTAGTCATGGGTAATTTTTAGGTTCACAAAGGAACAGGGAATCATGTCCTACAATCTTATATTTACAGATTTTTAGAAACTGATTAAGTTATGTATAACGGTTTATTTTAAAGATCTGTTCATATTTACCCCGTATTTTGAAAAAAAAAAACAAAAAAAATTGAGAAATTATAAACAACCCTCTTTGAATCAGTGAGATAAATTTTTAGTAAAAATTTATATTACACTTGGAGATGCATTTATTACTGAATGTAAAACCTCTGGAAACAAGATTTTAACTGAATTTACTGTGACGAGAGAGTAACATGATTGAACGTTCTCAGAAAATTTTCGAATGTTCTCAGAGACGTGGATTTTGTGAGCTGTAGTAACACACTTGGTATCTGTAACTTATGAAAAAATGATCGAATATCACATGACGGTCATCACATGAAGTCCTGACAAATCCTTTTTATTATTTTTTTTTTTTTGTAATTATGACTTAAAAACCCATAACGATTTTGTTTAGGATGTTTTTTTTATTTATCATTTTTAGAAAATGTGATGAAAACCTTAAGATAGAATCGAGTCTTGCTAAGTGTTCAACGATTTTAGTGTTATGAAACAACCAAATCAATGAAAAATGTTGAAAATTTTGCTATATTCCGACGAAAATGGAGAATAAAAGTCTGGAAAACCTTGAATTTTTGACCGGGAAAACCGGGAATTTCAAAATGAGAATGTTGTGGCCACCCTGTGATCTGAAATCTGAATCTGAAATCTAAAATCTGAAATCTAAAATCTGAAATCTGAATCTGAAATCTGAATCTGAAATTTGAAATCTGAATCTGAAATCTGAATCTGAAATCTGAATCTGAAATCTGAAATCTGAAATCTGAATCTGAAATCTGAATCTGAAATCTGAATCTGAAATCTGAATCTGAAATCTGAATCTGAAATCTGAATCTGAAATCTGAATCTGAAATCTGAATCTGAAATCTGAATCTGAAATCTGAATCTGAAATCTGAAATCTGAATCTAAAATCTGAATCTGAAATCTGAATCTAAAATCTGTATCTGAAATCTGAGTATGATTCTGAAATCTGAATCTGAAATTTGAATCTGAAATTAGAAATCTAAATTTGAAATCTGATTCTGAAATCTGAATCAAAAAACTGAAATCTGAATCTGGCTGATAAGAATTTCGAATCTAAATCCCGATTTCTCAATCTGTATCCTAAAACTTAATCTGAATTCAAAGTTGAAATTGCAAGTTCAAAAATCTTAAGGTGTAAGGTAAGTCCATATCTTAAGTTTCATATTTTTTAGAAAAAAAAGTCATAAATCGGTGCGTATTTCCTTCCATTTACAGCTACCGAATGGACAGAGCATGATGGCAAAGCGCCGATAGTCAAAACGGACCCGGTTTGCTGATATACTTTTTGTTTACCTTTGAAATGCGGGAGCCGCGCGTTCTTGAGAGGGCGAGGCGAAAGCTGCCCCTTATAATTACATATATCAACTGCCTTGCACTCACTAATAGTCTTGCCCTGTTTAATTCTGTACCACCTACATACAGGTATGAACATATAGACGATTATATACAATTCAACCAATATACAGGTATGCATATGTACATTAGACTGAGTCGATTTGGGGTCATTTTTGAATTCCTCAAACCCTGGGGTTTAAAAAGTTTCTTTTTGGTTCAAAGCTCATCCAGGATTTTTTGCCGAATTTTTAAGTAACGTTTACATGAGCAAATTTGAACTTTTGGGTTTGTATGGGGAAATTGAATATTTCGAACTGAAAAATTGACATGATTTTTGTTTCTTCTGTGACACTTGGTTTTTGTGCCATTTTATAAATTTTCGAAGGAAATTTTTCGCTGAAAAACTTTGTTGAAGACCCTAACTTTGTATCTTCATAAGCTGTTTAACAGGGGTATGTCTTTTGGCATTGAAAAACAATAAATTCAATTGACATCACTGCTGGTGCCTCGCATAGCATTGCATGAAAAGTAGTCATGAAATACACCGCTATAGGCACCCAGCAGTGATGTCAATTGAATTTATTGTTTTTCAATTGCAAAAGACATGCCCCCATTCAACATCTTATAACCTTTTTGTCTTATAAGATACAAAGTTTTGATTTTCGACAAAGTTGTTCAGCGGAAGATTCCCTTAATTGTACAAAAACCAGGCTCGGTTCCACAGAAGAAACAAAAATGACGTTGATTTTTCAGTACAAAATATCCCAATCTCCCATACAAACCTAAAAGTTCAAATTTACTCATGTAAAAATTCTGCAAATCATGTATGAGTTTTGAACCAAAACTAAGCTTTTTGAGAAATTCTAAAATGACCCCAAATCGACTCAGTCTAATGTACATGCCATTCTACGACGTCTCGCTGTGGCATTTTCCATGCACGCGTAAATCCGGACAAGTTCAAATGACTGCCAACCTATTCTTATCGCTCAATAAACACCTTGTCCAATCCATCATCCGAGATAATGATAAAACGAATATATGTTATCAAGATTACTGAATGAAAGCAATCTTCAGCTGTTTTCTTCGAATCAAAATAATAGGAACAAAACAAAATTAAAGGTTATTTTTAAAATTAATTATCAAAATTTCCTCTCGAAGAAGCAAGTCCTTTGAACTTGATTCGTCTTTGTTAATTACCTAACGCTTCGAAAGCTGAAAGCGTCTTCAAAGAATCCTGATGATAAAAAGTTCGATAGAAGTTGTTACGGAACACTTTTCTCAAAATTGGATTCGCTTCTCACGTAACCAGAAACAGGCGGGTAAGAGTTGAACCAACCGACGACTGTAACAATTTGTTTCAGTGTGGTGGAAGTTATGAAATTTCTTAATTTTGTAGCTTTAATTTATCGGCCTTAGCGGTGAAAAGTGATGTCCTTTTTAGTAGGGATATCTAAAGATTATGATTTTTTTTTATATAGATGGATAGAAGGTTAGATGAAATGAAAGATGGTGAAAATGAGCGAGTAGAATTTATTTAGAAGCATTATCATCACATATCAAATTTTTGTTCCTCACGGGCCTACTACTATTGTAAGTTGCTCCCCCCAGTGGGGGAGCAAACTTAGTTAAAAAGTCAAAATGTACTTTGCTCCCCCTGGTGGGGGAACAATCTTTCCAACGATCACGTTGCCAAATGTTGCCAAATGGGGGAACAATTTCTTGAAACTATTATTTATTTATTTATTTTATTTTTTATTTATTTAAATAAATAAATAAATAAATTTCTTCATATTCTTAATTTTGATCTTCAATTCTAGGTCTAACTTTATAATCAAATTTTAACCTTCCCTGATTTTGTATGAGGATAATTAAAGCATTGGGCCTGAACAAATTTCCTTTTTTGTCACCCGTGGTGGATCATCGCAGGGGGGGCTTGATAATAAAAAAATATGCAAAACACCAATAAAGTGGCACAAATTGGCATGAAATCTTGTATGCAATAAAATTGCACCCTATATCATTGCAAAAAATCCAGAAATCAAGTAATTTTTTATCGAAAAATTCAATAAAATTAATAAAACAATAGGTGATAAAAATTCCAACTTCCACAATTTAAAAAAAAAAAAACGGCCTTATTGTTCTTAGGTCGAATTCACAGTGAGCGCGGTGCGAAGTGCGAAGCGTATTTCCAATTCGCGCGAAAAACCTCTTCTCATTGAAACACGTTGAAAAAAACATCGACCGGCCACAGTGCAAGCGAATTTTCGTGCGAACACCTGGCTGGATCGCGCGAATTCATCCTGTTCATCCGGACATACACTGAAAATATTCTCTCGGATATTTTTTATCGTAAAATGATTTATCAAAAAAAATTTTTTCAAAAGTTTATTTATTTAATTATCATTGCCGTTTCTGTTTTGGTAATGTAAAATGCACGGTTTTTTAGCGCGGATTTTCGAAACAAACGCGGTTTCAGTCTTTTTCTTTTGAAACAAATTAGAACTGGCAATAAACGACCGGTGGCATGAAAGCCCCACAATATGTGTATAGGGTGAAGGGGCTGAACGGATAGAAGTTGGAATTTGTTATCCGACGCCATCTTGAAATCCAATATGGCCCCTTTCACTCAACTTTAAAATGCTGGAAGTGACTGAAAAGCACATGAAACTCCCACAATATGGGTATTGGATGAAAGTACTCAATAAGTAGAAGTCGAATTTAGCTGTCCGACGCCATTTTGAAATACAAGATGGCGGTTTCCGCTTAATTCAAAATGCAATAAATAACTGAAAATCGTAAGGTCCATCCACAATATAAGAAATCAGTAAAAGGGATAAAAAAGTAGATGAAAAATTACTGACAAAAATTTAACAAAAATTTTGAGAGAACTGCAAAAAAGCACTGAAAAGAATAAAGAAAAATATAACAAGTGTTATAAAACTAAAGTAATATTGACAAAAATAATACAAAACTATGGGAAAATATGAATAACTATTACTAAAATTAAAAAATATGACAAAAAAAATAGTGACAAATGACAAAACTTTGAATAAAACACGCCAAATGTGGTTAAATAATTAAGCCAAAAAATATGACAAATATTACAAAATTAGACAAAAATATGAGAAAAAAATCACAGAAATGGCAAAACTATGACAAATGAGAAAAAAAAAATTTATGATAAAATTATAATCAAAATTTGATAATGAAATGACCTGACAGAACTAATATAAGGACCAATATTTGACAATAAATTTACAAAAATGACAAAATAATAACAACAAATTTACAATAAAATCACAAAAATCTGAAAAAAAAAAATGGCTAGAATATGATAAAATTTTGAAAAAAATATGACAAAAATTTGTCAAAAATAATGACAATAATCTAACAAAATTATGAAAAATGAGATAAAAATATAACAAAATACTTTCAAATATATGTAAGAAAAATGACAAAATGATGACAAATACGACATAAAAATCACAAAATTAAAAAAAAAAAAAACAAATCCAAACATATAATAATAATAATAATAATTTATTAATGATGAATATGTAAAAAATATATCGAAAATACGACGAAAAAATGACACAATCTATAAAAATCTATGGGCTTGTGATATGTGTAACTCAGTTGGCATGTTAGTTCCCTCCTAAGCCAATGTCCGTGAGTTCAAATACAAGAGTAATCATCGAATGCATTTGTACTGGAAAAGACTTTCAGTATGAAGAGAAGGTGGTAAAACGAATATAATCGAACGAAAAAAGACAAAACTATAAAAAAAACTTACAATCAGATGAACAAAAAATCTGACAGAACTATGACAAAAATATGACAAACGAAAACATGACAAAATTATGACAAAAATTAAAATAAAATGACAAAAATCTTACAGTACTATGACAACCTTTGTCAATTGTCATAGTTTTGTTTTATCATAGTTTTGTAACATTTTTTCATACTTTTGTTGCATATATTTTTATCACATTTGTAAGATTTTGGTCATTGTATTGCCAGATTTATGTTATTTTATTTCAAAATTTTGTCATACAGACCCCGCTTGATTTTGGCAACATCCAAGCAAAAACCGTTCGTTTTTGGCAACATCCAAAAAAGACGTTTTTTTGTCTTTTTTTATTTTTTATTTTCATTTTAAACAAATAAAAATTGATGTAAAACGTAATATTAGCATGAAATTTTTTCATTCGGCTTAATTACGATAGTTTTAAACAGTAAAAACATGAATTTTTCCCTGTTTAATGCTCATAACTAATATAATTGAGTCAAATTGAAAAATTGTATGCTAATATAAGGTTTTACATAAATTTTGACTATTTTGAATTAAAAATCAAAAATGAAAAAGTGACAAAAAAAACCGTTCGATTTTGGCAACATAAAATTTCGGGCGTGTTGCCAAAAACGAACGGGTCTGTATTTGTAATTTTTGATTAGTTATTATATTTGTCATATTTTTATTTCATTTTTCATATTTTCCATAATGTTGTCAAATATTTGTCAAAGTTTTTAATTTCGAGTTTTGGCATTATTACTAATTTGTTGTTATTATTCAGTCAACTTTTATTAATTTTTGTCAGTTTTTTTTTTTTTAATTTGGTCATGGCTTTGCCATTTCAATGTCAAATTTATCATAGATTTGGTATATTTTTCTAATATTTTTGTAATATTTTTATCACCATTGCCATATTTTTATTAAAGTTTTGTCAGCGTTTCGTAATATTTGTTATTATTATATTGTATTTTTTTTTTCAAAATTTTGTTATATTTATGTCATAGTTTTAGAAGATTTTTTTTGCGATTTTCAGTCATTAAAATTATTTTAAGTTGAACGGAAGCCGCCGTATTGGATTTTAAGATGGCGTTTCATAGCGTCAGACTGCAAAATTCGACTGTTACTAATTGATTGAGTTTTTCGGAATTAACGCGGATTGGTTTTTTTTTTGCGCGGTGCGTATCCCTCGCTCACAGTTTTGTTAATTTGCAAAGATTTTTTCACATGTGATTAATTTTTGCAACACCGAAGGTTTTTTTCAGTGTTGAACCGCTTCGCAATTCGCGTGCACTGTGGCCGGCCTTCAAAAGCGAACTTGCGAAATTCATCCGGTGAATGAATATTTCGCTTCGCAGTTCGCTTCGCGCTCATTGTGTTCGTACCCTTAATTTTTTTATTCTAGATGCTGTCCAAGGTGTGTATATATACAGGAGGTGTTACCGAATATCGAATTCCCGATTCAGCCATTTTGGCTATGTAAGCTATGCAACTATGCGGAACTCATGATGTTTGTTTACCAACAAACCACAGAAAAGCTGAGCAAAAAATAAATAAACTCATTGAGAGCCCCGCTCACTTCTCGCCTACTTACTGTGAAAGTCGGAGAACCTAGTGTATCTAAAGACCTTGGTGCTGTCTTTTATACATAATTGTTGAATATGATGATTGACCACAGTGTTGGGCTGAGATTGTTCATGATTTCAGGTTCAGATGTATGAGAACTTTTGGCCCTCCTGATCCCCAATTTCTAAACAGTCTAATATGATTGTATCCCATTTACCCGAAAACCATTGCCCAGAATGAATTTTTCCCAGAATGACAAATACCCGAAATCAAACCCCAGAATGAACCATTTCCCAGAAAAAATTTTCCCAGAATGCACCATTTACCAGAATTGTTTTTCCCAGAATGGACCATTTCCCAGAATTTTTTCCCCAGAATGGAACATTTACCAGAATGGCACAAATCCCAGATTTTTTCCCCTAGTATTTTTATTTGTTTTTTTTCTAATGAGTTCTTGTATATTTCATATGATTCGAAATTAATTTTTTCAAAATGATTTTTTAAATGAAACTACGACTTTGAAATTTTCCAACTAAATTTATTTTAGAACCAATTTTGTGATTTGTTTATGGTTTGGGTACTTTAATTGATTCAATGCTTACCATGGTCTTTTAAAAACCGTTTTGGTATCCGACTCCTCACGCTGCGCGTTCGAACTTGAAAGACGTTTTGTCCTTCACGCTGTCGCGTGGCGGACGGGGCTAAGGGATCACCCCTAGCTTTCAGGCAGACGGCGGGTCGGCTTGAAGTTGGTCGGCGGGTCGGCGGCCTCCTCGGATTTGGGAGCTTCGGCGGCTTTGTGCCGCCTCATTCTCGTTGGTTGCGGCTTTGCCGCAAAAGAATAAAGTTATGAAACCCCATTTTTTTGTAGCAATTCCCATTTTCATATGTGATGAAAGAAATTAGAGAAACATGAACTATCAAAGAACGAAAGAACATAAGCCGTAAATATCATGAAAATTTCGAAAAAGATACAACGGCTCACCGACAGGACATGAACCTGCAATCTCCGCTTCGGTACAACGGCGCGTTAGCCAATTCCACCACGGTGAACGTGATGGAACCGGCGAACACGAGCAATCGAGCTCTGCCGATCAACTGCTGGACCTTCTATCGAAACACCATGTATATCCCGCATGTGATCTTTCCCTCTATTGATCTCTCTTGTTTCTCTAACCCCACCCCACCCATCGACTCGGGATTTTAGCCGAGCGAGCACATGGTCGATTGCTTCGGGTTTGCCGCAACTTACGGTCAGATGAAGAAGCAATCAGTGCCGCTCAAGGTTCCGAGCAGACCAGTTACACAGGGAGGTGTTGCTCTGTTGAAATCAATACTGATGTTATGAAATCGCTTGGTAGATCTTTGTACCTGAAAATGATCACCCGTTGTATCTTTTTCGAAATTTTCATGATATTTACGGCTTATGTTCTTTCGTTCTTTGATAGTTCATGTTTCTCTAATTTCTTTCATCACATATGAAAATGTGATCATTTTCAGGTACAAAGATGTACCAAGCGATTTCATAACATCAGTATTGATTGTAGCAATTCCTTTTTTTTTTTTTAAATGATTTCTAGTAATGACAAATGTTTTCAATTTCCTGGGAAATGGTTCTTCTGGCGAAAAAATTTCTGGTACATGGTTCATTTTGGTGAAAAAAATTCTGGGAAATGGTACATTATGGCGAAAATTTTTCTGGGGAATGGTTCGTCTGGGGAAAAAAAATCTGTGGAATGGTTCTTTCTGGCGATTGGAATTCTGGGGATTTTTCATTCTGGGCAATGGTTTTCGGGTAAATGGAGTACAACCGTCTAATATACCCTCCTTAAAAATAAAAATTTGAAAAATCTGTCAAAAATCACGCGTTTAATGAACCAAATTCGAAAATTTGGAAAAAAAATCTGGATTTTTGTAAGGGCGCTAACTCATAAGTTTAAAAAATCCCAAAACGCACTATTTATGGCTATGAGTTCTGAATTAGAGTTAGAGGATGAACGGCTAGAAAACTAAATCATATTAAAGTATTGAATGAGATTAAAAGAGAACTAGAAAAATTACAATTCAATTTTGATTCTCGATTCGGACTTTGGACTCTAGAACTTTAAAGCTTCATAAGATTTTATTTTTAATGTTTATAAGACATTTGAATTTTCACTATAGGATGGATTTAAACGAAAATATAAATCAATTGCATGCTAAGTCGAAAATTTAGTTATCGTTTAGGGCATGCACAGCAAAAAAAAATTTGACTATTACGTGTCACTGGAAACTGCAACCTTTAAAATAAATCACCTGTAATTAACAAAACCTGTGATTTTAATTTGTTTTCCTTGAAATTTAACGAAGAATCATTTATTATTACAGCAAATGTCCTGTAAAAAAGTTGTACACTAAAAATAAAATGTCACGTAATCATGTTTTCGACCTGTAAATTTACGGTAAATGTCCTGCTTCTTTTTGTTACGAGACATTTGCGTAATTTTACAGGAAATAATTTTTGCTGTGTGGGATGACTGTCTTTTTGTGGCCCTTGAAATAACCATGTACCGAGAAAAACTCGATAAAATTTACCCAAAGCTACACCAAATATAAAATCGAAAAAAATGCCCCGATTGGTGTTTGATAACTTCATACCATTGCAATTGTACTAATGCAATGATATTGAAAGTAGTTGTAGGTGCGCTCAGAGCTTTCAGGCGCATTCAAGTTTTCATTTTGAAGTCTTCTCAGGAAGACAGTAAGATAAAAAAAAAAACGTTGAAAAAAAAAAACGTTAAAAAAAAAACGTTTCAAATATTCTCCGAATTACATTCGCATCACAATCAAAATTATATTTTTACAGTAACTTCAACTATGCGTTAGTAGATGGCTTCCATAAAAAAATAAATGCACTCCCATTCATTATCAATTTGAAATTTTGACTTTACGAGATAAATCATTGCATTGATGAAATTCTCTAACTATCAAAGCAGTTTGGTATTTATTAGCAAACCGGAGAGACGAGACGACTTATTTGAATATTTACAGTGAGCGAAATAAGAATAGTACCACTATGTGTTTTGCCTGTTAAAATATGAATGATTGAAAATCACTAAAATTTTCTTCTACAATTTGTTTTGAATTGTTTAACGGAAGAATCAAGCATAAGTTTACTTTTTTTGGGCGTTGCAATTGGCGTTGAGGACCAAAAATATGGAAAAAAGGGTGCGAAATAAGAATACCACTTGTGTTTTTCAACAAAAACAAGATTATTTCTAAAAATTTACTGTGTAAAAATGAATAATAATGCTTCTACGAATTATTTGAATAGATAACTGCATTTTAAGAAGTTTTCTAAAATTCCAAAGGTTTTTTCAAAGGTTTTAAAAGGGGGTTTAAGAAATGCTCTTCTGGAACTAAGGAATTCAATACTTTAACTGTAATTCTTTACCAAACTACTTTCTTTCTTCATTAAAATGACGTGAAATGATGAAACAAACATTCTGGGTTTATTTTGAATCTGAAAAAAATAGGCGGAAATGAAAAAACTTATTTTTTTTCAGTAAACTTCACTTTTTCCAGTTTCAAGTCATAGATGGCAGCACTATCTTGCAGTTAAAACCAAATTAAGTCTCAATATTGATTTTCCATGTTCATTTAGGCCCATATTCATCATTTCGAGGTAGTTTTCCAACACAGTTTTGTTGGAGTTCACTTTCTGCATTTCCGGATTTGCAATAAAATCACCAGCACAAGAATATACCACCGCCAAAATTCCTGCTCATCTCAACTTCCGATTCAATTTCAAATCATACCAATAATACTGCTAGTCGTCAGGTCCATCAAGCTCCATCGGAAAGTACAAAATTATTCTGATTATCGGTCCAAGAAATTCACTTTTAGTGACCTTGAGAAATTCTATTTTTTTTTTCGATTTTGTGATCTTAGAATTTCCAAGGCGGTCACACGGTACCAACCAAGTACTTATTTCTTGACCAAAATCATCCAGCACACCTGAACTAATCCCGGATATTCGAAAATGGGCATCAATTCGGTTTAATCACAAGATAGTGCTGCCATCTATGACTTGAAGGTAGAGAAATAGTGTTTGGTTATTTAAGAGCATAAGTAGTTTTGAATTTGAAGCCTGTTTCATTTTTTCAAATTCAGCCTCAAATGTATGTTTCGTCATTTTGCATCATACTAATGAATGATAATGAAAAAAACCACAGTTTGATAGAGTATCATAGCTCAAATATCAAGTTCCTAAACGCTAGAGGAGCATCTCTGAAAACCCCCTTTTAAAACCGTTGAAAACCTTTGAAATACTAGAAAACTCCTTAAAATGCAGTTACCGGTTCAAATAATTCGCAGAAGCATTACACAGTAAACGAAAATTGCCGAGTTCGGTAATTTTTTTACCGAAATCCTTACATGTGTAAATCGTTAAACTGTTCGGTAATTTTTTCGGTAAAAAATAAACGAACATCGGTTAATCGATTCTTCATTTACCGATGTTCGTTTATTTTTTACCGAAAAAATTACCGAACAGTTTAACGATTTACACATGTTAGGATTTCGGTAAAAAAATTACCGAACTCGGTAATTTTCGTTTACTGTGTATGATTCAATTTTACTCAGTAGATTTCTAGAAATAATCTTGTTTTTGTTGAAAAACACAAGTGATACTATTCTTATTTCGGACCCTTTTTTTCATATTTATGGTCATCAACGCCAATTGCAACGTCCAAAAAAAGTAAACTTATGCTTGATTCTTCCGTGAAACAATTCCAACAAATTGTAGATGAAAATTTTGGTAATTTTCAATCATTCATATTTTAACAAGCAAAACACATAGTGGTGCTATTCTTATTTCGCTCACTGTATGTATGTATTTAGGTATTCAATGTATTTTATCTATAGAAGATGTCCTACACAGTAAACGAAAATTACCGAGTTCGGTAATTTTTTTACCGAAATCCTAACATGTGTAAATCGTTAAACTGTTCGGTAATTTTTTCGGTAAAAAATAAACGAACATCGGTAAATCGATTCTTCATTTACCGATGTTCGTTTATATTTTACCGAAAAAATTACCGAACAGTTTAACGATTTACACATGTTAGGATTTCGGTGAAAAAATTACCGAACTCGGTAATTTTCGTTTGCTGTGTATGTATAGAAAAACCGAAGTAGGCTTTGTGAAAATCGGACGAAGAAAATTTTCCGCGTGTGTCAAAATCATTGTACTAAAAAAGTTTACTTTTGAAAAGATATTAATCGAAAAGTGACATGTCTACACTGGCCATGTAGTTAGCAAATTCTTCTGATAGTTAAGCAGAATCAGGCTATCGAAAATCGATCCAACAGTTCGAACAAATTGAAACATATTTTCCACATGATGCTACGAGAGAATTTTTTTTCATTTGTTTTTTTTTTTCGTGAAAATATAGTGATTTTTATCTGTTTTGGAGCTTCTTTTTCGAAATGTTTGTAAGGATAGGAGTGACGATTGTGTTATTCTGCAGATGAAAAGAAGCACTCAAATCCCGAAAAGTGATTCAAAAGTACTTCCTGGATAATCAAGCAACAGTGACTAGAAGGTGCAGGGATGATCATCATAAGTACAACCAGACCATAACATACAAATCAACCAAGCTGCCTGCTTCCCTCATCGCCTATCAATGGACTTTGGTGAGATTGTTTCATTTTATTTTAATTATATTTATACATAAATATTTCGTCAATCCTATTTGCCATGTAGGATTTCCCACTTAAACATCCCTTCCAAAACCTTTCCGAAACAGCTTTATGGGTCGTATGAGTTCTCTGCACCCAAAGAGTTATTTTTGCTGTTTCAGATAATCCCTTTTACGATTACATTGACTTGTCACGGTGTGCATCTTGGTACAACACTGATCTTCAAGAGCAGCACTTGGAATGAATGTTGAATCCAGATAATCATTTTGGCATCTTGCGTTGCTCTTGATTATCAGTTGTACCTCGTGTATCAGCCAATGCAAGATGTGTGTAGTCACCCTATGCTATGCTATGCTATGGTGCTAAAAGATGTCCTGTGTATAGAAAGCTCTCCCCCAACTTTTGAAACTTGATATTATGAAATACTAGCTGACCTGGTGTGCTTTGCTGCCCCTAGCTTGGAAAAATTAGGTGAGTTAAAATAATTATAATTTAATTATACTTTCTTTCAAATTTAATTTCAACATTATTTAAAGCGAACCACTTTTCATGGCGTCTGAGCTGCAAGATTGTTTTGAATCTAAACATAATTTTATAGTTTGAAAGTTTAAGGAGCCACCCTTAAGAAAAAAAGGAAGAATCAACAATACAACAACACTAAGCCACTAAACACTAAGACATTGTTTTTGTTAATAATATGTATGTTACATTTATTAAATATTTCATTAAAATGGGAAGCGTCTATCAATACAATATATCACCCAATTTGGTCCTCACTTATTTGTCAATTCAATAGATCATCTAGTCAAGTTAAAACGATTACGTTTATCAATTTTTAACAATAATCCTTCGAGGATTATTCAAGTTTTGTCAATTTTTTAATTAAATTTGTATGAGAGCAGTCCCCTTCTATGGATTTGGAGAGGTTTGAAACTATTATGAAAACCATTATCGATCTCGAAAACGGCTACTCACATAATTTCACGTTTATTGGATCAGAAGTTTCCAAAAATTATTCGAATTGTGTTAAATTTCTGGTAATTTTGTATGGAAGCCCCTTTTTTAAGATTTGGTGGAGTTTGAAACACCAAATTTCATGTTGATCGATTCACTTGTTTCCCATAATTGTTCGAATTGTGTCAAAAAAATTTAATTTTGTAAGGTTGCCCCTTCTTAGGATTTGGAGTGGTTTTAAAGTATCATGGAAACTTTTCCCGGTCTCGAAAATGGCTAGACATCAAATTTTACGTTGATCGGTTCAGTAGTTTGTGAAAATTCTTGGAATTGTGTCAAACTTTTGTTAATTTTGTATGGGAACACTCCATTTTTGGATTTAGAGGGGGTTTAAAGTATTAGAGAAACCAATCCCGGTCTTGAAAATGGCTACACATCTAATTTTGCGTTGATCGGCTCAGTAGTTTAAGACAATTGTCCGAATTGTGTAAAATTTTCGTTAATTTTGTATAGGAGCCTCCCTTTTTGGATTCGGAAGAGTTTGATAGTATTTAAAAAAAAACATTCCCAGTCTCAAAAACGGCTACACATCAAGTTTCACGTTGATCGGTTCAGTTCTTTCTGTAAATTGTTCGAATTATGTCATATTTTTATTATTTTGTATGGGAGCCCCTTTTCCATTAAGTCGGAGCAGTTTGAAAGTATTTTAGGAACCATCTCCGGCCCCAAAAACCTTTATATACCAGTTTCTACAATGATTGGTTGAATAGTTTCCGAGTCTATAGGAAACAGAAAGACAGACAAACAATAATTTTGTGGGAGGCAGGCTATTGATACTCGGTATTCAATTTTAGGATAGTAGGTACATGTTTTTGTCAAAATGTTGTGATTTTGCAATCGATCAAGAAGAAAATACTCTCAAATAAATTTTAATTTTGATAATTAATTTTGCGGCTATATCGGTGAATTTTTATGTTCTCTTAGTGAGAACATTTCAAGATTTTGAAAATTATAGATGGATAGAAGAAGATTAGAAGAAAATTATAGGTGTAGAAAATGAGCGGGTAGAAGTTTTTGAGAAGCATTTTCATCACATACTTAACTTTTGTCCATCACGGACCAACAATTTTGAAATGTTAAAATTAGACAGAGTTGAGTCTAACACAACCAACTCACATATACCAACTATTGTGTTGTGTTAGACTCAACCCTGTCCGGTTCTATTTGGATTCAAATTTGGCATGTGAGGGTATAAGTATGACATGAAAAGGTATTTGAGTACGAGATATGTTGATACGATTGTTATAGACCCTTACGCCTTAAAGTTTTGGAATGGCCACCTTAAGGAAAACGCTTATTTAACCATAGAGAACAGCTGTAATATGTGAATTACATCATTGTTTCGTGTTCAGACACTCAAATAGTCTATAGGCTAATTGGATGAAACTTGAAAAAGTAGATAAAAACGTTTAAAAATGCATTTTAAAATTTTTTGCCGAAAGCTGAAAACCAGTCACTGTAGAGGCATAATGAGAAATCCCCCGAGGCAGTATGAGCACCATTAATGAAGGCATAATGAGCGTTTTTGGCCGGGGATTCTAGCAGCAAATTCGACTCGATGAAGTCAACTGAATAATAGAGCTACAGCTTGACTTGTATCGTCTGACGAATTGGCCTATTGGTAAGATGTCGGCTCGAGTTCGATTCCCGGTCGAGGTGATTTTTTTCAATTATCATTTATGATCATGATTGCACTAAATGGTGAGGCGTAGATTCATCAAACAAAGCAATAACAACATAATCTAGGTCTGTTTGTAGAATTCAAAGAATTAACACATGCTCGACATTATGTTTCTGGTGCTTTGTTTGAAGGATTATGCTTTGATGCTATTAGCCGTATAATGTAATAAAAAAAAATCAATCATGAATGGTATGTGCAAAAAAAATCCCCTTGCACAGGAATCGAACTCGAGCCTACTGATTACCTCTCCGACACCTTACCAATAGGCCAAATCGACAGACGAAACAAGCCAAGCTGTAGCTCTATTATTCAGTTGATTTCATCGAGTTGAATTCGCTGCTAGATTACCCGGCAGAAAATGCTCATTATGCCTTCATTGATAGTGCTCTGTTCGCCTCTAGTGAACAAATTAAAGTAAAAAAGCGTTTTAAAATTGATTGAAGTGAAAAATCAAAAATTTTATGATGTTGAAAACTTAGAAACAATGTGTAGATCATGGTGCAGTGCGTACATTTCAGATCAAGATGATTTAAAGGTCATAAACGCTTATTTGGTGGTGCTCAAAAATTATAATATTTTCGTCACTTGAGAACCTAGCTGGTTATTATTTAATAGTTCTGTAAAGATGAAAAGGATATTTCTTTTTTTCTTTTTTTTCTCTTATCTAGTCCCTGAAATTTCATCTATGTTGGAGTCATTTCTCTACAAAAAAAAGGATATTTCTTTTTTGGTGAAAAATTAATACTATGGGTAGTACGAAACAAGTCCTTATGAAAATTTGTTAAAGAAAATACGTACTTACATATGTAGAAAAAAGGAGTGCTCATTATGCCCTGGGTGCTCGTTATGCCCTCATTTCCCCTATATCAACTAAATAATTAAAGAACTTATAACCTTATGATCAGAATTAAAATATCAGGTCTTGAAAACAAATATAGAAATCTATTTTCAGAAAATTTGTTTAAGGCATCTTTGTATTTCAATTCAAAACTCCAGCTCCAGCTGGAGTTAATTTTGTTTTTATTTGATTCAAAAAAAATCTCTACGAAACAATAAAAATTTGAATAATTTTTAAGAAATTTTATTCATTTTTGAAAAGTTTAGCAAAGCACACCGGATCAGCTAGTGTCATGTATTTTAAAATATTCAGAAAAAAGTATTTTACTGTTGGGAGCAAAACATGATTTGTAATAAAGAATTGAACTAAAAACTTAGAAATGAACAAATTTACCACTTAAGAAAAGATAAAATTATACGTCCTCATTCAACTAGATGAAGAGCCTCATCATCGTACAAGAAATAAAACTTAGAACAGCATTTTGTAAATATTTTGACAAATTCGAACATAAATTCATGAAGAATATTTATAAAAGAAACTTGATTTTCCCGAAGAATAAACTCACATTTTTGAACGGCAGTGCACCTTCTTGAAGAATTGTTTTGAAGCTTGAGTGATGTTAAAAATAGAAATAGCTAACAAAGCCCATAGGAGGGAGTAATCCACCCCCTCGATTCGATCCCAACAACAAATAGGTATTTGTACGTCATTGGTTGGTTGATCGATAAATCTAGCTTGGACAAGTTGTTATTGAAAGTAACATTGTTCCCTTTTTGAAGAGTGGGGATAGAAGGAAAAATGTGAGCCAACGTGATTCATGTTTCACTCTTGATTCCTATACGAATAAATTATTAACATCTGCTCCAGATAACGCGCTCATAGGTTATTCAATTTCTTGCAGTAGTTACTGACTTTCTTTAGAGACTGCAGTCATTGGCATTATGTATTTTGGCTGTATTTTTTCGTATTAGTGTAACATATTTAGGTACATATACTTACAATGCGCTCCTGTTTGCTTTGTCTTTTAACTCCCTTTTTCCACTTTTCTTCTGGTTATGTTTTTCACGTAACACTAATTCCACTTTAATGTTTATTGATATTTTTGGTAAAATATATTAACTCACAATTAAAATAAACCAATATAATTCGCATAGTCTCTTCAAACTTGGAAGTCACCATTTCTTTCAAAATCAGAGGATGGGTGCCTCTATCTGGACATTCGATGTAAAAATTTCTCGCACCATGAATAAATCGATTGAAACACTAAAGACTAAAAACTTTTTCCTGCACGATGATTCAAGCTTGTTCGAGTTCAGTTTTCAACTGGTTTCCTGCTTTGTTGAAAACTCAGTTTTATTGCATTATCCGATCGTCTTCACGTTATTTATAGAACCTAAACACCTCTACTTGGTTGGATAGGGATCAATAAACTAAATGAATAGAAAATAGATTCAGGGAAGCAAACTTTCAAGTTTTTTCGTTCAACTACGGCGAAAAAAGCAAGACGCCTTAATGGCGTTGCTGTCTGTGAAAAACTAATTTTCCTGCCCGAGTGATAGGTCCTTGCGAGTGGAAATTTTCTCTCGACCAGCTACACTGAACGTTTTTCGCTCAATCGCATTCGATGGATTTTCTTTAAGCTGTAAACACTTCAGCAAAGAAAATGCGCTTGCGCTTCACAACGTTACGTAGCGCGAATTTCCCGATGGAATTTGAATGATTCATAATCACATCACGTTTTTGGAGAAATCACGTTTATGTTGGTAATTCAAAATCAATAATAACATTAACTTAATAGCTTGCAACTGTTGATATCATAATGATATCTGTTGTATTTAGATTTGATCAGATCATCTCTGGGTTTTATTTCACCTCAATTAGAATACCAAATTATGAAATCTTTATATTCCATCATATCCTTAACCTCAACTAAAGTTTATATGTAACTGACAGGCTCAAGTACTCTTAACAATAGCCAATAAACTTGATTTGGGTTCAACGTTCGTTTTATACGAAGGAATTAAAGTTATTTTTTTATTATAAAACATGAAACGGTTAGACCTTCCACCTTTTTTTTAAAGAAAAATGACCGGAGGATTCAATCCTTAACTTATGTTTTAGGACAGGACAAGGGTGAGCAACCTTTTAAATTAATTCGAATTGTAAAACTTGTTGGCGGGCCGCACATAAAAACAACACCTGTTAATATTCACAGAAATTCATTTAAATAGAAAAATATAGAGATAGAACGTCAGTTTTTTACAATTAGGACATATACTAATATTTAGACAATAAATTGAAAAACGAAAGAGAGATCAAACGATCTTTCACTGAACCCTAATTCACACTTAAAATAAACTTGAGAATTCTTGAGAAAGACCGGCAAATTGAATATACACTGTAAATTTTTGCCTCGATTTCCAGCAAAAAAAATTGCTGGAAATGTTCAGCAATCAAATTTTTTGCTGGAAACCAGCAATCGGTTTTCTGATTGCTGGATTTTTCAGCATTCGGTTGTGTTCTTGTCATTTTTGCTGAAAACCCAGCAATCGGATTTCAAATTGCTGGAGTTTCCAGCAACTGATCTAGTTTGCTGGAAAATCAGCAATCGAGTTGTCAAATTGAAGTCTGTTTGTTTTCGTACGCTGAAAAAGGTGAGAATTTATTTCACGCACTTTGAATAGATTAATCAATTATTCTTATTTTCCTTAGTGAACCTTCATATAAGAGAAGCGACATCTGATCCCTCTTAAAATAAAATATGTGGCAACATCGCCGAAGTCTTGGACAAAAAAATCCTCAGCACTGTTTTCTGGCTCAATGTTCAAGCTCTAAAGTGAACGCTCCTTCAATGCAACAAAACGACATTGAACTCGATGCCCGAAGGATCGCGATAAACGGTATGAATGACTTGAATTTCGTTAATAATCAGCTAGTTTTCTAACTAGAAACACGATTCACCAAAGCATTGACAAAAATTGCAACTAATCATAAATTCATATGACCAGCTAAAAAATTATCTGTTTGAACTATAACAACAATCACAATACCTTCCTTGGTTGAGTTTTCAATAAGAAAGGTAAAAGCTCTGCGACAAAATGCTCGGATCGATTGGAATCGATTTTGACAGTTCTTTTGCTCGATTGGAATTTTTTTTTGCTGGAAACCAGCAAAATTTTGCTGGTTTTTGTCCCGCTGACTTTCCAGCAAAATTTCCAGCAATTTAAATTGCTGGAAAAAACAGCAAACGTTAATGCTGGTTTCCAGCAATTCAAATTGCTGGAAAATCAGCAATCCAGATTGCTGGAAGCCAGCAATTTCTTTCAAAACAACCGGCTGTATTTAGTACCAAATTTATATTTCAATTCTAAATTAAATATTGATTACTGCCTGTGTTTATAATGAGCAATGTTCCCTGAGAAAAAAAAGAAAAAAATGAGCAATGAAAAAGAATTTGTTTCTTTCATTTTAAAATTATGTTTGGATTTATTTCCAAGAACTTATTTTTTTAAATTTTCCAACACCGGCCCTGGAGTGGCAGCTTTGTGCCAAAGTGTTGATCATTCGCCACCTGAGAAAAGAGTTCTGATTAATATCTTTATGAAATCTGTCCAATAAAAACTCACCCTTGACTTATGTCTGGTTGCTAGAATATAGAGGAAAATAAAAATAATTATATTAATCTAACCAAATTCGTAAAATAGAGTCTCACCTTGCTTCAGCGTACGAAAACAAACAAACTCCAATGTGACAACTCGATTGCTGATTTTCCAGCAAACTAGATCAATTGCTGGAAAGTCCAGCAATTTGAAAACCGATTGCTGATTTTTCAGTAAAAATGACAAGAACCCAACCGATTGCTGAAAAATTCAGCAATTCGAAAACCGATTGCTGGTTTTCAGCAAACATTTGGATTGCTGAACGTTTCCAGCAATTTTTTTTGCTGGAAACCGAGGCAAAAATTTACTGTGTATGTTTTCGAATAGGGCATAATTCGTTTGGTTAGGTAGTTAGTTGGTTTAGTCTTATAGAATTAAAAATAGAGAAAACGTGTGCTTGTAATGGATGTTAGGTAAAGGTTATGGTATTCGCCTCCCCAATGCTCTAGTAAGTGTGTATTTGCGGTTTATGAATTTCGTTGGCTTATTCTTAAATCAAGCATTTTACAAGAACTAGAGGCTCATTGGATGGAAATGCTGTTGTTGAAGAATGTTATATTTCATTTGGTTAGACGTTTTTTGCTTTTTATTTAATTATTCACTTTTAGCAGATCTTTACGTTTTTCGGTTAGGTTTGAAATTCATCTATGGAAGTATATAATAGAATGTACGGTTTTGAACAATAACAATGAGTAGGTAGTCCAAATCACTGATTTCGGGCATTTTAAATAGGCACACGATATATATTAAAATAGAACCCCTATGTAGACTTAGCATAGTTTGTCAAAGAGGCTGACCAGAATAAGTGATTAGGTTTTAGAAGAACAGCATTGTGCATTTCTAGTTCTTTTGATAAGTAGACGATATCGATCAAGACATTAAAGCTAGATTATTACTGGTTTGAGCTAGGCTTCATATTATATATTGATAGATAAAATGAACTAATATCCTATTTTTCTTTTCTTTTTTTTTTCTCTTTTTTTTCTTTTTTTTTTTATTTATTTGCATGTGACCTTCTGATGATGACGAACGAGCCTTCAAGCCATATCCTCTCAACATTGGACCCCTAAGATGGCTTCGAATCCCAAGGATTTAATGAACACCTATAACAGTGTTCTATAACATGGTGAGAGCGTTCTATTTTATTTTATTGTTTAAAATTATATATAAATACTGTAGTTAGTTTCGTTGGGATTAATTAAGCGACCTGTCTCAAACCGCCAACGTATTTCCTCCAACTGGTATCATGAGGGGTTAGTTCACTATCTTGTTCTGCTTTAAGTTGATATTCCTCCGAAGTGGACTTAAGGAAGTGCAAGATGGTATAGCCAACGCCTCAAGATCGCTTACTATTCTAAGCTGCCTACTCTAAACTTTTATTTCCCTGACCCCTCTACCCACATTTCCTTTTCAGCTTCTCACAGCTATTTAAACGCCACAAAAAAACAAAAAAAAAGGAAAAAAAAATGAAAATATGTTTTCACCATGGGTGCACGGAATCACCTCATTTTGGCATAGTTGACGATTGCGTATAAGCCATGAACTGAATATTTCAAAAAATTATCAAAAAATAAAAACACACTAACAATATAATTAGAAAATCATGTTAAATGGTTATGGGTATTGACCATGGGTTCACGGTTTCACTTCAATTTTGTCGTAGTAGAGTAGTAGTAGTAGTAGGTTACATTAAATATCTCTAGATTGTATAACCCCGCTGATAAACTCACACCCTTCTACTTGGACTATAAGAACGCCGATTTCGATTTCATTTCTCGCGTACTGGCTAACCCTAATGCTGCAGCCGAAACTTTCTCGCACATCCTCAACTACGTAATCGACCGTCATGTGCCGAAACGCACCGCCAATGCTAATCCTTGGACTCCATGGGCTACAGCAGCTTTACGACAACTTAAAGCGACAAAAAGGCGTGCCCTTCGAAATTTCAACAAGCACAAATCTCCGCATACCAAGGAAGAATATCGCAAACTCAACTCCGCCTATAAAAAAGCTTGTCAACGTTGCTATCAAAACCATCTTAGTCGAATTCAGTAAAATCTCAAGACTAGCCCAAAATCTTTCTGGAATCACGTTAAGAATCAGCGGAATGAACCTGGAACACCGTCCTGCATGTTCCTGGATGGCATCATGGCGAACTCTGACTCCGGAGTCTGCGATCTCTTTGCCAATTAAATTCTCGAGCATCTTTGATACATCTTCAATAACCGACGACCAACTGAATTGTGCCATCAGGAGTGTTTCACCACTGGGCTTTTCTTTAAACGGTATTACAGTCGAAGACACAACCATCTTTAAAGCAGCCACTAAGCTCAAAAACTTCTTCTCTACGGGCCCGGATGGGATACCAGCTACCCTCCTGAAGCGTTTTATGCCTTCTTTGCTGACTCCTATCAGGCTTATCTTCCAAGCTTCGCTTGACCATGCCACCTTCCCCTCACTGTGGAAAGAAGCTTACGTGTTCCCGGTTCATAAAAAGGGAGATAGGAAAAATGTTAATAATTTCCGAGGAATTTCAGCTCTGTGTGCTATAGCTAAATTTTTTGAATTGGTGGTTTTAGATCCCATTTTCGTGTTCTGCAAGCAAAACCTCTCCAACGACCAGCATGGATTTATGCCTCAACGCTCAACTACAACTAACTTACTAACCTTTACCTGGGGGAGGAAGACTGAATGAAAATAGAAAAAATCTTTCAAACGTCAAATTTCTCTCATCAATCTACCGACCAGTCCGAAGGTTCAAAATTTTACTTTATTATTTAGAGATTTCCAATAATTTTTTTTTGATGCTGAAAAGCACTTGTTTTACATGGAACAATTATTCAATTAGGTTTTGTTTCACTCTGGCAAATTCTTGCATGTTCAGGCGTATTAAGTCGCTCAAATTTCTTTGCAGTTTTCGAAGCTGATAAATAAAAATTGTTTGATCAATGGTTGTTCTTAAAAATAGCTAAAATAATAGAATTAGATTTTAGGTAGTTCCCATGGACCGAACAACATTTTTATATTGTTCAAAGTTTATATTTACGACGAAGTTGGCAGACTGGTATTGGATAATCTAGCTGGTGTATTCGATTTCGATGTTTACTTTTCAATTTGCAGCAATTAACCCAGAAGACTTAAATGTAGCACCAAACAACTGAGTTAGATGACTCGCTACACAAAACTGATAATCGAAAGTTGAAATTTGAACGATTACAAATCTTTTCAACAATTGCTGGATTTTTGCCGAACAGTAAAAAAAACGATACAGAAAACGATGCAGCGAATTTCAGTCTTCCTCCCCCAGACCTTTACCTCGTATGTGCATGAAAGTTTTGCAAAGAAATCCCAAACTGATGCCATCTATACCTAGAGTGCCTATAAGAAGAGTGACGCCAACTGTCAAAATTGGAATAGCGATGAGCTGTCAGTGTCATCCCAAACGAACAAATGACCTGTCAAATTCGGTCAAATTCAGCCTGAGAAGGCTGAATTTGACAGGTCATTTGTTCGTTTGGAATGACACTGACAGCTCATCGCTATTCAAATTTTGCCTGTTGGCGTCACTCTTCTTATAGGCACTCTATCTATACCGATCTGTCTGCCACATTCAACAAGGTGAACCATGATATTGCCATCGGAAAGCTCGCGCGTTTAGGATTTTGTGGATCTCTTATTGGCTGGTTCCGCAGTTATCTTACTGGACGTAAATTGACAGTTCGTACGGGTAACTGTTTTTCCAGGCAGTTCTCAGCTTCATCAGGCGTGCCTCAGGGAAGTCATTTAGGGCCGTTAGTATTCCTAATCTACTACAATGACGTGCTGCAACTCCTCGATGGACCAAAATTGGCGTATGCCGACGACTTGAAACTGTACTACTCTATCAATGGCTCCGAAGATGTGAACTTCCTGCAGAACCAGTTTAACCTCTTTGTCTCCTGGTGTGATGCCAATCGCCTACCTTTAAACCGTAATAAATGTGTAGTAATATCATTTTCTCGCAAACGACGCCCTTTCTCAGCCGTTTATTTCCTTGGAAACGATGCAATCTCTCGAGCTCAACACGTGAAAAATCTTGGTGTGATCCTCGACGCGCGGCTGGATTTTAAGAATCACACCAAATATATCGTTGACAAAGCCTCCAGAAGCCTGGGTCTTCTTTTCCACATGACAAAGAACTTTAAGGACATCTACTGCCTGAAGAGTCTTTACTGCAGTCTGGTTCGATCGATCCTCGAATATGCTTCTGCAGTTTGGTGCCCATATTATCAAAACGATTATGATCGCATCGAAGCCATCCAACGACGTTTTTTGAGGTAGGCCCTTCGACACTTAAACTGGCAAGACCATTTTCGACTTCCCAGCTACGAAAGCCGCTGCCGCCTGATCGACATCGACACGCTGCAAGCACGCAGGACCGCCACTCGTGCTTCTTTCGTCGCTGCTTTCATCAAGAATCGACTCTCCCGCACTTATGGAAGTTCTTCCACTTAGCGTCCGACCTCGTGGTTTGAGGAATCGGGATCTTCAGCTCTTCGTTCCTGTTAGACTAAACAATTACGGGGTCAACTCTGCAATAATTGGCGTCATCAAGACTTTTTACCCTTTTCTCAGAGCATTTTGATTTTGACGTTTCGAAGGTTGTATTCCGAAGAAGAATTCTTTGTGTTCTAAGTTCAGTGTAGCTTTGTATTTGTAGTTAGTCTCTTAACACTTAAAACATACCGACACTTTGTATAAGGTACACCGGGGTAAGTGTGGACGGTTTTTCGTATAGTTCAACTTTAAAAAATCATTAAAAAATCAGCAGTGGATCAATTTTGGAGAAATTACGTTCAATGTGATGCAGAACATGTTTTTTTACAAACGCTGAAGAGATCAGCTTGAAAGAAGCAAAGCGAGAAAATTTATCAAATAATTTGTTATGGACTGCTGGTGTCTTCACTCACCCCGCTTTATGGGGTAAGTGTGGACGGTAGATTTTCCCTTTGATTTCTCAGAAAATTTTCTACAAATTTGTATTTTCTTGGTTAAATACGTTATTTTATTGCTCGAGCCGTCCAAAATTTTGAAAAAAGTTCATGGTGCTATTAATAAGGAATCTTTCAATGATTATTGTGTGTAATTTATGTTGCAACACACGAGATCCGATTTTATCGAAAATATATACTTATTCCAGAACAACCCAACTTTTCATGGTCCGAATGCTAAATATAGCTAAAATGTATTGGATGGAGGACAAAAAATTGAAAAAATACGTTAATGTCAAGCCTGTATAAAGCCGTCCACACTTACCCCAGGTAGGGTTTGAAGACAAAATTTTAGTTTTTTGTGAATAAACTATTTATTTTTCATTTTTAATCGCCGTTTCTTTTCCTAACTGGTTGTTTCTAATGTAAAGATTGTTTCAATGTAGAGTTTTTCGTCAAGAGCCAGCTAGTTTACGAAAAATTTGCAATTGAAAAAGATGCTCATCACCTCGACATCGTAGTTGAAAATAGAAAATTCCCAAAAAGTCACTGTAAACATTCGTTATTGTCGGTATCGTATCTTTTTCACAGTTATTGGAAAGATGACAAGTAAATTGAACATTCTGCATTCAAAGTTTGAAAAAATAGTGCACAGTATTGTTTTAATAGCCATCGTCCACACTTACCCCGGTGTACCTTATACCTATTCATACCGCGAGCGGTCAAATAACGGTTTACACTGTTTTCGCTAAAACTTTCTTGTTTCTCAACCGATTTCTTTAAAATTTAAAGTTTTGAAAAGCCTATAACTTGACTCAAATATGTTTTTCAGACAATTTTCAGCTACAATCAATTATTTTAAAGTTATGTTAAGTCCAAGAAATTTTTTAGGAAAAAACATGCTTCAGGAAAATTGCTATAAATCTGTTCATCAGTGCTCAGTACATCACTAGAACCGGTATGAAATTTTCTTTCTTTTGCATATAATTTTTTTGCCTAAACCTTACGATAACATACTCAAAATCCAGTGCAAAGCTGAATTTAGGTGTAGGAATTGTATCAAATATCCGAATTGATGAAATGTTTGAAAAACAGCTACCTTTGAAAATTCGTCATAAATTATGTATTTTGTATTTTAAAAAATCTAAAGATGCCAAAATGTGAAAAAAATTACGTCAACTTTTCATTTCATTTTTTGAATTTTTTCTACTGTAACAGTAACAGCTTTGGCGGTTGATTGATTGAAAAGTACGGGTTTTACACAACTTTTTTACATTTTTTGTGGCCATGATCTTAAAAAAAATTCGATAAAAATTTCCGTATGTGCAACATATAGCTTCTAACTTCAGCTTTCTCATGCACTAAGTGAAATTTTTTTCGAGCACTGATGAACAAATTTATAGCAAGCATGTTTTTTCATAAAAAAATTCTTGGGCTTAACATAACTTTAAAATAATTGATTGTAGCTGAAAATTGTCTGAGAAACATATTTGAGTCACATTATAGGCTTTTCAAAACTATAAATTTTAAAGAAATCGGTTGAGAAACAAGAAAGTTTTACCGAAAACAGTGTGTATGAATAGGTATACCACATGCGTTATTCTAAAACCACAGTACTTAGAAATATTTAAAAAACGCAAAAATACTTGCATTTTGAAAATCCTGTCCTGTCGTTAAATTTGCGAAAAAAAATTATATAAGGTGTAATCATCATTCAAAGTTCAAAACCCGTCATTTGACCGCCTCCGGTAGTGTACAAAAATTATACAGCATGGTTTTTCTATAAGTAGAGCAATTTACCATGGGTACACGGATTCATCCATCTTAACTATACCAAACCCGAAACCATATCTCATCATGATTTTGAATAAACGATTTTTATTTATAGTTTTATAGTTTACATTTGCTTAATCATTATTAAAATACAGGTATTTGCAATCGTATATTTATCTGATAAGATGGTAAATGAATCATTGTCCAAGAAATTGGAGAACGGTTGCCATGGGCCGAGTGAATTTTAGGAAATATGTGCATCAAGTTATGTCGTGTGACGGAAAACTGTGAAAATAAAAATAATGAATCAACATTGTTAAATTTACATGTTGATTTGTTTTTCCTAAAAAGTTTTTTAATTGGTCTATATTGTATTTCAAATACCTATCATATGTATCTGATTTGTAAGCATATCAGATATAGGACTGAACAAGAACCCCTGATCACAATTATTGATCAAAAAGTATACAAACAAAACTTTCTTTTGACTTTTCAAAACATTTTTTTAAGTATTGTTTTTTTGGTACTGTTAATTTCCGTGTATATAAAATGACATTTAAACTGATTTAAATATTCTCGTTTCCCAACGTCTGACTCAAAAATATTTTGAATTCTGAAACAAGTTGAGAACTATTTAACTTATTCTATGTAATTTACTACGGCGAATTTGTTGCCATTCCGTGCACCCATGTTGAAGTAACGGCTCAGTTATTCAGTTTCGTAGCAAATGCCTTCAAATATGAATAAATGAATACAAAATTTCTTACTATTTTACTCGTAATAGTTTAGTTTAAAAGATATTTATCAGCTAAAATTACTCAAATTACTCGAATGGACACTAATTAAATCTAACTTCCACAAATCATGAAGAAATTTCGACAGAAAGTTTTATTATAGTTGAGGATATAGAAAATAAAAATTGTTGTTCTATTTGAAAGAAGATGATTAAAACTACACTCACTGGCTGTTTCTTAGACACAAATCGCATAGATTTTTAAACAAATCAACATTTCAGTTGAACTTCATAAAAATTGTGAACAAAAACCTCTAATATGTGCCCAACAGATCTCTTGTATGTATGTGTACCAAGAGTCTATATACTTACATTAAACAAATAATAACATTGATTTTTTAACCCTATAGTACTTTGAAATAGACAAGGTAGGCTATTCTGCCCTCTTTAACTGTGTTGGTGAATAGCGCTAAAAAATAGTTATGAGAATTGTTAGCAAATGTATGGAATTCATCAAAAAATCTTACTTTTTGAAGAACTGGTTAGTAATAAAATTATGAAAAAAATATTAGCTTATGCTTTTTAATACCATCAACTATGTTTGGCTCTTTGAATAAGTAAAAAGTTTTATTTGGTGGGTTTTTTGGCGACTGGAAAACAAAAATGTTGTCGATTTTCGTAATGTGATAGTCAGTTCTTGCGAAAATTTCCAAAGTCATCTCACAAAACGACTTATAGGCATCGAAATATTATGTACACTTCTTATTTCATAAAATCTTTGCTAAGAATGCAGGAATTTTTTTCGTTGGTTTTATCTTGCATTCGGGGACGATGATGAATTTCTCTTTTTAATGTTCAATAAAATGTTACTTTTTCAAATAAAGAATTGTTTAAAAAAAAATGTTACTTAAGTGCGATAGCCTTTTCTATCGCTGATTAAAATCCAATCAAATAATTAGAACTCTGTTAAATATCATGAATAATTTATATCATAGATAATGCTATTATATATGCTTATATTTTAGCGAGGATGATTCGAATATTTTATTGTTTTCAATAATATCGAAATCAAAAGTCATTTTAGAAAATCAGAGCATTTTATTAATATTTTTTAACTTAAAATTATTTTCTTCAATTTTCTATCTTTTTTGGTATTTGGTTTTGACAAACGCTGAGAGCAAAGTTTGGCCAGTTTTTTCCCCTTAATTAAGTTGTTCAATTTGTTTATCCGGATGTACGTTCGCAATCGTGTGAAATATTTCACTAATGGTAGTGGAATATGTGGGTTTCTTCGGTGATGAATTCTGCTAACATTAGAAATAACATTGCGTTCTTTGGATATAGAATTGTGGTAAACCTTGAATTCCTTTTCTAGCTCCCGAGCTCCTTCCAACCATCTGTCACTTGGTTTACATAAACCTCCTAGAGATAGATGGTCTACGAAGCTGGATGGTAGAAATCTGGATCCCTTATGGTAAGTGTGATCGATCAGGATTGGCTATAGTTGTTCAGGTTATTGCTTGTGAGTAAAATCACCAACATAAGCATATTGGCTTTTGAATTTTCTAGCTACCGCCCCAGCAACATATTCGAAACCATCTTCTTCTGTCCTGAAGCTATCATCATTTTCTGGGGAACGTTCAGTTAAGACTTCATCGTCATGGTCTAAATCTTCTTCGTTGATAGTGACATCATTTCCGGAATCTTTTTTGGATCGCAAAACTTCGATAACCGCAAACTCTTCACCGATATATTGGTCATTCGTATTCTGACCGCTTGATATCTTGGTCAAACTTTTTCCCAGAATGATCACCTTCAATCGTCGAAGAGCTTGCAAAGGTGATGGATGATCATCGGATGGATGGAACAGCTAGAATTGATAGCAAGCAATGAACATTTTATTTCAGTGAGCAATAAATCAAACAGCATTTTCAATTTAAATCTGTAATATGGATCACAGTATAGGATCTTAATTTAAAATGAAATCTGTAAACTGAAAATCTAATCTGAATTTGGAGCTTAAATCTAAATCTCGAATTTAAATTAGAATCTCAGTCCTGAATGTGAACATGAAAATTGAATCTTAAATCTCAGTCTGTAAACTGGTATATGAATTTGATGCTTGAACATAAATTTGAAATGCTGAATTTCACAATGTTTTACCTCTAGATTTGAGACGTTTTCGATATTTTCCTTCATAATTAAAGCAGTCAATAGAAAAATGTTTGGAGCACACAAACATATTTTTGGTTTCTAGGCTGTTGTCTTGTCCAAAAAACTTGAGCCAGCGTGTCCTGAGAATTTTTTTAACCGGCGAAACCTATGAAAAGAAACTTCTGATGGTATTGTTCCGTCCTTTTTTTTTTCCTTGTAGGGGAGAGCCCACTGCGACCAGTAGTTGATCTATTGTGGTAATTACCCCGCGTTAATATATGCTATCAGGCTCACCTGCACTATGGGTTGAAGTGACAGTTGATTGCTGACTAAGCATTTTATCCCAATCGGGTATGATATCAAAGATGTATGATATAACCTTCTTAGGGCTGATATGCAACCATATTTCTTGTGCGCTTATTAACTTTGCCCCAAGTACACGCTCTCTCCTATTTAGGAGGGCGCAGCAGTTGCATAGAAGATGCTCTGCAGTTTCTTTTTCGAGCCCGCAGAACCGGCAGTCATCGTTTTGAATAATGTTTATCCGTTTGAGATGTTGTTTTGTTGGACAATGTCCGGTCAAGAGACCTGTGTAAGTACTTAACTCATGCTTACTTAGGTTCAACATGTTTTTGGAGAGTCGTGCGCTTGGTTCAATGAATCTTTTTGCCTGAGCTGCTCCCTCTGCTGTTCTCCAATTGGAGACAATAGTGGTGCTTTCCCAGTTCTTGAGTTCCATATTCAAGGCACTCCTCGATACTCCACAGAAAGGTTCAGGTCCAATTAACAGTCCCTGAGATCCTTCCCTAGCTAGCTGGTCTGCTTCTTCGTTCCCTAGGATACCGCAGTGGCCTGGAACCCAGAATAAAAATACTCTGTTCCGTATGGCCAGGTTTCTTAGTGCAACAATACATACTAGCTTGGAGTAACATGTAAACGTACTTAGTGCCCGGAGAGCGGCCTGGCTGTCAGAGAATATATAGATATTTGTGTATCTGTACCCTCTTTTCAAACAGGCTAAAGTGCATTCTAGAATTGCTTGAACTTCTGCTTGGAATACTGTTGGCCAGTTCCGTCCTTCCTTTTTGAAAAATTCTTGCTGTAGCAACCGGGAACATGGCACTTCGACATTACTGCCTGTATCGAATATGGGAAAATAAACATGAAACAATTTCATTCTGAATTCTTCGATTTACTCACCAGAATAAAAAAATTCCTACTGATTCAAAGTATCAGTTGGTTTGCTAAGAATAACTCTTCAACTTTAAACGGTTTTGACAAAAAAAATACACAACAAATAACTCCTCAATTAATATATTTTCTTAGAACTCTATAGAAAACTGAGCAATTTTCATAACTATTTTCGTCTGTATTGTGCAAGCTGTGTATATACACAAAACTGTCAAGTGAGGTTAAGCGCAACAGCCTACCTGTTTTATTTCCAAGTACTATGTTTTGACCCTAGGAATTGGAGAATTATCCGATTTGGGTGAAAAGTGGTTATTACCCAAATCGTAGCAAGCGAAAAAAAAACAAAGGTAATAAGAGATTTATTTCAAAATGTCATTTGCCGTTTTCTTCGTATTCCTCTTCCTGCTTCAAGCTGCTACGGTCCTATCGAGTAGCTCAGGATTACAATCTCGAAACACTCGATCAACAGAACGCATCCACAACATAATTCGAAGGATGCGGGACTTTTTAGATTCGATATCAAAGGAACTATGGGAACTAGACGAAGAAACAGTAGGTGGATCTGAAACACCTCAAACGCCAACCGATGAATATGACAAGGAGCAACCCATAGTCAGGGTGGCCACAGCTTTTTCATTTTGAAATTCCCGGTTTTTTCCCGGTTTTCCCAGACAAAAATTCAAGGTTTTCTAGACTTTGATTGTTCATTTTCGTCAACATATAGCAAAATTTTCAACTTTTTTCATTGATTTGGTTGTTTCTTAACACTGAAATAAATGAACACTTATGGGGTTTAAAATCATGTTTACAATTTTTTTGATTTTTTACAGAAATCAATACACAATTAAAATTGTTCTGAGGGCGTACAATTATGTTACTCCCTTGTCACAGTAAATTCAGTAAAAATGTTGTTTTCAGACGTTTTCACAGTCAGTAGCTAATGTATTTTCAAGAGTTATATAAATCTTTACTAAACATTGGATTGTTTATAATTACCCATTTTTTTTTTTTTCAAAACACGGGGCAATTATGAACACTTGTTGTTAGGCATTGTTTGATTATCTAAACTTAACTTTAATATTTAAAATACCAATAAATGACCGTCTAGATCTTGAAAGTAAACCGTTATACATAACTTTATCAGTTTCTAAAATCTGTGACTATGAGATTGTATGGACTGGACATGATTCCTTGTCCCTTTGTGAATACAAAAATTCCCCATGACTAATTAAGGGTAATTTTTTAAAGACCACAAATCGCATCTCGAAGCAGTGTTTAGATTCCTCTAGAAACATTGGCTACCCTAAATTTTTACGTAACAAGAATCATAACAGTGTTCATTACTACCCTATATTAACTTGGCTAATTATGAACAGATATCCGAAGATTTTCAAAAGAACTTGTCTTCTGTTTAAGCTAAGTTTTAAAAGCATATTCTTCGGAATTCAGTAAAGATTTTTTATATATTGAAAAAGTTAATTTTTGCAAAAAAAAAATATTCAATTTTTGAACCGTTACTATAATTATATTTTCTGCAATTCATTGCTAAAAAGTTAACTTTTAGACACTGAAAACATTATCGAAAAGCGATAAATTTTAATACAAACTATTTTTTGCCTGCAAAAGTACAGTCCTCGATCTACTTCATCAAAAATTTTCAGTCATTTGGCATAGTCAAAGACATGTGGTTATTTGCAAGATGCACTTCTTGTAGGTCATTTAATGGATTTTCAAAGGTTTTTCCAAATTTTCATAAAATTGTGTATGCCACTCGTTGCAATACACGATTTTTTCAGTACTCGACGTAATTATCCAACTCGACAAACCCTGTTGGATAAATTTACGACTCGTGCTAAAAAAATAAACTTTTTGCAACTTGTTGCAATGAACAACAAATTAGAAACCATTGCAAAAGGAATACAAAATTATGCTATCTAAATTTATTATTATATTAAAGTTAAAAGTATCGTAAATCAATAAAATTAAGAAACTTTTATTTTTGATTTTCAAAGCGTAGTAAAATTAAATTTCGCATTTCAAATTGCTTGATACTCGAATGAAACTACCTATACTTTTTAAAAAATATTAACTTCAGTACTCATGGATTCTGAGTTCAAGATAACATGTTTTTATTTTTTGTTTCGATTATAGTCGTTTTACCATATTTATAGCATTCGCGAATCTATCAACGTTGCAGTTGGCGGATCGTTATTGAAAAACTCATCCGGAACTCACGGACATCGGCTCAGGAAGCAACAGACTTGCCAACTGAGCTATATCACAAGCCCTCAAGATAACATGTTGATACATTGAAATTGCAAACATTGTAAGAAATTTAAAAAGGAACAATGTAATTTTTTGTAGCAGCCATAAAAAGTTTTAAAAAACATTTCAAAATCATCTACTGCATATTTAGTTTCGATCTTTTTTTTAATATTGTTAGCATGATTGCAAACTATATTCGTAATAAAAAAATGGTTTTCGTACTTTATTATAACAATTGAAATTATTGAAAAACAGATCTATTTTTTGGCAATAAAAATATTTCCATCAAAACGAATTCTTAACGTTTTCATTTTTCATTCAGTAGAGGATAAGTTTGCTATGTAGAAAAATGTGGATTTGATTTCAGTGAAAAAAGTAACAGTTAATTGTTCAACATATATTTTTATATTGAGTCAATTTCTCGGAATAAAATTTTGAGAACTAGCTAACTGTTCCGGTTAACTATAAAGTTATAACGTATTTTGTAATGATTGCTTGAAAACAACCCTTGTATCAGGAAAAAAAAATCTTATAAATTTCCACAAACACATGCTGAGCTAAAACTAACTTTATGGATTTATGCAAAAAATACAAGTTGAAAAGTGGACAAATAAGGTTTTAAAAATCATAAAATTTTCAGAAACTATAAACTATAACTTAAAAGCGAATAACAGTACGACGATCGCTAGATAAAGTCTACTGAGGAGGAGCGAAACGCCAAAAGTAGCTCGAAACGTATGAACCAACTGGTATCTAATTTTCGCTTAAAAAAGTCGATGAAAACAAAAAAAAATGGATTAGATTGGATTTGGAAACAAAAAATGTTATAAATAAAAATTGAGGCATTTGCTTTGTAATACCATCACGTATAAACGGATGGTCGTAATGAAGTGAAATTTGGTATTCGAAGGTTTTTTTGGTAAGAGATGGTTTGTATAATAGTTTCGAAAATCTCATTTTTTCACACTTTCAAGAAAATTACTCACAAAATCATTTTTAAATGGATACTTGTCGAAAAAATTTCAATACAATGCTCATAAAATTCATAATTCTAGAGCACAAATGTTAAGGACGTTTAAATAAAGTTAAACATTTTTAACGATTTGAGAATTTAAAGGTAAAACGAAGTTTACCGAGTCAACTAGTAAGTTATAAAATGCAGATTACAATAAAAACATGATATGTACATGTTTCCAAATCTGTAAATCCTTTGTTTTACAAATTGATTGTGCCGTCCAGAATTCGAATCATTAGTCAGGTTCTGTCAGATCTAGTTCTGGTGATATTGGGTTTTGAAATTTAAAAATTATTAAGTTTTGATATAGGATTGAGATATTACCTAACTATTCTAGATTCAAAGAAACACGGCTTGAAAAAAAATCCTCAAGATTAAAATGCAATAGCAAAAAAATGTAACTATTTGTGACATCATTGAAGAACATTTATGAGCTTTCGATATCAAAGATTTAAATTCTATTTACAACATGATTGAAGACTTCCATTTTTTGCCTTATCTATGCTTTAAAAAAATTGTTTCCTTTTGATTAAAAAAATATTCCGAAATATCCTTAAATTCTCATAATTCACCAAACTGTGAAAAACAAACTTCAAGGACACCTCAGTTTTCTCAAAAATTTCAACTATTCGCGGTCTTCGTGAAAGTTTATCATTGATTCGAAACCTACGATTTGAGTATATTAGAAAAGTTCTAAAATTTGACTAAAAAATTTCACCCCCCGGGCAAACGAAAAAACGTAAGTTAGGTGGACTTATGCTATCGAAAAGAAATAAACTAAAAATAATCAATATTACGTATTGCTATAATCTTGTTATTTTGACATAGGTCTTTTTTAACATTCAAATTCAAGGAGTTTTTTTTCTTAAATGCTTCACTCAAAAACAGAATCATGTATATTTTGAGGAAAGTAACATGCCATGTTGAATCATTTTAAAATTTTTGAAGAATTTACATAGTATCTTTTATCGACATGAACAAACACTTATGAAAAACGGAAAATTTTTCACTGGATTATTCAGAATTCAATTTCTATTTTCGTTACGAATCAGGTTAGAAAACAGTCCATTCGAAATTTTTGCAAATTTTTAAAGGAATCTTAACTTATTCAAGCTTTTAAAAGTGTAATTTGAAATTTTCTGGATAAATTATGACCAGTGATCCAAAAAAGTTAATTTTCCAAACAGATGTTTCCTTTTTAACTAAGCCAATTTTCAGCGATGTCAAAATTATTATTATTATGCTACAAAAAAACACCGTGTCGTGCATAAAGATGATTGCCTTGTGTTTAACTCTTAAATTAAACGCTATCACTAAAAAAATTATACTATTATTTTACATTTCCATTCGAAATTTAACTTTAACTTGCTTGCTTCATATGATTGATATTATTTTTTTAAATAATTGTTCTGATGTGCGATACTTGAAAAAATTTTAAGAGACTTTCTGAATTTTCCATCTCATTCTTCGAGGCAGTCCCTCTAGGTTCCAGTGAAATTAGTGAGTTTTTTTTTCAATTTAGAGGTGGTGGAAGAGAAATCGGGGAATTTTTCCAAACTTATGAAATTCTTCTTACACATTTTTGAGCTGTTGAATTTTGACTTGGAACTTGAATTTAGGATTTTGGGTTTGTTGGAATAATCGGCAATCGAAGAATGCTGGTTACCGGTCACTTCTATGGAAACGGAAGTTTTCTTTAATAAACAACCGTGAAAATTTTCTCAGTCTACATTAAGCTCTCCACCAAGCTGCTAATAAATCTTTTCCACTGTAAATCTTGTTGAAGTTATTTTTAACCAAATATCAAGAATCAAGAGGTTATGGGCGACTCACGCAAAGATCCGGTCCACGGGATCCCGCAGTTCTCGGGTACCGGCTTTGACAATTGGCGCTTCAGGGTGGAAGCTTACTTGAAATCGGTGAATCTTTTGGACGTGGTCAAGAACGATCCCCCGGCGGTTCCGGCTGAACGTGCTAAGTTCCTGGAGAAGGACGGAAAGGCGACGTATTTGCTGATTTCGTTCATTCACGATGACCTGCTGGACCTTGTACGGGACAAGGAGACGTCAAAGGAAATTTGGACAAGCCTGGAGAACGTTTATGCCAAGAAATCCGTTTCGTCGCAGACCTTCATCCGAAAGCAACTTGCGAAGCTGAAAATGGTTGAAGGATCGTCAGTGAAGGACCATTTGAAGATCTTCGAAGACCTTATTCGTCAGCTGAAGTTGGCCGGAGCGAAACTTGAAGAAAACGACGTTGTTGCTCAGCTCTTTGCTACCCTTCCCGAATCGTTTGATCCCTTAGTTACCGCCTTGGAGAATCTGGGAGAGGAAAATCTGAAACTGGACGTGGTTCGAGAGCGCCTTCTTGCAGAGGAATTGAAGAAAACGGACCGAGTTGCAGATTCCAACCAAGAAAAACCTGCTGCTTTTCAAGGATCGAAACAGAGGACGGCGTTCGTTAAGTTCACGGGAAAGTGCAGACGTTGCCAAAAGAAGGGACATAAGGCCAAAGATTGTCGTGTCAAGCTTGCGTCAGACGGACGAGCTGAAGCTAATGCTGCAAGTGGAGGTAAAGCGATAGCCTTCATGACTGGAAGGAGTTTTTCCGAACGAGCGACGGGTGTCGTGACCTTCAAATTGGATTCTGGGGCCACGGACCACCTCGTGAACGTGAAACACTGTTTCGCTGACCTTACGAAGCTGAAGGCACCGGTGATCATCAATGTGGCGAAAGATGATCAGTCGCTGATATCCTGGCATCGAGGAACAATTACGGGCGTCAATAAGGAAGGCGTCAAGCTGGTCCTGAAAGATGTGCTGTTTGTTCCTGATCTTCGAGAAAATCTTCTCTCTGTGAAGAAGATGGCGAAAGCAAATTTGGACGTTACTTTCAAGAAAACGGAAGCAACTGTGCGCTACGACGGCAAGCTGATCGGAAAATGTCCCGTTCGTGGTGACCTTTACGAGCTTGATTTGGTCCTCGATACTGTGGCGGCCAACTTGTGTGGAGCTGTGAGCGGTAATCTATGGCACCGTCGACTTGGCCATTTGGGCATCCAGAATTTGCAAGCACTTGTAAAGCACGACATGGTAACAGGTATTTCCGAGGAACCAGGTAAATTGGATTTTTGTGATGTATGTGTTCTTGGAAAGCAGTGCCGAGAACCATTCTCGGGTACAAGAGTCCGTGCTTCAAGACCTTTAGAGAGAGTTCACTCCGACGTGTGTGGTCCTATCACACCGGCAGCTTGGGATGTTTCTCGGTACTTTGTCTCGTTTATTGACGATTTCACGCACTTCGCAGTAGTGTATCCCCTCAAGAAGAAGTCCGAGGTATTCCAACGGTTCCGAGAATACGAAGCGATGGCAACTGTCGCTCTAGGACATTCGATTTCGAAGCTGACTGTGGATCAAGGCAGAGAATATTGCTCCAAAGACCAGCGGGAGTTTTACGTGTCCAAAGGGATCCAGGTTGAGCCAACTGCAGCGTATACACCACAGCAAAATGGTGTGTCAGAACGATTCAATCGAACAATCATCGAGAAGGTTCGTGCGATGTTGTCCGAATCTCAAACTCCGAAGTACCTGTGGAACGAAGCGGTTCTGGCTGCGGTGTACCTAACCAACAGAAGTCCAACGAGTGCTCTATCTTGCCAGAAGACCCCTGCGGAAATGTGGACAGGCCACAAGCCAGACCTGAGCAAACTTCGAGTTTTTGGCTGCAAAGCGTATGCTTGGGTGGCGGCGCAACAGAGAAGAAAACTGGACCCGAAAAGCAAACTGACTGTGATGGTTGGCTATGCTCCAAATGCTTACCGTCTGTGGAATCCAGAGAAGAAGGAATTGTTCCTGTCAAGAGATGTCAAGTTTGATGAAAATAGTTTTCCGTTTGCTGCTAAGGTTCCTTGCGAAAGTCCGTCGAGTGTGGTCCCTGTTCAATACGATGTCCAAGCTGAAGAAGTGTGGCCACATGAAAACCCCGTTCAAAGCGAAGAGGTGCCCCCGCCGGATCAGAACAGAAGCATCATGACTGACGACGAAGACGATGACGTTGACGAAACCGGAGCGCTCCCTTCGCAAACAGACCGTGGTTCGAACCTCGATATGGTAACCCCGAGGCGCGGCGAACGGGAGCGCAAGCTCCCCGGTAAGTTAAAAGACTTTGTTGTTGGAAAACTTTTCACTGCCGCGCAATCCTGTCCTACAGATATCATTCCAAACGTTGATGCTGTTGTGGGACAATATGAGGTTGAACGTTCCATTTCCGATGCTCCTGAGGCGTATAAGGACATTGCTGGGCGAGACGATGAGGTTTTCTGGAGGCAAGCGGTCGATGAAGAACTGAAGTCCCTGGCTGACAACCACGTGTGGCGGCTGGTAGAACGACCAGTTGGCGTGGTTCCTCTCAAATCCAAATGGGTGTTCCGGGTCAAGCAAGACGAAAATGGAAAACCTGTGCGATACAAGGCTCGTTTAGTCGCTAAAGGTTTCCTGCAGAAGGCTGGCGTCGACTACAGCGAAACTTATTCCCCTGTTGCTAAGTTGGCGACAATACGAACCGTTCTGGCTGTAGCGGTGCACCGGTAGATGTTCATCAATCAACTCGATGTCAAGACGGCGTTCCTGTACGGTGAACTAGAAGAAGACGTCTATCTATCCATACCCGATGGAGTCACCGCAAAGCCGAATCTGGTGTGCAAGTTGGAACGGTCACTGTATGAACTTAAGCAAAGCCCACGATGTTGGAATAATATACTGAATGATCTCCTTCTGGTTTTCGGTTTTACGCGTTCCTGCCATGACTACTGCTTATATACCCGAATCGACGATCGAGGGCGGGTGTATATCGTCATCTACGTTGACGACCTGCTCATCGTTGGCGATCGTCTGGAGCTGATGAAGCAGATCAAGCTATCCCTTCCCAAAAACCTTCAGATGACAGACCTTGGGCAAGTGAACCACTTTCTCGGAATCAAGATCCGATATGATCGTACTGCTGGGTTGATGTCTCTGAGTCAAGAAGTCGCTGTGGATCGTGTGTTGACGAAATTCGGCATGAAAGATTGCAACAACGTAAAGACACCAATGGAGAAGGCCTGTTTTCTACCAACGAATGAAGGAAATTCGGTCTGTCATCCTTATCGTGAGCTACTTGGAAGTCTCATGTACACAATGCTATGTGTCCGTCCCGATATTGCATTCGCTGTTGCATACTTGGGACGTTTCCAAAGTCAACCTGGCGAAGCACACTGGCAAGCGCTGAAAAGAGTGGTCCGATACATGAAAGGCACGAAGAACCTCAAGCTCCAGTTCAAGCGAGACGAAAAGGCTGAAGTACTGATCGGGTTCGCTGATGCGGATTGGGCGTCGGATACTGAAGATAGGAAATCCGTGAGCGGTTATGTCTTCAAGGTGTTCGGCAATACGGTGTCCTGGGCCAGTAGGAAGCAACAAACCGTTGCATTGTCATCCTGTGAGGCAGAGTATGCAGCCTTAAGCGTAGCTGCTTCCGAAGGACTGTGGCTACAAGGAATCTTAGAAGATCTGCAGCAAGCTCCCCCTGGTAAACCGTTCAAGATTTTTGAAGACAATCGTGGCTGCATTGCGATGGCCACAAACACCGAGAACAAGCGTGTGAAGCATATTGATGTGAAACACCATTTCCTGCGAGATCATGTGGCACATGGAAGGCTGCAGGTCGTACCAATAGGAACAGCAAACCAACTTGCAGATGCGTTCACCAAAGCACTGGAACCTGGACGTTTCTGCAACCTGCGGCCCCTCCTGGGATTGACCGATTCAGGGCGGGTGTTGGAATAATCGGCAATCGAAGAATGCTGGTTACCGGTCACTTCTATGGAAACGGAAGTTTTCTTTAATAAACAACCGTGAAAATTTTCTCAGTCTACATTAAGCTCTCCACCAAGCTGCTAATAAATCTTTTCCACTGTAAATCTTGTTGAAGTTATTTTTAACCAAATATCAAGAATCAAGAGGGTTCAATCCCTGAATTTGGAACTAAAACTGAATTCTGGTTTCATTTTGTAAATTTTCCCGGTTTTGGGTCTGAATTCCCGGTTTTTTCCCGGTTTTCCCGGTTCAATTTTCAATTCCCGGTTTTTTCCCGGTTTTCCCGGTTTTCCCGGTTCTGTGGCCACCCTGCATAGTGATCGTAGGGCCGCCTGAAACTGCCACAACTGAGGCTAACAAACAAATACCAGAGGATGGGTGTAACTGCACCTGCCAGAGTCTTCCTAACGATAGCAGCAATGCTTCCGGTAATGGCCATGAAGACTTCGAGATGGTTCTAGCAAGCAACGAGCACGTTGACCGAATACTCCAGATGATCCGGGAATTGCTACGGGAGGCAGAACGACAGAGATAAAGGATTTTCGAAAACAGTAATCAACAATAACGTTATTCATTTCAATTTTTATCAGTTGATAAATATATATAGATTTCATTGATTTTTATTGAGTGTCATTTGCTCGTTTCCCATTTTCGTCCTTAAACCTGTCGTTTTATTGATGTTTTTGAAAATATTCTTTGTAACTGGTTAGGTGGAGTCAAATTTATACAAACTAGGTTAAAATTAGTCTTAAAAACCTGTTTCAGAATAACTGCTGCTGGAATCAACATAATGAACAAATATTACCGATCGGATTACAATTAAAATAAGGATCATGAAAGCCTGTAAATGACACACAATGGATGATGGTACGGTTTCTAAAAACATTTCAACAGAAACCTAGTGCTTACAATTCGGAGTTATAGAAGCTACACATATGATAATGTAGCATTGCATCGTTTTGCCATACCGTGAATAATCCCATCCCACTAGCATTGTTTAACTCTGCTCTTCCTAGCTTGTCTCATTGAATTTCATAATAGTATCCGGTGGCCCTGAAACGACGCCCATTGCCGCCGTCACTGCCGGGATGCAGGTGCTCGTCTCAGTACGGAGCGTACCGATGGGTTGGCGATGGTCCCCGCAATCCCTGTCGGCGATCGTCGAACGAATCGCGGCTAAAGTCTTCGTATACACCGAACCGGCTTATACTGCTTCCGTTGCGACTGGATGGTGGTGGCGAGCGGCGACTGAAAATGGGATCATAAACACTGCTGCTGCGGCTGCTCTCTACTCCGCTACGACGCATCAACGGTGGAATTGGCGGCATCGGCTCACGGGCCCTCAAGGGGGGAAAGTCGCGACCTCGAATGCCGTAACGGCGCTCGAACAAATCGCGTGGATCTTCGTAGCGGTCATAGTAGTCGAATGTATCCTGCGAATACAGAACCAGACAGCAATGTTAAACTCATGACAAAAACTTCCGATTTGTTTAGCCACGAGGTTGTATATATTACACTACTCTCTACGGCTGGAAACCAACCCATCCTAGTAATTGTGATTTCAAAAGAAAAACATAGAGATCGTTGAATTATAAAATGTTGGAATCGTATGACAAAATCAGATCAAGCCCAAATCTCGTATGTTAACACATAAAGGACGACAAAGACGGTTAACGTCTCCGGCAAAGATCATATTAGAATGTCTTGAAGCCCAAAAGCTCATGATTGAATGAATTTGATTGAAAAGTTATGCCTCAATACTATGGAATTCTTACTCGAGATAAATCATAAAATTTGAAACTCTTGTTTCTTCTCCATGTGAACTGTAATTCAAAATTTCATTTTCTGCATGACATATTTGAACTTCAAAGAGAAGTTGGAAAAAATTCTTTCTATTATTGAGAGTTAAACGCTTTTTCTGCATGCCGCGTGGCGTGACCCTCGGAAACCGTTGTCCTGATTCTGTCAACGCTTCAGAATAGAATCGGTAGTTCAGGTGTGCTCTGGAAACCGATCACAGCTTTTCGAAGCTAATATTTTTAGCATGAAGGGATTTACTTCAGTCAACATTTCAAGGTGACATTTGGGAGTCACGTAACATGACTTTCAGAATAAGCAATTATGAATGTTTACTTCTCGCTAGTCTATTTTTTTTTTACAATACAATAAAAATAATGCAATTGGTTCATTATTTAAAACCAGAATAAACTATACAACTAACTCTAAGCTTTAAAAAAATGGGACTTGATTATCAAACATTATAAATTTAGCACTGACTACTCTAATCAGTGGATAAAATATGACTTGTAACAAAGAATTCGATGTCCTGCATACGGTATAACTACATAAAACAAGTATCGTTGAAATCTAACCCCAAAAAAGAAAATTTAAACTAGGAACCAAAAGAGAAATATTGAAGGAACAGGAAATAGATAAGTAAATGAAACATAAGCGTGTTACCCTAAATCCATCCATAATGCGATCGCGAAGGAACGGTGGCGGCGGCGGCGGTGGATACGGATCTCTGGCGTACATTGGCCGATCGCGGAACCTGGATTCGGACCAGATCAGACGCGGACATTCCTTGGACCAGTGGCCGGAGCGACCACAACGGTAGCACTGCTCTGGATCGCCCATGCCAGGCTTCGGACGGACCCGGCTGGTCGACACTTGCACCTTCATCGGCTGACCGTCAACGATCATCCCGTTCAGTTCACGGATCGCTTCGTTCACGTCTCCGGTCGGATCCAGATGGACAAACCCGTAGTTTCGGACGATATCGCACTCGACGACGGTACCGTATTTCTGAAACAGTTCGCGGACTTGCGGAGCGCGTGTAACGTCAGTCAGATTACCCACGAAGATCTTGGTGGTGTTCGTATTCGGCGCGCGACGATTACGGGCAGCTTCGACCTTGATCGCTTTACCGTTGACCACGTACCCGTCCAGGTTCTGAATTGCATCTCGTCCCTGTTCTTCGTTCTCCATATGCACGAAACCATAATTCTTGACTACATCGCACTCGACTACGGTTCCGTACTTTTCGAACAATGGCCGCAAATCGGTCGGCACCGTTTTTTCGTCGACATTCCCAATGAATAATTTAAAGGTTCCGGAACCTGGCATTTTGGATATTCTTGGTTTCCTATACACGCGTACTTCCGGTCAAATCACCGACTCGTTTTACTCGCACGGTAAACGGCAAATCTACGGGGACACAAATATAGACTTTGAAAACGACTATCACCAACTGAAACTATAATCCTGAAAAATCTTATTTCTAGCTAAATCCCGTTTTTTCAATGTCCGGCCACGCTTTCAATTTTATGCTCATTCGCTGTCTGGGATAAAGAAAAATGGCCGTCGCAGAAAGTTCCAACTTTTCACATGCACTAATCGGTAGAATTTCGAACTCTTTTTTCAACCAACTTTCACAATGCAGTTAAAACTTTCACTCACTGAATTCGAATTTTCAATAAAATACTTACCTTCAACCGAAATGTCCACCTACTTCCAACTACAAAAATAATCCCTGACCTCCCGAGGGAAATCGAAGCTGACTTTGCTCCACACAAGAAAGCACTTCTAACCTGCAGCCTATACGATTGGCAATGGAGGACGCCGGATTTTCAATTAAAGTCATCCACCGTCGGTCTGCTAGACAGGCAGCCGAGTCGGCATTTCAGCGGCTTGGTAGTTGTGTGAGCTTCCACGTTGTAGTGTTAGTGAAGAACGTGTACCTATCGTTTTTCATTCACAAAAGGCAAAAGCAAAATAAGGCTCGTGTTCACGGGTGTTCACTTGCGGGTATTTCTCGTCGTATTTCTTCAATTTCCGTAAGTATGTGTGCTTTCAAATGAACAGTATTTTGGCATTTAAATGGACATGCTAAAAAATAGTTGCCCACAAACATAAACTGTTTACCTGCAACTATTTCATTTAATTTCATATTTTACCCGTGTTCAAATTCAAAATTGAGTTTAACGAGCAATCAAAACAGAAGTCCTTACTGATGTTTTGGTTACCAAATGCCATTGAAATCAAATCCAAACTGCTGAAATGAGAATTATTATTAATTCCAACCATTCGTCGATTTCGAAAAAAACTCAACCGGCTGAACCATGAAAACATCTGGGCTACGCTTAGAGCACCTGTACCCGTGGTCCAAACAGCCAGTTTAGACCCAAATTCCAACCCAAGCAACCGCACTGGTGATCCATTATACCAGTTTCAACTCAACTTTTTTTAGAGCTGGTATAAGGATTGATCCAAAACTGGTGAGATTTGGATCCAATTTGACGCAGTTCTAAACCGTTTGACAGTTAATGGAACACGAGTGCAGTTGCCAGTTTTTTCATTGGATCGGATCTAATTTCTTTGGTCCAATTCTTGTATAAATTAGACCCAAGAATAAACCACGGGTACAGGTGCCCTTAGTCGTCAAAGAGTCCCAGAGATACTGATTCATTTCATCGAAGCACAGTACGAGACAAATAATCGATCTTGAACTGGCTGACGATAATGATATGGCGATAGGCGAGCAAAACCAACATTGCCCAAAGACATTCGGATATGCAGAGCAAACTCGACGACTTCAAGTCAAATCTTATGATTATGTCGTCGACATTTCGTAACCTAAAATTATGAAATTTTCAAGGTGATGGAAAATTTTAAATGTTTGTTTGTTGATTTGTCTGGGAAAATTTTAGAGAAACATGAGGGTCAAAGAAATGCAAGAACATAAGCCGCAAATATCATGAATTCCTCGAAAAAGATACAACGGCTCACCGACAGGAATCGCAATCTCTACTTCTGTACAACGGATCGTTAACAAATTACGTGTAATCGACCTCACCGAACGCTCCAAGGCAGCAGGTCTCAAAATAAATGTCGGAAAGACCAAGTCGATGGAAATGAACACAGAAAATCCTTCCAATTTCGTAGTAGCTGGGCAACGAGATAACAATGTGGAATGCTTCCAGTGGTAGTCAAATAAGGCCGATGACATAGTGAATACGATGCGATGCGATGCGGTGAATGCGATTCAATGCGGTGAACCACATTTGATGAAAATGTATGTGAATCGCTTAAACCTGACATACTCAACGCGGCGAAGCAGATGTCAATTTGTTCCGCCGCTCGAGTTCGCGTAGGCTGCGTCCGTAAATTTTCCGCTGATTCGCATCGCATCGCACTCACTATGTCATCGGCCTAAGGCTTGATGGTGATACCAATGAAGACATAGAGACGTCGAAAGGCACGATTCACGTTTGTGAGCCTCCGAAACATCTGGCGCTTTCGACAGATCCCTCTACGATCAGGAGTTCAAAATAACGGGAAAGACGACTAAAATGTAAGTCAGAATTTGTTTTCCCATTATCTCCAATCATAACTTTCGCTTTTTCATTTGTAGTCTTGAAGTGCTATAACTAATTGTAATCGCAAAACAAACTATCGGAACTCGACAATCCACCCGTTTTATTGTTTCCTGACTTTCCTACGCCAACAGGGACCAAGTGAAGACGATGGCTCTGAATCGTCAACAGTGAAGGTATTTTACCACGGCCCTACGTGCCAGACAGTCGGTGCGGAGTTCTTAAGTAATGCCGTATTTGTTTTCATCTGGTGGCCAACCGGTTGTGCACCAACTGATGTCATCTTCATATAAAAACGCTTTGACAGAACTTGGTGACCTTTGGTGGACCTCCAGGGTGAAAAATAAAATACGGCATAAATAACCAAGCCAACCCAGTTGGTTTTTCTGCTTTGATTCGATTGTACAGTACCGTTCATAATTGTATAGAAATTGGAAGCAACCCAACAAACATTTTTGCTGATTAAAAACGCCAATTCTCTGATCGTATGCTGTGTTAAGGTGCTGATTGCTGTTTCAGCTTTCTGGCTGAAGAACGAAACACTTCAGCGCTGTTTCAACATGTAAGGAAGTTTTATTTCAGCCAATAGAAAGTAGGGGAAAATTGGTTGAAGAATAACTCGTTCAGCCTTTGTCCAACCATTTTTGACACCATTCAAATTTGACAGGCGTCAGCTGTACAAGGGTAACTTTGAAAGCGACTTTCAGCTTTATCAAACTTTCTGTTGTCATTGATCAACCAATGCATAATAGCGAATGGATCGAAATGAGGATTTTTTAATCGTCTAATTATTAGTAGTTTCTCACTTTGCTTGATTAATGGCCTAGCCGGGAAATTTTCTTTTTATTTTCGAAGCATTTCTATTTCAATTTCTTCATGTGAAATTGACCTTGGTTGGGAGATATTTCGGTCGCTTAAGAACGACACTTTTCCTATGCTCCACAGAATCCATAGTTGGTTCTGCGTTCTGCGGCATGAGACCAACAAGTCGAAGGTTCAGAGTTCGAGACAAGTTTCAATGAAGCAAAAACAACAAGAGAGGGGAAAAATAGCTGGCAAACATCGGGCATACATCGGTCATCATTATTTTTGTTTTTTTTTTTGTTGATCCGTCAATTGACGTTTCATGGCAACTTCGCTGATTAATTTCTCCAAATGTCGATGTTTAAGAGCTGAACAGCAGCTTCTCCCTGAATTTCGGTTGCCTTCTTTCAGCAAGATAGCTGATTTGAAGGTAGAACTAAATAGTGTTTCAGCGGTTGTTCAGCGAAAAATGTTTGTTGGGAAGCGCGCTATCACTTCGACTTTGAACTTCCATAACTTTTTACTCTGATGATATTTTTTGATCAAGATAGTTAGATAGATCAACTATCACACTATTATAACACAAAATTTGAGCTTTCTGGAGTTTGTGTGGCCTGAGAAACAGCAATTCTACGAAAATCGGACTTTTTGGACTTTTCTCATTCAAACTGCAATATCTCTGAAACTACGCTACATTTTTTATTGCAATTTTGCACAGTGATTGTTGAAATATGGAGCTAGTATGTCTGAATTTTTCGAAAAGTTCTATCGGTGAGATCAAAAGTTACGCGAGGTGCAATATTTTAGGCATGAACAGTGAAATGCGATTTCTATAGAATTTTGGACGAATGTTTCCATAGGAAAATCATAATCTCTGTTTAAGAATCAGTAAATCTATTTCAACCGAAAAAACACAACAATATCGCGAGATTCTGATATATCAAAACACAAATGGATCATTTATTCCATTTTTTCTTTTCTTCATTGCTTTTGCCAGACATTTTTGTCTGATTGGTGGAGGAAACGATATTGTTCTCATGAATCGTCCAAAGTTCTATATATAGAAATCGCATTTCAATGTTTATGCCTGAAATATTGCACCTCGCGTAACTTTTGATTTCATCGATAGAACTTTTCGAAAACTTCAAACATGTTAGCTTCATATTTCAACAATCGCTGTGCAAAATTTCAATAAAAAATGTAGCATAGTTACAGAGATATTGCAGTTTGAATGGGAAAAGTTCAAAAGGTCCGATTTTCGTAGAATTACTGTTTCTCAGGCCACACAAACTTCAGAAAGCTCAAATTTTGTGATATAATAGTTTGATAGTTGATGTATCTAACGCAAAAAATTTGATCAAAAAATATCATCAGAGTAAAAAGTTATGGAAGTTCAAAGTCGAAGTGACAGTGCGCGTGCTTCCAATTTCTATACAATTATTAACGGTACTGCACTCAGAAAAATACTATTATGTGTGATAAGATTCTCTTATGAAGTGGCGCCATAAGAAAAATTAATGAAATTCATAAGATTGTCTTCCCGAATAGAATTGTACGATGAAAAAACCATGAATTCCATAATCACAAACCATAAGTTTTATGGTCTACACAATGCATATTATCGTCTCCGATACCGTGAATGTACATTGAAATTCATAGTTTCCGACCATACATTTCACTGTTTTGGCGAAAATAACCATGAAAAAGGGGTATTGTTATGCAGCGTGACCATGAAAAAAATGGCGATTTCCCATACATTTGGAAGCTCAAAAATATGAAGTTCATGGTGATAACAGCTTCCACTTTTTCACAATAAAACCATGAAAATCCGTTTATTTCCATTGTTTAAACGAAGATGGAAATCAAGGTTTTTCAATGGTATGTATGTATTGTTTCAACCATAATCTTTCATGGTTTACCATGAATAATTTATACTTTCATGGATTGGAATAGTTTGCTTAAGTTAATACTTATTTCAAGGAATTTTATTCATGATTAGTTATGCTTTGTAATAAACATGATAAACGTTTATTTAAAAGCACAACCAATCAGGAATATAATTCCTCAAAACAAGAATTAACTTAAGCAAACTGTTTAATTTAAAATAGAAATTCGAAATAATTTTATTTAATTTTAAAATTTTATGAATGCTCTATAATAATACTGTTTTTGCACTTTTCTAACACCAGGTGGAAAAACAAAACTCCTTAAATTGTCAAGAATCTATATATTGCAGCAAATCCGTCATCGTTCCCAATAACTCGCAAATGTCTGAGTTGCCGTCCATTCTCGGTTTTCTGTCGGGGTTTTTTTTCCACCGTGGCTGGAAGCGGCGCATTCTCCGGTGTGCGTGATCCAGGTTTGAAGCAGTACGATACGGCGTGTGGTCATACCCGTTTCCGAGCCAAATTTACCGGAACTAAGTTGCCCGTCTAGGAATGTCCACTGTAAAACAAATTAATAATAAATATAAACAATTATTCTTGAAATGTACTCACCACCAAAGTTTTCGCTGTTCTTTCCGTTGACCAGGAGCTGAGCTGGGTTGAGCTAATACCAGGCAGTTTGGGACAAGGAATTCCATCAATCGTACCTTCCGATGGCATCTTCCCGATCTCACACTTCACCGAAAGCTTTTTCCGCTGCCCCAGGAACGGCGCCCAAAAGGAAGTACTATTTGTTTCACCTTTCAGAAAGAGAGTGAATACATTAATTTCAATAAACCTATAGCTATTCATAAATCGAACTTACCATACAGCATTTTCGCAAAAAATTATTTATCGAAAAATTGTAAGACAAAAATGGCGCGCGCTCGAAAAAAAGGTCTACACGATAAAATATATATGTGTAAAACTATCAAAATTTTACCAATGTTCACTTATGGTTTGGATTTTCATTTCACAATGAAGTACACTGTAACAATAATAATCACAAAAAAAAATATTGTAATACCGTGTTTCTGTTTTTTTCGACAACTATGAAATATTTTATATTCACGATGAATTGTACGGTAACTTTAAAAATTATGGTGGTTTCATAATTAAAAGCGGTTGAAAAATATTTAGATACTACGATGAAATTCATTGTGAAATTGAAAATCATTGTACGTTTATTTTAATACCATGGTCTTTGCTATTCGGGTTATGACGCGAATGAATTCTGAAGATGAACGCCTACTTCAATGAGAGGTTGTTGCTTTTTCATAAGAGATTCTTATGGAAACAGTAAATCACTTTCTAATAAGAAAAATTCAAGATATTTCATGCTGAAAACATTCACTTTATTGTTTGCCAAATTTGTTTAAAATTAAATCATTCATGGTCACCATCAGCAGCGCATCAACAGACGGCTCCATCAAAGTTTTTTTTTAGCCGCATCTTAATCTTCGACCTTTCGTTTTTTGCCGATCAGCTAGCTGAAAAGTAAACAAATAATGTATTTTAGTAAACGTTTTTCACACCAAAAACATCAAATCGAACTTACCATTCCGGAGATAACAATAAAATTTAACATTGAAGGAAAACTATAATTAATAACTATGAACTGGCGATTGCTTCGTACTGTTAGATGATGAAAAAAAAACTGATGCTACACTCAGAAAAATACTATTATGTATGCCATAAGATTCTCTTATGAAGTGGCGCCATAAGAAAAATTAATGAAATTCATAAGATTGTCTTATGACGCGAATGAATTCTGAAGATGAACGCCTACTTCAATGAGAGGTTGTTGCTTTTCATAAGAGATTCTCATGGAAACAGTAAATCACTTTCTAATAAGAAAAATTCTAGATATTTCATGCTGAAAACATTCACTTTATTGTTTGCCAAATTTGTTTAAAATTAAATCCTTCATGGTCACCATCAGCAGCGCATCAACAGACGGCTGCATCAAAGTTTTTTTTTCGCCGCATCTTAATCTTCGACCTTTCATTTTTTGCCGATCAGCTTGCTGAAAAGTAAACAAATAATGTATTTTAGTTTACTAATATCTTAAACGTTCACACCAAAAACATCAAATCGAACTTACCATTCCGGAGGTAACAATAACATTTAACATTGAAGGAAAACTATTATAACTGTGAACTGGCGATTGCTTCGTACTGTTAGATGATGAAAAAAACTGATGCTATGAATGAATGTGTTCATCATTTTTTCACAATGCCGTTTCTTCTATTTTTCATAAGAACATCGTATGAAAATTGAAAGAATTTCATAAGACTCTTATGAAACATTATTTTACACTCTTAAAAGCGGTTCATAAGATGCATCTTATGAAAATTATAATAAGAATTTTTCTGAGTGTATAAATGAATGTGTTCATTATTTTTTCACAATGCCGTTTCTTCTATTTTTCATAAGAACATCGTACGAAAATTTTAAGAATTTCGTAAGACTCTTATGAAACATTATTTTACACTCTAAAAAGCGGTTCATAAGATGCATCTTATGAAAATTATAATAAGAATTTGCCTGAGTGTGTATATACTACACAGCAAGAAAAAATCGTGTAAATTTAGATCGAAAACGATGCACGAAAACGGAACATCGATTTTGATATAAAATTCTACCACGGTGTATTTTTCTCAACAATGTAATTTTTGAGGCGTGTAAATTTAGATCGAAAACAATGCACGAAAACGGATGACATAAACCGTCGTGTAAAAATACACAATGATGTAAATTTCAAAACATATTACCGTTAATATTACAAATCTTTCTTAAATAATCAGATTTTGGGTGTTGTTTATGAATATAAATATGCCACATGTGTCACTTTATTTAACATATATTACCGACACTCCAAACTCAAAAAACACCCACCATCACTGGCAGCTGGAATTGTGGTTGTGTCCGATGATCCCCAGCAGGGCGATGTTTTGCCGATCGGCGTCAGGCAGCATTCTTGAATCCTTCCGGAACAGCATCGTAATCGGAATCCCTTAAACATTAGAAACATTCATCATTGATTCGGCTTTTGATCCATTTATAAAACTGCAATTTCTGCAATCGAAAGAGAATTTGAAGTTGCATTTTTTTTCATTTCGTCTATAACTATAACCTACCATTTTTTAATTCAATTCTGAAAGAATTTGGTTTGGTTTTAATACAAAATTAACTGCGGAAGCGATTTTTTTTCTTTTTGCACAATAAACCACCATCTCGGATAAAAACAGAACAATTTATGCCGCGAAAAAAAGGAAAACAATGGATCTGTCGTGTTTTACATTGTTTTCGATGTAATTTTATATTGAGATATATTTTTTAGATCAGGGCGTGTAAACATACATCATACAAAATTAAGTTTATACCAACGATTCAAAAATAGATAAAAAAGAGTGTAAAATTACATCAGTTTTGAATTACACTGGTCAAAAAGTAGATCACTCGTATTTTAGATTGCGTATACTTTTAGAAATTTTTTGCTGTGTAAAATAATACCGTGTCTGAATAATTTAAATTTACCGTGTAACCCATACCGGCAAATGAAATGACAATAAGTTCATGCACATTTTTTTTTTTTTTTTTTTGTAAATTCTTTATTTGAAACGGCTCATACCTCTAGGCTTTAAGGAGCCAAACTCGTTTTGCATTTTTACAATTGGTATGCTTAGCTTAACACTTGTTTAGAAGACAAAGAAGGATAGAAAGGGAAATATGAAAATAAAAAGAATTACAGCTGAAGATCAATAGCTTTTAGGAAAAGATATATTTCGAACATGTAGTCCAAATCCATCACAGCTAACACATCCCTCACTGGAACGTCAGGTGGTTTTCCTCGGGCCCGAAGGGAATCTATGAAATTCGCTCTGGCGACAAGGTGGTCCTCACACGACCAAACAATATGCTCGATGTCTTGGTATCCTAGGCCGCAATCGCATAAATTGCTGCTAGCAATATTTATACGATAGAGTACCGCATTCAAGGAATAATGATTGGACATGAGACGGGAAAATAAACGAATAAAATCCCGACTCAGGTTCAATCTATCAAACCAGGGTTTAAGGCTTACCTTTGGGATAATCGAGTGAAGCCACCGACCCAACTCATCCTCGTACCATCTGCGCTGCCAGTTGACAAGAGAGTTTCTCCGAGCCAAGAAGTAGAATTCGTTGAATACGATTTCACGCTGGTAAATGTTGCCTTCCATCGCACCCACCTTTGCAAGGGAATCTGCCCTCTCATTGCCTACTATTGAGCAATGTGAGGGGACCCAGACAAAGGTGATGAAAGAGCAACGTCTTGATAATGTAGTCAATATATCTCGTATCTTTTCGAGGAAGTACGGCGTAAACTTTCCTGGTCTTATAGATCGGATCGCTTCAACAGAGCTGAGGCTATCAGTTATAATATAGTAGTGTTCAACTGGTCGTGAGGCGATACTATCCAGAGCGCAATGAATAGCAGCTAACTCTGCGATGTACACAGAACATGGTGACTGGAGACTGTATGAGGCGCTGAAGATTTCGTTGAACACTCCGAATCCTGTTGTTTCCTCTATAAGTGATCCATCGGTAAAGTACATTTTATCAGCATCGACGTGTCTATATTTAGCTTCGAAAATTCTTGGAATCAAAAGTGAACGGTGCGTGTCCGGGATTCCACGGATTTCCTGCTGCATAGACAAATCAAACTGGACAGAAGAATGGTCGTAGTCTGGGCTACAAACACGAGTTGGAGAATACGAAGAAGGGTTTACCTGCATTGACAAAGTTCATGCACATGCCAGAGTTGATTCATTTGATTGTGAGTAGTAAGCTTATTGGATTTTTTACTCTCTAATTTTAAATTCTTATTAGAAATTTCACTGATTCGCGAACCAGTTTCCGATTGGGGTTTTTTTTATACTTTTCCATACCTGTTGGTATTTTAAAACTGAAGAATAAGTTTTTAAATTGTTATATTGATACAACAAGTTCGAAATCCTTTTAACCTGTTTTTACCTGAGAATAAACAACACCTTGAACTGCTCAATCATCGCCAACAGGGCATCTGTATAAGATCGAAAGTTACATATCAACATAAGCATAGGGTTTACACAATCAGTTCGCAGATCTGTCATCAAGTTAGCAGCTCGATTCGCAGTCGATGGGTTCATTCGTCAGTAGAACAACGCCAGCCAACATGAGTGGTCCAGTAGCCGAGTTTGTCAAAAGCGCAATTGCCAAGGATAAAGTGGTGATTTTCTCAAAAACCTACTGTCCTTACTGCACAATGGCCAAGGAGGTAAGCGAACGGGCAGCACAGGGAATGTTTCATACATACTAGGGAATGTTTCATACATACTGATCGCTGCTTTTCTTATCACTATTTCAGCCATTTAAGAAATTAAATCAAGAATACACGGCATACGAGCTGGACAAACGCAACGATGGAGATGAGATACAATCGATTTTGGGCGAAATGACCGGAGCAAGAACAGTGAGTATTAAAAAAAATTCCAGATCACGTTTTCGTAAAGACGAAAAACTGAACTTGGATTAAAAAAAAAGAAGAGAAACAAATTTCTACGCAAAAAATGACACGTTTTAAATATTTGAATCATATTTTTCTGGTTAATGCAAACATGAGTCATCTCACTCCATTTCGCTATAAAACTTCATCTTTTCTTAGAAGTCGTGACCTGACTCAAGATGCAACTTATAAATTTGGTACCTACCTATAGCCTATGGCACCAAACTGAATTGTGATTGTTTATCAACTGTAGCCTGTTAGTTACAATAACTTCTGAGTCAGGTTAATGAAAACAATGGAGAATTAAAAATCAATTGATTGTTAATAACACGTCACACGTAGAGAATGGCGCCTGTTGGACTAGCGACACTTTCCAACTAGCGAAATTGGTTAGTTTGTTTCTTTTCGAGTTCAGTGGGCGATTTAAGTTTTTAAAGCGTGTGACACGAATGTTATTTACGTCATTTACTGTAAATATACCTATACACCTTAAATTACATCTTCTGACATCGTACCTGACATCCGGTGTCGCTCAAGCATGGGTGATATGCGATAAGTTGTTAGTAGATATTTCTGGCTATTGCCATTTAAATTTACTTATTGATAGAAAAAACTCATGAAGAGCGTAGCTACAAAGGTATAAGAGGATAAAATCTACCTTCGAGAAGCACGGTTCGTTTTGCATCACTTACTTAACTCATATTGTTAGGCTTTGATGGCCTCATAATACTATTTAAACATAGGTATTTAAAAAAAAAACTAATCATTCATCTAAGAAAAGAACACTGTTTAAACAAACGTCAAACTTAAATGTAGTTCATTAGTGATAAGCATTTAAGCATCAAATAAAATCTATACATTTGCGCAATGAATTCGCGAATCATATAATTCATACATCAATAATTGCAACATCCTTTTTTTCCTCACCTTTTCAGGTTCCCCGGGTATTCATTAACGGACAATTCGTCGGTGGAGGCACTGACATCAAAAAAATGTATTCCGATGGTCGATTAGAAAAAATGCTAGCTTAGAGAGCGCACCGGAAACAAGAAAGTTCAAATGCTCCTTTTTATTATCACAACATGTCATTGCAACTTTGCTAGGTAACGTTATATGAATAATAAATGCTAAGATTTATTGTTTGAAACACAGCGTTTCTTTTTATTAAAACACCTTTTTTTGTGATAAGTAGATATTTGGTAACTGCTACCAATCACAGATCTATTTACACACCACTAGAGAACTCGGTAGGAAAAATCTAGGTAGTCTACAGATCATTCTTCCAGCCGTACTTGCCCGGTTTATCCTTTTCCTTGTACCCTTTGTCGTAGTATTTATCCGATCGTTCGTACGCTCGGTCGTACGCCTTGTCGGAACGTTCGTAGGCTTTGTCTTTGGGAGCACTTTTGTCCTGATTGGGATTCGTTCCCGGCTGCTGTTGACCAGCACCAGCTGTTGGTTTCTCCGGTACACAGTAGCAGGAACGCGCTTGCGAATCCAGGTACGATTTACAACCCAGTGTAATGGTACCGGTAAAAAGCATTTTGGCGGCTGCTTTACAACCTGAAACAATCGTTGAAAAAGTAACGTATAATACATGAACTAAAAAGTCCAACTAGACTACCTTTCACAACGATGTCTCCGACAACGTTTTTCTCGTACTCGTCGCAGTACTTGTACAGACACCGTTTGAAGTCCAGATCGCACAGCTCTTTGTCGCTGTTGCAGGTGTCGTAACAAATGTCGTGAGCGTTGCAACATGTTTCCATCTCGGCTGCTGGCAAGTATTCGGTGTCAATTTTCAGCCCCAGAGAACCACATCCATCCGACTGGGGTATGTAGAATTTGTTTCGAGACGGTGTTGACCCTGAGAAGAATGTTATCAACATTTATACTGAGGAATTGATAAAGGTAATCGTTATTTTACATACGCTTATCACTGCATCAATGCAGCGATTTATTTTGAGGGCAATAAAACGTTACTATTAATTTATTTTTCAACCTATCATCAAGCTTCCATATTTTCAGCATTTCGTTCAAGATTGGAAATGTCAGAAGTCATAATATTTTATCAAAATTTCATTTAAAAAAAAGTTACCTATCGTAGAAAGAAGTTTCTAACTGGCTTACCTCCAGGACATTTGTAGACACAATTTTCTTCCACCGCAGCATCAAACACCTCGTGGACGACCTTGAATTTCTTGGCCACATGCACTACGTTCTTCAGAACATCCCCGAAAACCGCCTCGGCCGCAATGATTGCATCCCGCAAACTTGATAGCATATTGGAGCCATATCCGGTATAGGCGTAGGTCAAAAACGTCAACGAATAGATCGCCACCTTCATGTACGGAATCTGCATTTTTTGTGGATTGTTGGAAACCGGCCTCAATAAATACAACTTTGAATTCTTCTGGGAAGAAAACTGACGTGGTTCTACCGAAGATATAAAAAAACTACTTAAAGCATCGTGTGTCTCTGACGAAATAAACATTTTTACCTTTATTTGTCACTTTCCTGCAAAAAATAACACCAAATTCACCCAGCTGAATGTTTCATCCCGTTTCGGGAGATCATCTATACGCGTTTATAGAAACCAAAATTATTGCAGATTTGAACTATTTTTAGAAGAATATATGGCACTTCGAGTGTCATCGCACGACGAATTACCTGCAACAACAAATCTCAGAAGTAATAACGTTTGTTTTGTTGTGACGCCGTCTATGCGATACTACAAGCACAGCTATGTATGATTGAGCCCGCTGAATCAATTAAACAACCGTATTCAATGGGACAGAATGCTAATAGGAATTCGTGTTCTTATTGTAAAAAAATGAATACAAAACCTCCGGCCGCTCGCGTTCGTGAACTAGTACACTCTTCATCGGGTCTAACCACTTTCTGATTAATTTGAACCTTTCTTAAAGTATTTCCTGTCCGTTTGGGTTTCGCTCTTTTGTTTTCACAACAATTTTTAAAATTGCAAATAAAATGTCTGAATAAATGAGGCTCTTGCAGAGTGCATTAGCATAATGTAATTAAACAAACAAAATCGTCACCCGGGACGATGCAAATATATGGTTGCTATACTCACCCTTATGCTTACCTCCAACACTGACACTGACTTCTACGGTTTGCAACCCCCTGCTTGAGGTTCAACCCTCGGGCAAAACTGGTGGACTTCTGAATTAATAAACAAACACAATGACAGCAGTTAGGGCAAAACTCGTGGATAACTAGGTTGCCACTGCTAATAAACGAAAGCTGTTGAGCAAACAAAAGTGGACTCGACGAAAAAAGTTAGTTTTTAGATAAAAATTATGAACATTACTAAACTATGTTTAAAGGATATAGCAGAGAGAAAATATAGCAGAGAGAAGATATAGCAGAGAGAAGATATAGCACATTTTTAAAAAGCCGACACATTTCTTAACTTAATTGCAAACTCAATTTTTTTATTTCGAGTTGAATATGCTGACAACTTGAAGATTCTGTAAAGTTTTCAGTGGAAGCAGAATATAAATTGCTGATAACATCAAATAAACACATAAATAAGATTCCAAATTTAGATATCACATTAGAAATTCCAGATTCACGGCGTGTTCGTAAACTGATTTTGTTGTGATAGGGCGGCAAATGAAAAGCGATGCACTGGTACTGATAGCAGACTATATTTATAGTTTTGTAGTGCTTCAATTCTATGGAATAAAAGATGAGTTATTACAAACATGGTTCAAAATGGTTTTATAGGTTAGAACTTACAAATCAGTGACCCTAGCTATTCAGGCCCTAATACAACTCAGTTCAACCTCGTATCGAGAGCAAAGAGTCCTGTGGACAATATTCTGGGTAATTTGCGGCGTTATACAATAAAATTATTAAAAATTACCGATTTGCTACTTTAAGCACTCTGTTCAACAGAGATGTTCAACCCAATATCAGCGCTTCTGCCTGACACTAAAATACAAAAGTTAATAACGAGCCACTCCAAACTACATGTATACCTACATGATTCTACGCTCCTGATTCCAAAAATCAACGATAATAAACAAAACGGAACTTCGAAATTTAGCTTTCAGTACAAATACAAACTTTCTGCTTCTACGCAGTACGCAACTCGATACAAAATGGCTGACAGAAGTGAAAATTTTCCTCGTGCGGTCCCTTTTGGCGGCAACGATGACGTTTAGTTTTCGCTGTTATTTCTCAGCGACTTTTGAACAACCGCGGACTGGCACGGTGGCCAGTTTTCCAACATTCTCCCCCCGATGGAACCTACGGCTGGCCTCGGTTTCATCACTTCCGGAATCCTCGTTCACGCCTTCATCGTTGCTCACTCTGGAGCCACCTACGCAGTCAGGCAACTCTCTGGAACCACCATCTTGAGACGACACTTCAAGGATTGCTAGCTTAGCAATCGGCTTCCGATACACACCATTGCCCGTTCGAACCCAGGCTTGTCGAATCCGCCCATCCGATGCAGCAATAAGTTCCACGATCAACCCTCGCTCCCAGGAATTCCGCTTTCCTTCGTTGACTATGAGTACCACATCTCCGACCGCAATATCTCTCGTTTCATTGAACCACTTGGTACGTTTGGTCAGTGTTGGCAGGTACTCCAAAACCCACCTTCGCCAGAACTGGTCGAGTTTCTTCTGCACCTTAGTCCATGCTCGCTTCAGGAGATCGTGGGTACATTCTTCCGGAATCGTAGGCTGTCGCACACCATTTGAGCTTCCCAAGATCAAATGATTAGGCGTCAATGCCTCTTCGGTTTCTGAGTTCAACGGCATATATGTAAGTGGCCTGCTATTAATTATTAACTCTGCGTCGACCAGAAAAGTGTAAAGGGCTTCATCATCTAACAACTCGTTCTCGCAAGCAGCATACAGGGCCGTCTTCACCGATCGGACCATTCTCTCCCAGGCACCACCCATGTGGGGGGCGCCAGGGGGGATGAAGAACCATGATGTCGTTGTGCTGGTGAAAGTGGTAGCTAACTTATTGTTGATTTGTTCAAACAGCAGTCGTTCGGCTCCTTGAAAATTCGTAGCGTTATCGCTGTAGATCTCTATCGGGAACCCTCTTCGAGCGATGAAACGCCGAACACACATCACACAGGATTCCGTGGACAAGTTGTACGCTATCTCGACATGTACTGCACGGACAGTGAGGCACGTGAAGATCGCTATCCACCGCTTTACTTGGCTACGTCCAACCTTCACATGGATGGGTCCAAAGTAGTCCACTCCAACATAACTGAATGGCCGTTCAAATGGAGACAATCTAGCCGGAGGGAGTGCCGCCATCCTGGGCACCACCGGTTGAGCACGACGAATCTTACATATTCCGCACCTTTTGGAGATCTTTTTCACCAAGGATCGAAGTTTCTGGATGTGATATTTCTGTCGGATTTCGTTGACCGTAGTCTCATCAAATCGGTGCAGAAATTTACGATGATAACTATCAATTATCAGTTCGGTAAGTACGTGTTTACCTGGCAATATGATGGGGTATTTTGTTTCCTTTGAAACACGTTTAGCAGCTACGATCCGACTATCCACACGGAGAATCCCGAACTCATCTAGGACCGGCGAAAGTTGTTCAAGTTTGCTGGTTTTCGGTAAAGCCTTCCATTTCTGTCTTGGGAGTTCGGAGTTTTCTTTGAGTATCTTCAAGTCTTCCGGATACGTATCACGTTGAATCATTCTAATAAGGCAATTTTCTGCGAGAAGCAATTCTTCTTGGGTCAAGTTATCAAAATTGCGAACACTGTTCTTCCTCGAGTTTCGTGAGAATCGATACATGTATGCCGTCACTCGCAGCACCTTGCTCCATCGCGAAAATCTTCCCACATCGATCGGGTCTTCTAAGCGGATTGATTCTGCATGCATGTTGCAATGACGAAGTTCTTCGGTTGGTTCACTTAATGCTTTCCTTGTTGGCCACAGTTCTTCTTCCTGATACAAAAACTCTGGGCCTCGAAACCAGATGCTGGAATCCGAAAAGTAAGGACCCACACCCCACTTAGTTGCTTCGTCTGCTGGGTTCAATTTCGTCGGAACCCATCGCCATTCTTGTCGCTGCGTTGACTCCAAAATTTCTCCCACACGAAAACGAACGAACTGTTGAAACTTCATGGGGTCGGAATTAATCCAACTGAGGGCTGTGTTAGAATCACTCCAGAATAACCGCCTCGTAAAGGAGAAGGAATGCCCATTTACGACGAACTGAGCCTGCCTCGTCCCGATCACGCACGCCATCAACTCCATCCGTGGTATTGTCATGGGCTTCAGAGGAGCCACCTTCGTTTTCGCCGATACTAAAGCCACATTGATTGTACCATCTTCGTTTATTCGTCGGAAATACGTCACACAAGCGTAAGCCACCTCACTCGCGTCCACGAATGTGTGGATCTCAATGGTGCCGGGCGTTTCAAAATTGCCGAAATAATAGCGAGGTATCTTGATGTCGTTGATTCGATCCACAATATCGATCCATTTGAGCCACCGCTGGAAGCTACAATCACTAATCTGCTCGTCCCATCCTACACCAGAGCGCCACAACTCTTGGATCAGAACTTTTCCGTGGACCAGATACGGAGACAGTATGCCCAGCGGATCGAAAAGCGTCATTACGCACCTCAAAACTTCACGCTTCGTTGGTTTTGTGTTCTCTTTAACCAGTTTTTGAATATCCGCGCTCATCGTGGTGGAAAATTGGAGAGTGTCGTTTGTTGTCACCCACATCATACCCAACACTCTCTCAGTATCGTCGTTTTTATCAACACCAAGAACCTTTGTTGTTGTCTCAGCTTGTTCGTTCAGATATGTCAACAATTCCGGACTGTTGGAGCAAAAGTTTCGCAGCTCGAAACCACCTTTCTGGTGGATTTCCTTCACCTTCGCCGAAATTTGCTGTGCCTCTTGAATGGTCGGAAAACTGCTTACAAAGTCGTCAACATAATGCCCATCAACAATCTCAGCGACTGCTCTCGGTGCTTCATCTCGGAATTGGAGAGCATTGGTGTTTTTCACATATTGGGCCGTTGCTGGGGAACTAGCCGACCCGAAAGTGGCCACATCCATTATAAACACTTCCGGCTCATCGGTTGGATTCCTACGCCAGAGGAATCGCTGGGCATCTCGATCCGCCTTGCGGATCCGCACTTGGTGATACATTTCTTTTATATCGGCGCTCACGCCGATCGTGTGCTGCCGGAAACGAAATAGGACTGCCGGTAATGACGTCAGGAGGTCCGGGCCTTTTAACAGCATCGTGTTCAGGGCGACGCCCTTCACAGTGGCGGCAGCGTCCCAAACTAGGCGGTATTTCCCCGGCTTCCTGGGGTTGGTCACAACATTGAGTGGCAGATACCACGTCTTCCGCGGATCCGCTGCTGCCAGCTCGGCTTCGGTGGCGCGATGCGCATAACCCTTTTTCAGGTATTCGTCGATTTGTTGCTCAACATTAGCTTTCAATTGTGGATTTCTTTGGAGCTTCCTTTCGAAACACTCTAACCGTCGGAGTGCCATCGGGCGACTATCGGGAAGTTCAACCATGTCGTGTTTCCACAATAGTCCCGATTCATAGCGACCGTCCACTTGGATTGTGGTGTTTTTCAAAATAGACATCGCACGGGCATCTTCTTCTGACCCCTGATACAAGGTGGGTTTAACTCCTGTTTCTTCGACTGCAAAATACTTTTTGATTGAATCCTCAAGATTCACGTCGCAATTACATTCGCACTGGTGAAAGTTCAACGCGAAAGGCATCGAATTTCGTTGTCCTCCATACACGTTCCAACCCAGCCGAGTTTTAACGATGGTTGGTTCTCCTTTACTTCCTTCTCGAACTTTGAGTGGCACGACCAATCTCAGATGGTCCACGCCAATCAGTATCTCTGGCACTGCATTCTGGTAGCCCACAACCGGAACACCTCGAAAGTGTGGGTATCGTTTCTGCAAGTCGCTGATGGGTAGGCTTTGAACTGGAAGATCCAAAGACTCGATGGTACTCACATTGGACATTCGGAATCTTTTCGGTTTACCCAATGCGGAGATTTCAAAAGACACTCGACGGGAATTTTGTTCTGTTCTTGTTACTTGTGACGTCCACGTGATACAAAGTGGCTTCTTGCGTCCTTGCAAACCAAGCTTGTCAGCCAGATCGGTATTTAGCATACTAACAGACGACCCCTCATCGACAAAGGCGAAAGTGTCGATGGATCGTTCACCTTGATGGACCGTTACAGGTACGATGCGGTAGAACAGTGATGGAGTAGAACCAGCCGTCTGATGATTCATAGCAGCGTTTAGCGTTTCCACGGTCGTCGTAGGTGGCTTTTGGGGTTTCTGATCGGAGTGCAATAACGGGTGATGCCGTTTCTCACAGCCGTTGACATCACAGCGTTTAGTGTTCTTGCATGGTCGACGTCCATGTCCAAAAAGGCACGTAAAACAGAGACCAAAATCCTTCACTCGTTTCCAGCGATCTTCTACGGATAGCGCTTGAAATGTTTTACACTCTCTGGCTCGGTGATTAAGTTTCTTGCAAACAGCACATTCGATTGGTTTCTGCTCCTTAGCAGCGGGTGTATTCAATCGGCCGGGATCGCTCCCCCCGGTTTCGGTATGCACATAAATGCGATTTGGATTCTTTCCTCGGTCGCGCTTCACTGATTTCACCTCCTCAACAATCGACCTTGCACCAGTTACACGGTAAGCGTTCTTGACAATCCGGTTCATAAATTCTCGGAACGTTTGCAAATTTACTTTCGCCAGTGGCTCACGGAATTCAGCCCACTTCATTCTGTAGTCAGGAGGCAATTTTTCAACTAGATCCTTCATCAATTGCGGGTTGGCCAAATGATCAGTCAGTTCAGCAGCAATTATGTGGTCGCAAAGAGTCTGCACCTTCTCCCCAAAATCTATTAGGGTTTCCAAACGATCCGCTCTGGGTGGCGTCGTAGATTTCACATTGTTGATGAAAGTCTCGATCAACAATTCGGGACGCCCAAACCGCATCTCTAACGCGTCGATAACCGCAGGAACCAATGACGGTATGACTAGCTTGCTTCTGACTGCCTCGTAGGCAGGACCTTTCAGACAACGCTGTAAGCGGATCATATTTTCTCCGCAGTTGAAACCACACGCCTCTGTGGTATAATTGTAGTTGGCGATAAACACCGGCCAATCAGCTGGATTGCCGGAAAATATTGGGAGGTCTCGCGAAAGTGCCTGCCTGGCAGCAATCTGCGATGCCGATGGTGTGCTCAAAACAATTGACGAATGTTGAATTCGATTGCCAGACAAGCCTGCCTGTGGCGAGGGTGTCAAATTGCTTGGCATTACATCACGTTCGGGTGCTATGTGTTGCGGCACCGGTGCGTTATATCCGGGTTCCACCTGCGGATGTTTCCGATAACTACATTGGTTCTGCATAGAATATTCCGTGCTGTCAGGAAAGACATTTTCTTCTCGACGCTCATACTGCTCGAATGTACGGGGAGCAATCGGCGGAGCCAGCATTCGGGTGCTTTTTGGCACTGTGCCTGTGTAGGGTGTGCCACTCACTGAAGCGTTATTTTGAATTTGGCACGCCTTCAGGATAACTTTCAAGTTCGCATACAATGGATCCGGCTCCTTCTGGCAGTTTGCCACCTTGCTATTGAGCTCGCGAACAACACTATTTACTTGCTGAATCTGTTCAGCTTCAATCGGCTGGGCGTCGGTACGCCCCTCGTCGACACCACCAACAGCTCCTTCGAGCCTTTCCGAAACGTTGCTTGTTCTGCTGGACACCCAGTCCTCCGTTCGTTGCCGTCTACGGTGATATTCTTGGCGGCTTCCTTCGCTGTCAATGTCATCATCGACCGCGGCAGCTTCCAGCAGACGATATTTTTCGTCTAAACACTTTTGATCTAGCTCAATTTCGAACTGCTTCTGTTCCACTTCGAACTGCTTCCGTTTCAAATCCTTCTCTTCCTCGAGTCGTTGCAATTTAAGTTCGAGGAGGGCCTTACGCACCGTCGAAGTGGATCTGATCGAGTTTGCTCGACTTGGAACCGGCAAACATCTGGGGCATGTCCAATCACGGTCCTTAATTGACTTGGTTACTCCCGCGCAACACTGATGCCACCAGGAATCACACAAGTCGCAGGCAACCATATCGTCAAAGCTGTCTGGTTTGCTGCAAGCCACGCAGCTGGAGTTTTGATCGACAATAGTGGTGTCGTTGTCAGCTTCCGGACCAGGTCCGGTCTTGGATTGAAATTCTCGTTCCATCTTTGTTGGCGAACCTCGAACGTAAAGTACTTCGACGATTCCCAGTTGATCGACGAATTTCGACTTCAATTTGATTTAATTGAAGAATGTTGTGATAGGGCGGCAAATGAAAAGCGATGCACTGGTACTGATAGCAGACTATATTTATAGTTTTGTAGTGCTTCAATTCTATGGAATAAAAGATGAGTTATTACAAACATGGTTCAAAATGGTTTTATAGGTTAGAACTTACAAATCAGTGACCCTAGCTATTCAGGCCCTAATACAACTCAGTTCAACCTCGTATCGAGAGCAAAGAGTCCTGTGGACAATATTCTGGGTAATTTGCGGCGTTATACAATAAAATTATTAAAAATTACCGATTTGCTACTTTAAGCACTCTGTTCAACAGAGATGTTCAACCCAATATCAGCGCTTCTGCCTGACACTAAAATACAAAAGTTAATAACGAGCCACTCCAAACTACATGTATACCTACATGATTCTACGCTCCTGATTCCAAAAATCAACGATAATAAACAAAACGGAACTTCGAAATTTAGCTTTCAGTACAAATACAAACTTTCTGCTTCTACGCAGTACGCAACTCGATACAAAATGGCTGACAGAAGTGAAAATTTTCCTCGTGCGGTCCCTTTTGGCGGCAACGATGACGTTTAGTTTTCGCTGTTATTTCTCAGCGACTTTTGAACAACCGCGGACTGGCACGGTGGCCAGTTTTCCAACAGATTTGTTTGGGTGATGCATCGATTTGTTTGGTAGATGTCAAATCACCTTATGAAAAAAGCTTGTCCGAAATTGCAGGTATAGTAAAACGGCCACGATCGTCGGTTCAGTATGTCCTTCAGAACTTTAAGAAGACTAACTCCCTGGAGACCACTCCAGGAAGAGGCCGCAAACTGAAGCTTACGGATCGTCACCATCGCATCATTGTCATGGAAATCAGTCAGAATCCTAAAATCAGTGCCCTGAAACTAGCAGACAGCCTGAAGAATTTTGAAAACATACAGGTTGATCCTCAGACGGTACGGAACATACTTCATAAGAAAAAATACCGAGGTCATGTTGGTCTTAAGAAGCCGTTTATATCTGCTAAAAATAAGAAAAAGCGGCAGAATTACGCTCAAAAGTATGTCCTGGAACCGGAAGAGTTCTGGCAGAACGTCATATTCACTGGCTAATTTAATAATATTGGGGTCTGACGGACATGTAAGAGTATGGCGTAATCCAAATACTGAATTGGATCCGAAAAATTTGTGACCGACAGTTCAGCACGGTGGTGGCCATGTAATGGTGTGGTATGCTTTCAGCGCAAATGGCACCGGAAACTTGACATTCATTTACGGAGAAAAATAAATAGATTTATCAGTCATATTACGCGTCTACAGGAATATAAATATGATTGTTTGGTTCTGACCCGAAATTACGATCAAACCAACCATCAGCTTATACGATTAATCTCCAGGGAGTTAGTCTTCTTAAAGTTCTGAAGGACATACTGAACCGACGATCATGGCCGTTTTACTATTCAATGCGTAATTCGAAGACAAGTAAATAAAAAAAATTCGGACAAGCTTTTACCGTCATTCTTCAGGTCAACAATCAGTTTCCGGATGTCAAGGGGTTTTTTTTTGTGAGGAGCAAACATTTTCCTGTTAACATAATCCACAAATTGTTGAAATCTACTGATTTATGCTAAATAAAGTTCATTTTACCGTATTTATCGCTCAGACCACTGGAAATTGTCTTCGCTGAAATTCAATTCACGTTTCTGCGTTTGACAGACTGACATATAACTGTTTACTTGACTAATATTTGACAAAGGCCTCAGTGTACGGACAATTTTTTGATGTCGTTTTTGGGACTTTCTATACTAAATGAATTGTATTATTTTTAAGGTTTAATTCATAAACATTTTTAATACTGATCTACAAAAAGGACTAGTTTCTGCAGCGAATGATGTAATTGTAGTATTTTTATTGACTGAAAAAGTGCACTTTTTGATTGTTTGGATTTCAAGGTACGTGCGGTACGGACAATTTTTTGACACAGTGTATAAAGATGAGTTGGGCTCAACCCCCTGGCAACTTGACGTTTCCCATACAAATCGCGTGTGCCAGTTTTTTCTGGTTCTCTGGTTCTGTCAAATCGAAAATCAAGCGACTTAACATGTCGGAAGGACGCATATTGAAATATATTCTCTTTCAATTGATTCAACAAATGAAAAAAATATTCGAATTTAAAAATTTTTAGCTCAGTTATGTAAAAACGATCTGTTTTCAAAAGTAAAGTCGATGCAAACGACTCACAGATGTAAATCTTTGTGTCATTTATTAGGTCTAAAACTTCTGGACTGTTCAAAATAATCCACTGATAATCGGCAGTTTTTCGGAACAAGTATCCCTTCCACCGAAACTATTGTGGACAATCGTACACAATAAATGTAAAACAAAACATTATCACAACAATCATCAAGTGATTTTCATAAACTGTGATACATATAAAAATTTTAGAATGGTAAAACTTTCACATTATAGCAGAACATTTCTTGTTTTATGGAAAACCTGTTTCTATACAATAAATGAATAGGTAGATTATTGAATGTGTATAATAATTTCGGTTGAATCTTTTCTTCATTCATTCGAAAGTTATGAATTTGCCTGATTCGCACCACATTTGATGATGGGCCCTTTCCATACGCATGGCTCGAAAAGTACGTAAACAAGCGGTACACATGCGACATCTGCGATTTTGAATCAGGCACACGAAACTCGCCAGAACTGTCAAGTTGCCAGGGGGTTGGTTGGGCTATATATGTTTGTATATATATATATATGCACCTTATACAAATCCACACCGCTTAACCGATCAGCTTGAAATTTGGTACAGTGGTGTAAACGGACATGAGAAAGGTCGAGGTAATAGTTTTGAGCCCCTCCCACCTAAGAAAAGGGACCCTCCCATACAACTTAAGTTTTTATTCCCACGAACCAAAAGTCATGGCACCCATGGGTGGTATGAAAAAAACTTAGTAATTGCTTTTGCTAAACTGAATCGAGCAGTCGAGCAGTCGCTTAAAGCAATTGCTTCGGTTGTTATGAATAAAGTTTTTTTGACAGCTGTTTTCTCAGTCAGGAGCTTTTACTTTTAGAACAAGCTAGTTTGGTATGAATAAAGCTCAAATCTGAAGCAATTGCTCGACAAATCTCATAGCAATTGCTCTATTTTCTAAGCATACTCGGTAGCAGACTTTTCCAATAAAAAAATCTTTAATAACGTCATGAACTTATCAAATTAGCAATATTTCACTTCAAAACAATTCAAAAAGGTATTTTCAACATGGATAAAGAAAAGTCGAAGTGATAACCCAACTTTTTTCATATTCCTGTCGTTGTATAAAATCATTCGTCTAAGATGACAATAAACAAATCAATTAGTAAATATTTCAAATTAAAAAAAATCCGGCTATAGTGGAAGAAGTCCCAATTGGCTCAAAGTAAGAAATAAATTGTAATAATTTAAAACATTATACAGATCTCTCATTTTTATATAATTTTTTATAATCCTAAGATTTAAAATAAAAAATCTAAATTAAAATGCGCGCCTTTTGCCTATTTTTTTATACATCGGATTATCCCGATCCGAATACATGTGGGAGAGCTTATGATAAATTTTAAAATTAGGCCATTTTTTGTTTGTCAATATTCGAATATGTATTCATTTTTTTTAAACATCAACATACTAGCACGCATTAACAAAAAAATCCGGTCGTTCTTACACCCACCACCCGCTTCATCGACTTCAAGGCTACTTTTGCCGTACTTTTCAATTTTCTGATCGTCTTCTTTCATTTTACTTTAGAAAACTCCAGATTCTGCTGGTTGGATAGCTCTATTTTTCGAAGCAAAAGCTATGTTCTAAGACTTTAGTACACATCCGCTAAGCAAATGTTTATTCATACCAAACTAAGCAAATGCTTTGGACTTTTGCTTTGATTGATTTCGAGCTAAGTAAAAGCTACCGAAGCAATTGCTAAACCTTATTCATACCACTACATTTGTCAACCGATTTTCGTTTCCTTTGGCGGGATTGTTTTCACCATCACCATGGGCCAGGCATTAGAAACGACCATCCAAAGTTCACGTGTACTGGAAAACAAATCAAAGCTTGCTGAGCATAAAAAATTTGGAAGGAGAAATTTTTTCGGTAGTTTTTTCCTTCTACTGTTCAAAGCACGTGCTACCGGTGCGAGGCATTTGATTGCAATAATGAGCCTTCATTTAGGATAGAAAAAACTACTCGCCTGTTGGAAATATATAGAGAAGAACAGTGGTTGAGAATCTACTAGAATATGCAGTGTGTAAAGGATGGATACATTAGTTAATGTTCATTATGAATTGACTTCTTCAGTTGAGTAACTATTTGGACTGAAAACTAATTTTCCAGCTTTTAGGAAAGATCCATTTTCATACATTCGGAACTCCTCATAGGGAAACAATTAATAAAACTGAGGGTTGTAAGTTCAAGGCTGCGATCTCAACACTTTGATTGCCGTTTATGAATTTAAAATACAATACACAGCAAAAAATAATGTAGCGATGGACGATGTAATTTCTGGGGATTACGTATTTCTGTTGCAATAATACATCTAAATGATGTACACAACGTGAATACGTCGTGGAGTGTAATATCAAAACCTTCTATGTGATATCGCATCAAGTAGTCAATGTTTTCCTTTGTTGACGTTGGAATTTGATTTCATTTCAAAAATAAAGAAACGGATTATGGACCTCATCTGTATTTGTTTGGCTTGTAAGTACTTCCAAAATTAATTTAAAATATAAGCAAACCCACTGCTTCAAAACAAATTTCATTATTTTTCCTTTTTTTAGGAAATTTGGCCCATATGGATCAGCGGTACGAAACAAATTATTTGTCTCCAAACAACCGGGTACATCAAGACAGTGTAAAATTAGGTACCATTTGCGACTCAAGTTATGTGCAGGTATTTGATGTAATATAGCAATACTTTTTTTGCTGTGTAGGAACTAGACATTTAAACGTCCATTTTATGAAAAAAGTTGAAGAGGTTGTGTATAAGACACGACCACCAGATTAACGTAGAATTACGAAGCAAATATGACAATATAGAAACATGTTAACTATTTTTCTTCATCTGCGTAGTAGCACTGATGAAGTAGTAGGCCTGAAAAGGACTGTTTGTGTCTCAATCTGCATGCGAAATACTATGCTACTATTAGCCGCCCCATGCAACAACAGATTTTTCGGATTTGCTTAAAAAATCCGGGCTGGTATAGACCGGACAACAGCAGCAATATTAAGCGCCGCTGCCGGGCCAGCCGCAGCAGCAACAGTTAGTGGAATTTTGCTAGTTACTAGCAAGAGCCAAGCCTTGACCGGGTTGGAGTGGCAGGGATAGTATCAGAACAACAGCAGCAACAAAGAGGTTCGGACGCAAATTGGTCGGTTTCGTGCACTCGGGAAAAGGTCCAACAACAGAATGAGCGTGCTAATCTTGCCGTCACGTCTTTTATCAACTTTTTCCTCATGCAGTTTTTGTTCGACGCGAGTGGTTTTTTCTCGGGTGGTTTTCGTTGTTGCTTCGGCTCCCGCACGAGCTTGCTCGCCATGTATTCTTCTCGGCAGTGTTACCACATCCAAATCTGTACCGCTCATCGAAAAAATCTTCTTCATCTGTACCGAAAACTCAAAAATCTGTACCAAAATCTGTACCAAAGAAAAAAAAGTTCTACATTAAATATGTTGATATGTCATGAATGTGAATGATATGTGAAGATTTTGTTTCCTTATTTTTAATCTTTAAAAAAAATAAATTACTTTATTTCACTAAGTACAGTTTTTTAGTTCAGGTCTTTTTGTGAAACTCATTTAATCATTTTTATTTTCTCTCTTGAAAAAGCTGACATTAAAAAATATTTTTCATAATAAACACTTTCTAATGTTCATGATGTTTATACATAGTTTTATTAAAACGATTCTAGAGCGTCAAATTTAATGCAACATTTTTTGATCCACCGTTTAATCTTAAATAACTTCTCGTTTTGAAGATAGATTCCAATGTGTCAACACTCAGACGATTACGATCTTTGGTTTTATTGGTATTTACTTACGAGAAAATGCGCTCAACCACTGCTGACGAGTTGGGGATTATAATCAGATATTTAATTATTTGTAGCAAATTTGGAAATCTTATTGTTCCATCGTGTACTTCCCAGTAAGGAGCTCCTATCGTCAGAATAATAATGGCTAACTTTTGACTTATTTTCTATCAAGTTTTCAATAAACTGGATGAAAGTCAAAAAATTCAAAAATCTGTACAAATCTGTACCAAATTTTGAAAATCTGTCATCTGTACGTACAGATTCTGTACCAAAAATGAGCTCAAAAATCTGTACCTGTCTAGATAAATCTATCTTTGAAGCAATGTTGCAAAATAAGCTATGGGTGCACACTGCGCCGCTGGTGTTGTGCGATGGGTTTGTGGTTTGGGTGGGTAGCGTGCGATAGGTGGGTGGTGAGCGAAGGGTGAGGATGGGAAGTACGGTGGGTGATGGGGAAAATAGGCGGCGGGTGGCGGGTGGTGAATTTAGGAGGTGTTTTTTTTTGTGATGGGAGTTGTGTGTGTGTGTGTGTGTGTGTGTGTGTGTGTGTGTGTGTGTGTGTGTGCGTGCGTGCGTGCGTGCGTGCGTGTGTGTGTGTGTGTGTGTGTGTGTGTGTGTGTGTGTGTGTGTGTGTGTGTGTGTGTGTGTGTGTGTGTGTGTGTGTGTGTGTGTGTGTGTGTGTGTGTGTGTGTGTGTGTGTGTGTGTGTGTGTGTGAGTGTGTGTGTGTGTGTGCTGCCCATGTGACTACTTTGAATTTCACTTATCAAATGAAACAAACCGTTCGGCGACCCCTTGTTCTATAACTTTCGTTAGTAGGAAAAACCAAAACTCATGAAGGGGCGGGGCGTCCAAGTTTTTTTTTTTTTCGAACAGCCAATCCACGTTGAGCAGGCTTGTTATGTCTTTCAAGAAAGATGTCTCTGAAAGAGGCGTTTTTCGTGACGCGAGATCCGTTCGCGAATTTCAATTTGCCCCCCTATAGTGTTGCCGTAAGACGTAATTCTACGTCAAAAATTAAAACCAAATCCAACGCACGAGACTTTTAGTAATTTTTTTCTGAAGTTTTTAGTTTTGTAGAATTCAACTTTGTTTGTAATTTTTTAAATTTTAAGCTATTCAATATTGATCATCGATGTGTTCAATTCTACCATCCAATTATAAGAAAACTTAAAAAGCACATTGAAAAAATGCAGAGGAAGTCTTTCATAAGGTTTCAGCTGATATCTATTTAGAAATTTCTAAGTACAAAATAAAACTTAAATGGGTGTTCCATTCTACGGAGGGATCTTGAAAAGAAGTCGTTAACATTTGTTTACAAGCTTAATCCATGGGATTTTCAATAGATAACCCATGGAAAAGATAAAAAAATGTTATTATTTGATTAAAAAATGGCAATTCAATTCAAGCTTCCATAAAAATGGGGGGTGTAAAATAAGGTTGCCAGAATTGCGGTATCGGGACCGGACAAATCCAGCCTATTTTATCGTAAAACCTGGCCAAATCCAGCATTTGATTTCAAAATGTTCAAAATATCCGGGAAATGTTGGTCAAAACCGCGCAATTATTCAGTAAAAATAACGAAAATATACTTGCAATATTTTTTTCAACAAACCACATCAGCAGATTTTAAATTGTATATCGAGCTTCCAAACACGAGTCATGATTATTTCTAAAACTTGCCATTTGTTGCCAAACTTTTTTTTGAAAATAAAAATGAAAAATTATAATAATTATAAAATCACAGTTCATGTTACGTTTTAAAATGATGTGAAAAAAATCCGGGCAAAATTCGGGCTTTTTGCAACAAAATCCGGGAAACCGGACCGGACTTATTTCAAATTTTGATTCAAATGTTCTAGCAAATCCGGATATATCCGGGCAACCTGGCAAACCTTAGATTGAAATGTTTTTCGTGATAGAATGGATAAGCATTCATGGGAAATTATTTCAAATTTCTATTAGCAAACCTTAAAACTATTAGTTATTCAATAATATGAAAACGATAAACATTGTATCTTGATAGAATAGAATATCTTTGATGATAACCAGTGATGGCCGGCCAGACATTCTGGAAATGAAATGTGTTATCCTATCTCGTTCACTCATGATGATTCCGCAATCGTAGTTGGCTGGGATATTTGTTAATTTTTCCCCCCTTCAGAGCTCCTACCTTTGTATCAGTTCTCAGTCATAAACAGGTAAATGTTAAACTGCAAGGAAAAATTACTTTTGAGTTTGAGTTTTTGAAGAAAATGATTAAAAATAGTGTTAATGATCTATTTACTATTGAGAAGAAAATTAAAGATAATGGATGTAACGCGCGTTACGTGGGAAAAAGTTGAATGGTAGCTGTTGAATGCAACATTGTATGTGGCATGGAGTCAGCATGACGACAGGAGATTTTCTTATTTGATTTTTGACAGTGAAAATGTTTGTCGTTGATCGAAGTTGAATATTGAGCTATGTATACAGTTGCTTTTCTCGTCAACCAGGGTTTTTAGTAATTGTAATTGTAACAGTAATTTGTAATGTTGACTAAAATAATATGTTTTGTTTAGAGGGTGATGAGGGTGATTTGTGTGTAATTGATTTCATTTGGCGTTTCTAGGGGACCAAATATTGTTTTTTTGGGTTACCTTATGTTATAACCCGAAGCTTCTTGCTATCTGGAAGACGATAAAACAAAAAAAAAATGTTGGAACTAATTGAAAGATGTAAGGTATTAATGTTTAACACATTTGAAGCAGTAATGTTCAGATAAGATAGTGAGATCACATCATTGCCATTTTCATTCAATATTGCAGATTTTTTTTCTGATATGTATGATTCTCGGTTTGAATAACAAAATTATTATTAATTAATTTGTTTATTAAAAATGAGAGTACAAAATATGTAAATTGAAAATCTTAAACTGTAAAACACAATTAAATTTAAAATTTCGGGAGCAACCTTAATAAGCAAATCGAACATAGTTAAGCAAAAAAAATAAAATAATGAGTTCAATCTATAGCTTGTTAAATCAGAATAAAATCAAGTTTTATAACTAACACCAGAACCTCAACAATTTTCTTTCAGAATGGATATCAACGCATGTTTTAAATATTCTTAACAAAAATATTTAATTTGTGATTTGGACGCTAATGATTTGTTTAAAATTTCAAACTGAAATTAAAATAACACGTTGCTAGGCATAATGATCATTTGATTATGAAAATTTTTGACGTTCCTATCATTAATATATTGTGTAGATTGAGAGAAAAAGTTAAAGTTCTGATTTTTGCGTCTCGTTTATTTTTCATATTTTTTTTTCACAAAATATACTATTTGATTCAAGAGTTATGTAACATTATTTCGAAAATGTGAAATGTTTATTAATGCTAAACTACAGATTCTTTTCCGGCAATCGCAGACATTTTTTTGTTTTAATTATTCAATTAGTTCTCAGGTATCACGATAAACCGATAAATACACTGTCTTTAGAACTACGCCTTTAAATTTAAAATCTAAGATTGCAAATTAAAATAACACATTGACAGGTGAGCAATTGGAGAATTAATTGCACTAGTATGACACAAGAAGGAGTTTTATTAAAGCTTAGCAAGAAGTTGAACTTTTAGAAGCATGACAGTGTTCAATATGCAAATAACCTAGTACAACGACAATCAAGAAACAAAATTTATTTCATATTAATGTTTATCAAAAGCAAAATACCATCGCAATAATGATAATTTTTAGAGTTCAGTCAATAAAGTATCAGACATGAGAAGTTTTCACGATTAAATTTCCAAGAAAGATGTATCGGAAATCATTCGAAAAACGAAGAAATGTGGTAATAATTTAGGGTTTCAGTTGAAAATGTCCATCATTTAGGGTTTCAGTTGAAAATGTCCATCAAATAATAGTGTCAAGAATAGGATTGAAAAATTAAATCGCACTGGTCAAAAGTGTGTCCTGATCTTATCCTTCCACCCACTTTCCAAAACAAAATTTTTTGCTAGGATGCAGAGGTGACCTCGGTCCTAAAGCACAAATTTATTTCTTTCATCCCCTTCTCTTTCTTCTAATCTATCCATTGACTACTAGGACGTGGCCGGCGCCGTTATTGACGTCTGAAGAGAGAGCATCAGTTTTGTGCAGTGTGAATGAGTTGCTAGTCCCAAGCACCATTCATTTGACCTCTGAACAAAATTTATGGCCTCGGTCAATCACGGAGTAGCAACCATTGGCGATGTGGAATTCATTCTACTGAACCACGCCTGCGATCATGGTTTTCGAAATGCATTTGATTAAAAAAGAGAGTCATACAATAATGTCAACTTGATATTAAAAGAAGCAAACTCGTTCAGTGAAAATCATTTTGTAATAATTGATAAAGAAGCATTTCGGGTTCAATGATTCAGGTGGATGTGAGTAGTCAATCAAGCTAAGCTAAGCTAAGCTAAGCTAATATGAAAACGATAAACATTGCTAATAATCCCAATTAAAACTTTAAGAAGACTAACAAAACTTACAAAGCTCACATGGCCAAACATGGTCCAATTTGTTATGATGATGAACAAAAAGCTTTCAATATTTCAAAAAGTCAAACGGCTCATTTCGATTCAGATTTTTTGTGAACCCGAGCAAGGCCGGGTAAAATCAGCTAGTATGAAATAAAAAGTTGTTGTTTCGATCAATTTATATGTTTATTTCAACGCACTTGAATTGCCGGACCCTATAGTAATTCACAATCACATACCAAATTTGGTAGATACAGATAGAGTTTAGACTCAGACTCAGATCAGAATTTCAGGTTTAGATTTCTGGTTCAGGTTTCATATTGTTTTTAAGATTTGTTAACCACCGTTTAGATGATTTTGAAAATTTTAATTCGGTGAAATAATATTCTTGGAAAAAGAATATTAGAACTGAACATTTTAAAGATGGGTAGACACATTAGACAATTTTTGTAGATGTTGAAAAGTGCATAAGAGCATTTTGCGAGGAAAACTTTTTAACGTACATACACCATAACCCCGCAACATCTCATTTTTTAGCAGAGGGATGCAACCTTTTCCAAGCAACATTTAAGGTTTTATAACCGGCTCCAAAACCAAATTTATGTTACATAAGAGGCCTGAAGGGCCTTATAAATCAATCAGTGTTACTTGGATTATACAAGTCGTGTGGAGCACATCTCTCAGATTTAAGCTTTTTAGGTCAGATTTAATCTTTTTTTTATCAGATTTAAACTTTCATCTTCAATACTACTTATCAAGGCAAAGAAGCCTCAATCTGATAAAAAAGCTTAAAAACGAGATTCACTAACACTTAGCAAATGATGTTGGTCAAACGTTTTATAGAGTAATCGTTATTTAGGAGAAGTAGGACAGGGATAGAGGTAGCACTACCTTAACCTGAAGGTACAATGAGATGTGGTTGGACTCCGGATACTCCGGAACTCCGGATACTCCGGAACTCCGGATACTCTGGAACTCCGGACGGGATGGCTATCAGGCTTACCTCCGGAGTATACATGTTCACCACATGTAGGCTTTGGGTCAACCATATCTCATTTTATAGATTGAGTTAGTGCCATATTAAGATTCCGATTTCAGATTTCAAATTCAGATGTTAGATTCAGATTTAAGAGCTTAGATTCAGGTTTCAAATTTAAATATAAGATTCAGATTTCAGATTGCGGATTTTTCATATTCAGATTTCAGTCATATTGTTGATTCAGATTTGAAGAATTCAGAATTAGAAATCAAATATAAATTTAGTTTTTGAAATCTGAAACCTGTGTGAAAATTGAAATTCGGAACTCAGATTCAGAAATCACTTTTATAGTATAGAACTCAGTATTCAGTTTCAGATTTGTTGTTCAGAATGCAGAAAGAATAGATATCTATTTAATATTCGGGATTCGGAGTTCATGAATAGATTCTGATTCAAATTCATATCCCAGACTTGGATTTGAGATTCAGATTTCAGATCGAAATTTTGGATTCAGATCTTCAGATTTTTTTTTCAATATCAAGTAAAAAATCATATTATTTATTTTATTGAAATATTGGTTTTTACTAATAATTCAACTAAAAATTTGAAATTCAAATTTGCTCATTCGGTGAACTGTCTAAATGATAAATTGTTACATTTTGTAATAGCATGTTCTGTACCAAAAAACTGTCCATATCAAGCTTCCGGTCAAGTGGAAAACCGAAGGGTGAATCTTCTGTATATTTTGATCCGGAGCCGGCACCGCAACTTTTAAAAGCATCGAACGTAGAAAACTGTGGTACTTTCGGTGGCCGATAAGGACTAACTATAAAGAACAGAGAAATGTCAAAACCATCAGGAAGCCCCCGTGGTAGCAACAATCGATCTGGCCATCCACAGATTGCTTCAGCCATGTCCAGGGCAAAGGGTTTCCTGCCGTCTAATGCATCAAGAGTTCTTTGGTACAGCTCGGAGTATATGGTTCGATCTGCTATGTCGAAATAGAAGTCACTTGTGTTGCGCTCAATGAGATTTTCACCGGGAATCAGATTGATCATGTATTGATCCATTTCAACGAAATATTTTTTCACCGACGGCAAGTTTTCGAATCCTGAAATGGCTGGGCCCATGTACATACGCACTATTGCTTTCCCGGTGTAATTGGATGCTACGCTCAAAGTGTAATTGAACGGTTTGTGATTCAATCGCTGCTGTCGGGCAAAGACTTTGAAGTCCCATGTTGTTCTGTTCTCCGAATTCGCGAATGGTAAACCGTTGCTTATATCTATATCGAAATTCTCGAAATATGTAGTTAATTTTTCAATTCTGAAACTTTTTATTTGGACGCCAGGGAAATTCAGTTCTTGTTGTGTGTATGGTTTGAGTTGATTCTTGAACTGCCAATAGACGCCTAAATTTAGTTCGAGCATTTGGTAGAATACTGGATCACGCATTGTTGTTTCGGTGAAAGCTAAAGCTCCATTCCACAGAGATCCCACTGAGTCGTTATAACTGGTTTGTTCTACAATCAAACGGCCCAGAACTTCCAAAGACTCCGAAAAGTTTGATGAATTGACACTATCGGCGTTAGATTCAATCATGTTTCCTAGAAAATCCACTGAATCAAAAGAGCGGAGATCAATCGTTGTCCCGTTCGCAAGTACCAGGTGTCCTTGATCGATGGTTTGTTTCAGAGACGATTCAAGATCCTTCAATTTCTGTAACTTCCGAACATCCCCAACAGCTAGTCCTAAGTTGTTAACACGTTTCTTGAAAGTGATACCATTCCAGTGACGCAACATCGAATAGTATCCTGTAGGAATTAGTGGTTCCCATGCCAGTTCAGCAATTGGCCCTAAGCCATTCGATTGTCTCTCGAGATAGTATCGTGCTAGAAGTTGTTGATGCATGTATAAAAACAACTCTCCTCGTCGATCTCTATTCAATCCGAGGCCATCTCCACCGAGAAATGCTGCATATTCTAGCTTGTAATAGTAGTAATACGCATTCAAGCCAATGTCCTCGGTGAAATACGCCAGCTGCCCTTCCGTGTTGTAACCGGTAGATAGTGCTGATTTGTTAACGGTAATATACTCTCTAAGCGTAGGATGAAAGCCATAATCTGGATCTTCCATAGTTCGTACTCGAGCGTAATTCATCACACCGGCGTCGAAGAAGAAGTGGGGACTCAATTCGTAAATAACTGGCAGATTTATTCCGTGTAAATCCTGCCGATGGATAACCGCTAAGGTTAGCGCATAGATGAACATACCCTCGTTAACGTTTGCACGAGCCCAGATTACATTGCGGAAGAACGTGTCCCAGTTGATCGCATTATAGAAAAATCTGAACAGCAATTTGGCTTGCTCGAGCAAATTTTCATTGAAAATGGTAAAAATTTCACCCTTTCCTAGGTGTTCCCCTTTGAAGACTGCAAAGAACTGCTTTACTTCATCATATTTCTGCAACGTGTTAAATTATAAATCATCTAACAGGATTTATTAAAACATTTTATTCCTACCAAGTACTTGCTTTCATCACTGATCCATTCTTTAGTATAGGCTAGGTATTCTTCAGGAATTACTTCCGACTGATAAGGGTGTCGTAAAATTTCCAAACAGAATTTTTGCTTCTGAAGCAGCTCCCTGTTGGCTGGATGTTTCATAAATATATAAGAACTTGCAAGTTTTATAATGTTTCAATTATCTACCATATTTCACGCTTTCAGCATCAGAAGGCACCTCTGAAGATGTCGAGGAAATAAAATGTTCTATTGCAATAAGTAATAAAACGAAAATCAAGCGATGTTGAACCATCTTTACGATCAATCCAGTAGGACTATTCAACTTAAAATGCCCATTTCTGCATATGCATTGCCGCTTCTCGTTGTGATTCGTGATGATTTGCAACTGATAAGGGCTTATGAATTCGTTTGTTTGGCGATTGGCGAATCTTTTGAAACTAACTAGGTATGCTATTGTTATGAGCTCGATGCAAGTTCTGTTCGTTTGAAAAAAAACTTGGCTTGTTCTGGCATGGGTAAAAATGATCTTTAGAAAAGCGTACCACAAATGATTAAATAAAATACATTTTTCATAATTTTGGAATAGATTAAACGCAATACATAATCAGAAAAAAACGAGCTATAACAAGCGCAACAACCAGTGAGCAGAGTTTAATTTGAGGCAGTTTGAGTTATAGGTAGGTACCTATGTATAATAATGTTTCAGCATATCATATTGTATCGTAAATCGTCTTCAACGGATTTTAATTTTGGTTCCAAGAAACTCTTGCCAACTAAAACATTGATTGTAGAAAACTTGTAGGGGGATTGTACCTAAACTATAGGACGCTATTGAATTCGAGGCATCGCTAATGATGTTATTTGTAGTGATCTAACTAATAGAAAACAATTGTCTGTTTACAAGATGGGTTTAGTTCTTCAGAGGTCCTTGAAGTCGGTTTTTCTCAAGGTATGGTATTGCGGAAATTGTACCTATTTAGACTCCTGTGCAAATAATTTCCACGCAGTAAAATTGTCGCACTGACGCACACACAGACGCACAATCGATGACAGTTTTTTAAAATAAGCCGTTGCTCGCTTCTGATTCTCAAATCACATTTCTAACACTATCGTTGTTTCCAGTTAACATGAAACCGTAATAGAAATGAGAATCCAAATCGACTATTGAGACACCATTCCATAACCATCATAAACACGTTGGTATTAAGTGATTGGTTTACGACAAGCTTTGCCCAAAAAAGGTTAAATCGGATACCAGTTTAGTCAATTCGTAAATATGTCTCCAAAAAGTTGACAAAATGCTAATTCGACGTTAACGATTTGAGCTATCTAAAAGTGAACTGATTTATGATAAATGGGCGGTCGTTCAATTGACACTGTATCCGGTCTTTCCCTTTCTTCCTTTGATCGGTTCGGTAAAAAAAAAACACGCCTATGGAGCTACAGCGTGGATCATATCAACTGATGAGTTGGCATCGTGGTAAGATATCGGACAGCGAACTTTGAGGACTGGAGTTCAAATCATGGTCGAAGAGTTTTTTTTGTTGTACTCAAATTACTCAAATTGTTTATTTTTCTATTTGTGTGGAAATCGAATCGTTGGAAACTTGTCATTGTACAGGGTCCGGCAATTGAACTGCTACATTACTTCAACAGTAATTATTTCGTTGCACACGAAACAGTATTGAACGACCCCTCGTCGCTTGGTTTACATTAAGTCTTAGCTATCATTGGATGCAAGTGTTAATCAGGTGTTATCCGGAAAAATGGATCTCGAACAGAAACGTAGCGCTGTGGTTGCCTTGTTCCTAGCTGGCAAACGGCAGAAGGACATAGTTCGTGAGCTGTCCGATATAAGTGTGTGCAGAAGTTTTGTATACCGTACATTTAAAAGATACCTGGAGACCGGAAGTGCCAAAAAACGGTAGGGTGGGGGTCGCCGACCTACTGTGGTGACACCTGCCATGGCGAAGATCGTCAAGAAGCGCCTTAAGAGAAATTCTCGTCGTTGTGCTACTGAATTGGCAGAGGATCTCATCATATCGGATCAAAGTCTCCGTCGGATCCTGAAAGATAAACTTCAGACCAAGCCCTACAGTGAACGGTAGACAATGTGCAACTCGAGACCCCATACACCCAACCTTCGGGTAATGGTCATATCACCTCTTGTCTGCAACTGACGCAGGCAGGACTCAGTCGCGCTGTTTCCTGCCTGCGTCATCAGTCGTCCTGGCCCTGAGTTCGATGGAGGCGAGGGGGTTCTCCAGACCGCTCTCACAGGCAAGTACCCCGTTATGATGAGAACATCTTCCTCGCGTATCCAGTTTCCGATTCACCACAGATCTAACCCGCAAATTCATCCTGACTCCGCTAAATCTACTGGGCCTCCAGCACCGGGACGCAACGTATCAGGAGTTACGGAGACCCCTGAGCCCTTCGACTCAGTCGCGCTGTTTCCTGCCACCGACAACAGTCGTCCCGGCCCTGAGTTCGTCTGTGGTGAAGGGGTTCTCCAGCCTGCGCTTTCAGGCAAGTATGCTGTTATCGATAGTTCTTCTCCGCGTGGTGGAATTTGCATTTCCAGGGATCCACGTTCTTATTCTGCACCCGACACTGCTGAGCCTATCAACGTTTACTATCAGAACGTCGGTGGTGTCAATTCCTGTCTGGTTGACTACCTCCTTGCCACGTCATGTTCCTGCTACGAATTCATCGCCTTAACAGAAACATGGCTAAACGACCGCACCTTATCCAGTCAAATTATCGGCCCAGACTATGTAGTGTTTCGTTGCGATCGAAGCCCCCTGAACAGCAAAAAATCAACTGGAGGCGGAGTTTTACTTGCTGTAAAGTCCAGATTCACGGCTCAGCTGATCGAAGACAGTTCCTGGAACGATTTGGAACTTCTTTGGGCTCGCATTGATCTCGGTGACCGGAAACTGTACCTATGCGTAGTGTACGTGCCTCCTGACCGCTCTACTGACCTTGTTGTAGCTGAGTCTTTCTCGCACTGCCTCTCCAAAATAAGCTCAATCTGCTCTCCCGAAGATGACATACTTGTTATCGGTGATTTCAACATGCCTGGTTTGAAATGGTGCCCCTCCCATGGTGCATTTTTGTTCCCAGATCCTATGCGCTCCTATTTCTCGGCTCCTTCCAACATCTTTCTGGACTCTTTGAGAACCGCGACTCTTCGCCAGATCAACAGCTTCGAAAACGAAAACGGTCGTACGCTAGACCTCTGCTTCATAAACGAAGGCTTCAGGAATCCGACTATAGATTTAGCTCCCGCCCCTCTCGTCAAAGTTGTTTCTCATCATCCAGCTTTAGTGGTCTCAATCGATGTCACTGACATTAACGCCCCCGTAGAGGAAACTGCTTCTTTCTACCAGGACTTCAAAAACGTCGACTACGAAGCTATCTCACTTGTCCTGGATTCTATCGAATGGGAGAATGAGCTCGATCTTTCTAATCCCAATGCTGCTGCTGCGACTTTCTCAAACATACTGAACTACATAATCGATCGTCATGTTCCGAAACGAAGCTTACCGTCCAACCCACGAGCTCCCTGGGTCACTAATCAACTGCGACAATTGAAGACGGCTAAAAACCGTGCTCTTCGATACTTCAGCAAGCACAAGTCCCTCTGCACAAAAGAAGAATACCGCAAGCTAAACACGGCATACAAAAAAAGCAGCAGGCGTTGCTACCAGAACTATCTTCACCGGCTACAGCGCAATTTTAAGACCAACCCGAGATCTTTCTGGAAGTACGTCAAAAATCAGCGGAAAGAATTCGGGCTTCCGTCTAAAATGTTCTTGAAAGACCACACAGCGAACACCGATTCTGAAATATGTAATCTTTTTGCTGAGAAATTTTCAAGCGTTTTCTCAACGGGATCCATTTCCTCAGAACAACTGGATACGGCTGTAAGAAATATTTCACCTCTTGATTCTTCCTTAAGCCGTATTTCATTCGATGACGCAGCCATTCTGAAGGCGACAGCCAAGCTTAAAAATTCATCATCTACGGGTCCGGACGGGATACCAGCTATTTTCTTGAAACGTTTCATGCCACATCTACTGACTCCCATTAGGCATATTTTTCGAGCTTCGCTGGACTTCGCAATCTTTCCCTCGCTTTGGAAAGAAGCTTATATGTTTCCTGTTCACAAAAAGGGAGATAAGAAAGATATAGACAACTATCGTGGAATTTCAGCTCTTTGTTCGATAGCCAAACTGTTCGAATTGGTTGTTCTGGATCCGATTTTCTCGTCCTCGAAGCAATACTTTTCCAACGATCAACACGGATTCTTGCCAAAACGATCCACGACAACGAATTTGCTGACTTTCACATCATTCGTGCAAGATAGCTTTGCCATGAAGTCCCAAACTGACGCCATCTATACTGATCTGTCTGCTGCTTTCGACAAAGTAAATCACGATATTGCAATCGCAAAACTCGAACGCTTAGGATTCGGTGGATCCCTCCTGGACTGGTTTCGGAGCTATTTAACAGGACGAAAGTTATCAGTGCAAACTGGAAATAACTTTTCAAGACAGTTCTCCGCTTGCTCAGGTGTGCCTCAGGGAAGCCACTTGGGACCGATAATTTTTGTCATCTATTTTAACGATGTACTCACTCTCTTGGACGGTCCAAAACTTGCGTATGCCGACGACCTCAAACTTTTCCACACCATCAATGGCCAAGACGATATCGATCTCTTGCAAAGGCAGTTCAACACCTTCGCTCACTGGTGTGACACCAACTGCTTGCCTCTGAACCACAGCAAATGTGCGGTCATTTCATTTTCTCGCAAGCGGAACCCTCTTTGCGCAGAGTACACTCTCGGGAACGAAACCATCGCCCGGGTGGAACACATCAACGATTTGGGAGTTATCCTAGACCATCGGCTGGAGTTTAAGACTCATACGAATTACATCGTTGATAAAGCATCTAGAAGTCTTGGCTTCTTATTTCGCGTAACAAAGGATGTAACGTTTTCATGTTGCAAAAAAAAAAAGGTTCAATTCGGCTAAACAAGGCTTTAAAAAAAATGTTGGCTTAAGCGCCAAACCTTTTAAAGATTTTCCAACACTTCGTTTAGATGCCCGGCGGCTAGCGGGAAGTCGTGGATCCGCAGCTGGTTCATAACACAGGTTCAGCTTAGATTTTACACCCTTTTAATTTTCACAGAATTACATAAAGATTACAACTTTTCTAATTGGCCAAGTATAATAAAAAAAAACAACACACTCGCGTGAGATCTCACGGTCAGCCTCAGCTTCCGTCGGCTCAACCGGATTCCAGCGTTTCGTTCCGCAAAAGTAAAAGATAACACCAAAAAGGGCCACTGGTTTCCTGGGGAATACCACGGCTAACTTAGCATTGCACTATTAATCTTTGTTTCACAACTTACGTGGCCCTTCTGGATTTCCTTGCTCCGGCTGGCGAGAGCGATCGAACGAAGATTGGATCTCTTTCATTATCCAATTAATGGCAATGAAAATTGCCGATTCCGCGTAAAGCGGTCTATAAACGGGTGATGGGTTGACACCCAGATCGCTCCCGCACTCTTCTCCCACGGCAACATCGCACCTTGGACGCGAACGGCCTCCAAACGTCCAACACGACAGCATCGGCACGAGAATATCGGTCGTAGCGACAGCGAAACAGCGAAACAGCAGCGCACAAAACTTTCGGTCGCACTCACCGACCACACGGGAGAAGGCCCAAGAACGGAATGAAACTCGATCGCAGCAATCATTGCCCTTTTATCGATTCCGATCTAGTGCAGTTTGGTGTTGATGCTGCTACAGTTTTGGTCGACGCTCAAGGTTTTCGCTCGGGCGTTTTGCTCGTTCGTTTTGGAGTGTGTTTCGTATGAGTTTTTCGTCGTTTGAATAGGGTGCTTAATCAAAGCTGAACTTTGATGTTCAAAATGTTACAAGGAGTTTAAAGATGTGTACTGCCTGAAAAGCCTGTATTGCAGCATAGTCCGCTCAACTCTCGAATATGCATCTGCAGTTTGGTGCCCATTTTACCAGAACGGAGCTGAACGAATAGAGGCTATCCAGCGGCGCTTCATACGGTATGCCCTGCGACACTTGAACTGGTTAGATCCGTTTCGTTTACCCAGTTACGATAACCGTTGTCGCCTAATTGATTTAGACACGCTTCAAAATCGTCGAAACGCTGCACGTGCTTTAATCGTAGCAGATCTCCTTGCGTCGAGGATCGACTCTCCTACGCTGCTGGAGGCTATTCCCCTCAGTGTGCGGCCCCGAGGATTAAGGAACCAAAATCTGCAGCTCTATGTTCCCATCCGGCTGAATAACTACGGAGCCAACAGCGCTCTAGTTGGAATTTTGAGAACTTTCAACCGCTTCGCTGAGTACTTTGACTTCGACGTTTCAAGAGCTACTTTCCGAAGAAAAATTTTAATGGTTTCGAGAACTTTGTAGTTTTAAGTAGTTTTTAATTTATTATTTTATTAGGCTATCATTAGGATCAACATGTGATCCGTTGATGTTTTACACAAATAAACAAACAAATAAAAAGTAACTCCGATTCTCTACCTCCCCGTGGTGCTAGCTGGGGTGCGAGCAACCTTAGCGGAGATCGGGTACCCAACCCCGGTGGATGCTTTGGTCGCATGCAAACTTAGTCAGGAGGCTTCGTACGCGTCTGTTCTCCATGTCAGGGGCGGCGTGCGGAGTGCAACAACGTCCTTGTGGTGTTCGGGACCCAAAACAGCAACATCACGACGGTCCTCCTGCGAGATAGTGGGGTTAGCTGCAGGCCTTGCGAGCCCGTGACTACAAAAAACAGAAGCAACGAACAACGAACAACCAAGCCCTACAAGATCCAAAAGGTTCAAGACCTTACGGTGAAGCAGAAACAAGAACGGGTAAAAAAAGCGAAGGCGCTGCTGGAGAAGGCCGCGGAAGGAAGGAATACCGTGTTTACCGACGAGAAACTCTTCACCGTTCATAGTAGTTCGTGAATAAGCAGAACGACAGAGACTAGCTGACGGCCACCCATCGGTGATGGTTTGGGCCGGAATCACCCGTGATAGCTTGACTCCGCTGGTTTTTGTCCCTGAAGGAGTGAAGATCAACCAAAATACATATTTTGGTTCCAGGAATTGGGTGGATCATAAGATGCGTTCCTCGACCGTCTGCGGCGAGTGGTTAAACTCAAGGGCGAACAAGTCGAAATTTACCAGTGAATTTTGAAAAAAATAATTTATTTTCAAGAGAAATTGAATTAACATAAAAAGTTGTTGTTTTGATCAATTTATATATTCGTTTCAATGTAGCACTTCAATTGCCGAACCCTGTAGATATCTCGCCTCCACTTTTGTAGCTAGGTATATGCTATTTTGGTAAGTTAAATATAATCTTTCCATCTGGTATATTTGTTTGAATAATTCTGTTGTTCCAGCGATGTACATTCTTAAGTGTTTGCTGGGTTATTTTTGAAGAAAATTCTTATAAAATGCGAAAGAAGGAGTTAATTAATGAAAGTTGACCGGCCTACACATGAAAAGAAACAAACAGAAAACAGAATGCGTTTTATACATGCAGTACCAGAACGCTGGTAGTTCAACTTCATTATGGCTTATTCGAGCGTTTCTTGAATTGTTGAAAAATCGGTTAAAAATTAGGAAATCGTCGATTATTTTTATTGACACAGCTGTCGCAATCATTTTTCAATAAATTTAATCCAAAGATGTTCAGCATATCGATTTGTGTCATTGTCCATGTATGCGTCAGTGAGCAACTGCGCGCAAATTATTAGCACGGGGATAGGAATGGGAACGGTGATTTGATATCAAGAAAATGAGGAAATAAATCGGTAAACGAACGCTTGTAAAGGCTCCATCCAAATCTGTTAGTTATTGCTGATCCAATCTTTTTTTCTATTTCTGCGATAGCTGATTTGGGCTCCCGTAGGGTACCACTGTAAAAAAAATTACAGTATTCAAGAAAAAAATGAGCATTGTTCTTCATAAGGATTATTTATCGACTGAAATTAAATCGGATGAACTATAGGGAAAAACATTGAAAGATGATTTAATTAAAAGTTGTCAAAAGAAAAACGTGTTTACCAAATATATTTTCGGATTATCAATTTTTTTTTTTTTTTTTTACAATTCTTTATTTGAAACGGCTCATACCTTCAGGCTTTAAGGAGCCAAAATCGATTTTGGTTGTTTACAATTGATTTCTTAACTTAACACTTTGTGAGAGGAGAAAGGAAGATAGAAAGGGAAATATGAAAATAAAAAAGAAATTATAGACGTAGATCGATAGCTTTTAGAAAAAGGTAGATTTCGAACATATAGTCCAAATCTAGCACAGCTAGTACATCTCTCACTGGAACATTAGGTGGTTTTCCTCGGGCCCTAAGGGAGTCTATTAAATTCGTTCTGGCGACAAGATGGACCTCACACGACCAAACAATATGCTCGATGTCATGGTAACCTTGGCCGCAACTACACAAATTGCTGCCAGCAATGTCAAAACGATAGAGTACCGCGTCTAAGGAACAATGATTGGACATGAGACGGGAAAATATACGAATAAAATCCCGACTCAGGTCCAATCTATTAAACCAGGGTTTAAGGCTTACCTTTGGGATAATCGAGTGGAGCCACCGACCATCCTCATCCTCGTCCCATTTGCGCTGCCAGTTGACAAGAGAGTTCCCTCGTACCAAGAAGTAGAATTCGTTGAAGACGATTTCACGTGGATACGTGTCGCCTTCCGTCGCCCCCACCTTTGCCAGAGAGTCTGCCTTCTCATTGCCCACTATCGAGCAATGAGAGGGAACCCAAACAAAGGTGATTGAAAAGCGACGTCTTGTTAAAGCACTCAAAATATCCCGTATCTTCTCTAGGAAGAACGGCGAGTGCTTTCCCGGTCGTATTGAGTGTATTGCGTCAACTGAGCTTAGACTATCCGTTACAATGTAGTAGTGCCCAACAGGCCGTGAGGCGATGCTGTCCAAGGCCCAGTGAATAGCAGCTAACTCTGCTATATATACAGAGCATGGTGACTGGAGGTTATAAGAGGCGCTAGTTGTTTCGTTGAAAACTCCAAATCCCGTTGATTCCTCAATTAGAGACCCATCGGTAAAGTACATTTTGTCAGCATCGACGTGTCTATATTTAGCTTCGAAAATTTTTGGAATCAGAAGTGGGCGATGCGAATCCGGGATTCCACGAATTTCCTGCTGCATAGACAAATCAAACTGGACAGAAGAATTATCGTAGTCTGGGCTGAAAACACGAGTTGGAGAGAAAGAAGAAGGGTTTACCTGCATTGACATGAGGACATGGTATATAGACATAAATCTGGTATGAAGATTTTGCTCTAGTAACCTTTCAAAATTAACGATCACCAATGGGTTCATGACCTCACACCTGATGAGGAACCGAAGTGATAGTAGATTGTATCGATCTTTCAAAGGGAGTATTCCTGCCAAAACTTCAAGACTCATGTTGTGCGTTGAGGGCATACAGCCCAAAGCGATGCGAAGACAACGGTATTGGATACGCTCGAGTTTGATGAGGTGAGTTTTGGCAGCCGACTGGAAACAGAAGCTACCATATTCCATCACTGAAAGAATAGTTGTTCGATACAATTTTAAAAGATCTTCTGGATGGGCTCCCCACCAGGTGCCAGTGATTGATCGGAGAAAATTGATTCTCTGTTGGCATTTTCCTTTCAGATACTCAATGTGTGCTCTCCAGGTACATTTGGAATCAAACCAAACCCCAAGATACTTAAAACACCTCGATTGAGTGATCGTTCTGCCAAGAAATTGGAGCTGTGGTTGAGCTGGTCTATGTTTTTTAGAGAAAACTACTAACTCCGTTTTCTCTGGAGAGAACTCGATCCCAAGCCCCAAAGCCCAGGAAGACAATCTGTCTAAAGTATCTTGTAAAGGTCTGTGCAGATGTAACTCAGTATCACCTGTTACAGATACTACGCCATCATCTGCAAGTTGTCTTAAAGTGCAGCCTTCAGAGAGACAACTGTCGATGTCACTTACGTAAAAGTTGTACAAAAGTGGACTCAAGCATGAACCCTGCGGGAGGCCCATGTAAGAGGTTCTTCTAACTGCAATATCTCCGTGAGCAAAGTTCAGATGTTTCTCACAAAGCAAGCTGTATAAGATGTTGTTCAAAAGAGGAGGCAGACCCCGGGAGTGCAATTTGTCTGACAACACCTCTATTGAGACAGCATCAAAAGCTCCCTTTATGTCTAGAAACACTGAAGCCATTTGCTCACGTTTTGCGTACGCCATTTGTATCTCTGAAGACAGCAGAGCAAGACAATCGTTTGTCCCTTTGCCCCTTCGAAACCCAAATTGAGTATCTGAAAGGAGGCCATTTGCTTCTACCCATTTATCCAAACGAAACAAAATCATTTTCTCCATCAATTTGCGTATACAAGACAACATCGCTATTGGACGGTACGAATTCGCATCGGACGCTGGTTTTCCGGGCTTTTGGATAGCGATAACTCTTACTTGTCTCCACTCTTGGGGAACAATGTTGTTCTCCAAGAATTGATTAAATAAATTCAACAAGCGAAATTTAGCGGCGTCCGGAAGGTTTTTCAACAAGTTGAATTTTATTTTATCAATTCCCGGAGCTGAATTGTTGCAAGAGAGGAGGGCAAGTGAAAATTCGACCATCGAAAAGCGGGAATCTAGACCACACCTATCCGAAGGCACGTTCCGGATTATTTTTTGCACAGGTGTAGAATCTGGACAAACTTTCCGTGCGAAGTTGAATATCCATCTATGTGTATATTCTTCACTTTCATTTGTAGATGATCGATTACGCATGCTTCGTGCAACTTTCCATAAGGTACTCAAGGATGTTTCCCGTGATAAACCACCCACAAAATTTCGCCAATACGCCTTTTTTTTCCCTTTGATTAATTTTTTGAACTGATTTTCAAGGGAAACATATGACTCAAAAAGGACGAGGGTTCCATGTTTTCGAAAATCTTTGAAAGCTTTTGATTTGTCCTTATAAAGCTTGGAACACTGCTGGTCCCACCATGGATTTGGATGCCTTCGAAGAACAGATGCATCTGGGATGGGTTTTGTTTGAGCGGAAAGTGCACTTTCATGGATCAAACGTGAAAGAAAGTGGTACTCCTCCAAAGGAGGTAAAACATTCATAGAATCAATGGCATTTGTTATTTCGTCCGAGTACTTTTTCCAGTCGATGTGTCTTGTAAGGTCATATGCCATATTTGTTGAATTTGAAGTACTGGCCCCATTGGTGATTGTAATTTTGATTGGCAAGTGATCACTACCATTGGGATCAGAGATTACCTTCCACTGGCAATCCAATGATATTGAGTTTGAGCAGAGTGAGAGGTCAATTGCACTTTGTCTTGCAGGAGGTTTAGGAACCCGTGTTTTTTCACCCGTGTTCAAAATTGTTAAATTGAAACTGTCACAAATGTCATAGATAAGAGTAGAACGACTATCGTCAATTTGTTCTCCCCAGACAGTTCCATGTGAATTGAAATCACCCAGGATCAACCTTGGTTCAGGCAAAACTGAACACAGGTCCTCTAGGTGACTTCGATCCACTGCAACTCTATGAGGCCAGTACAAACTGACAACGCATAAGTCCTTACCTCTTATAGTTGTATGACAAGCAACAGCTTCAATTCCTCCTGATAAAGGGAGGTGGATTCTATAGAAGGAGTGGTGCTTATTGATCCCCAAAAGCACCCCTCCATAAGAATCGTTGCGATCCAAACGGATAATATTAAAATCGTGGAAGGAGATGTTTGATTGAGAAGAAAGCCATGTTTCGGAAAGGGCAAAAATATCGCAACTAGTTTCATGAAGAAGAAATTTGAACGGATCCAGTTAAACTACGACAATTCCACTGTAGAACAGTGATATCTCCGACCTCTCGGCGTAAATTAGCCATCGAGAGAGATAAACACTGAAAGAAGGGGCCAAGTTTGCATCAATTGCTTCAAAAGTGTCTTTACAAAAGGAAGCATTGCACTAACAATGCTTTTCATGGATTCAGGTACGTTGAAAAACGAAAAAATTCCATTAAGGATGTCAGAAAACTTGAAAAGTCCCGGTTGAGGAGTTGATTCTGGTAAAACCGCATCAATAATGGGTGCGTTTGGAGGTGATGCTGCTGTTGATTTATTATGTGGTAAAAAGGTCGCTCGGAATCCAGGAGGAATTTGTTTCTTCTTTTCTGCAGAAAACGCTTTCTTGGTGATGTTGGTTAGAGGGTTGATTGTTGGGATTTTATTCGGAATCTTGGGGGTCTTGGTGTTTGTTTTAGCACGCTTTCGTGAGTTCGCTACAAAAATAAATGGATTCTCCTCATCTGTTGTATCCTCGTTATCAACTGGCAGCACCGTGAAAATGTTACTGGACTGCGGTTGAGTCGGAGGCGCCGCGCCCTTTAGTATAGCGGCATAGGAACGTTTTGAACGTTCCTTCAAAGAGCGCTTTTGACTATCCCAGCGGCTCTTAAATGCCTCGCACAAGGAGATGTCATGGGGTGAGCCCCCGCAATAGACACATTTCTGTTCTATTGCTGAGCACGCTCCTTCCCCATGAACCTCCCCGCATTTGGGGCAACGCTTCTTGCTGCAACAATGAGAAGCTGTATGCCCCAATTTAATGCAATTTTTGCATTCCATTGGGCGAGGCACGAAGAGCCGTACAGGAAGCCTCAAAACTCCGTCAATCAAGACGTAGTGAGGGAGGGCGGTACCCGCAAAGGTCACTCGAAATGAGGATGAAGGCGAGTACTTTTTAACTCCTTCCACGACGGTGGTAGTGTTGAGTTGGCGGCAATCCAAGATTTCGACCGAAGTCGAATCAAGGCTCTTAAATTTACCAACGCCGTGGGATTTAACGTACCCGGCCTCCAAACTCATTTCTGAGATCACGCCCTCTATCTCTACGTTTCGAGACGGAACGTAGACGTGGTACTCTAAGTTAATGAATTTGCTGGCAACAATTTCATTAGCGGATTTATGATTGTCCACGACAACGCGCAACTTATTTGGTCGCACCTTCGTTACGCAGGTTACGGAGGGCCACCTCGCCAGATCTTTAGTGATCTGCACTACATTGAGCTGTTTGCCGTTAGCTTTGGGCCGGATGAAAACCACCCATGGCCCAGAAAAAGACAAACCATCTGTGTAGGTTCGGAGTCGAGGAGCTACACTGTCAACTGTGGGTGATGAAGAATTATTAGACGTACGAGAATGATTAGCACTTGAGGGACCAGCATCATCTGAATCCTCCAAATGCTCTTCATTCTCGTACATGGCTTCCTCTTCGTCCACCGATGACGAGTTTAACCCCCCGCCTTCGTTCATATTTTTGCACGGGAACACGAATGTCGCCCGTGGTTAAAATATAACCGAAGCAATCAATGTTCAAAATATGTACAGGGAAAATAATAGATAATAGAATAGAGAAAAAATGAAAAAGAGACTTACAAAGGTTCTTGCACTTTTCAATTGCATGTATTGTATTGTTCAGCAACCACGTGGTCCTCTTTGGAAGAAGATGGCGACCTAGTTGATTTGCTGATAACGCTCTTGACGTAAACGACCGAACCACCGAGACGTCCTGTATCCTGCTACCCACGGCAAACAGCACCGGAACCAACGGCAACAGCTACCACGTTATCCACACTCGGGTTTGTCGGGGGAATAATTAACACTTCCCGATGGCGGCAACACTCGCACCGATGATAATGGCCAGATGAAATTCACGCAAATTTCGATTTCGTGTCTCTGGATTCCGGCAAACGATGGATTATCAATTGTTTATAAAAAAAATTGTGTTTGCCTTGAGATGGTCAATCAGCGGTCAAAATCACGGGAAAAATGAATAATAATAAAAAAATTTGTTTGCGATGGGGTCAATCAGCGGAAAAAAACACGAAAAAAAATGAAAACCTGTAGTTGTTTAGTTAAGTTTAGATTTCGACGACACGGTAGCGATCAAATGCAATAAGTGGTAAAATTTATTATGTTTCTTTTTCATTCACCACATCAATTGCAAATTAAAGTGTCTGCTGAACACGAGTCGGTTCAAAATATTCAAGAATATTGTCCATTTCATTGAAAGTTGGATTTCGTGCTATGTTTTGCAGTCGCAGTTATCCGTATAAAGTTTAACTGAAAAGCGGTGAGCGTGTAAAAAACCGTCAGATTTTATACTGATTAGACAGATCACACAAATTTCGCAGTTATGAGTGCGCAGTCCGATTTTTTGCGATGCGAATGGTATTATTTCTTATAATAGATATTCACCGATCAAAACTCCTTTTTTTAACTTCTCATATACGATTTGTTACATTTTAACGACAACATAATCAAGATAAGTATCAAGGACGCATTTATCGCATCAAAAATCTGCGTCATGCCAAATTCGTTAATTCTCAGGAAAAATGTGTTGTCAATAATGTAGATTGTTTTTACTGTTTTTTGTTTTGTCTGAGATTTCAACGCTCTCACGTTATTCTTCTCTGTTAATAATGTAGAAGCTTCCATCCTCGCTCCCAGAAGAGGAGATAACTTCCTTAAAAAACGCATTTGTGTGGTTATGAATGAAGATAACGAATAACCTTGAATGAAATGAAACAGGTAAATACAAAAATCTGTGTGTATCTCGTAATTAATTCAATCTTAATGAATACTAAGAATAATAATATTTCATTTCGATGACTTCATGTTTTGCCCTCTCGTGCAAAATAATGATTTGTTAATCATTATTGTTGTTCTAAACTTTTCAATGAATTTAGTGAGTAAGAGTGATTTTTTTAACTGTGTTTACTGCTCCGGCTAGCCTACCGCACGGAAGGCTACCGTCGCACGGTTAGAAATTTTCCCAGTAACCGCAATATAATAAGAACGAATATTCCTTATTGCATTCTGATGTCGTTTCTTGTTCAGTGTCAGCGTCTCGCAAAAGTCTTAAAATTCGTGCATTCGTGCATGCTTAAAGTTTCGGTTTATTGACCATATTTTAGTTTCAGAAATACAACGATTAAAAAAATTAAATTCTACGTTTTTGCCTTTCTTACAGAAAGGTATAGTTATCGGTCGATTTGGGAGATCCTTAATTATGGGTCTTAGATATACCTTTATAGGTACCTATCGAATCAGCTCGACGAGTTCAGACGATGTCAGTGTATTTGTGTGTGCTGGTGTGATTTTTTGTAAACATTGTCCACACGTTTTTGCGAAACTGGGAAGTACAATAAAAATGATTTTTGTCTTAAAAAATTAGATTTTTTTCCCTCTTCAATGTATAAAAGAAAGAAAAAAAAAACAAAATAGTTTGAAAAATAAATTTTCATAGTAATTATCATCAAATCATCACTCCAAAAACGTGTCAATATGGCTGGCTAGCCACAACCAGCAATCACTAAACTCAAGATTATCGTATATATGACGTCAAATTATACGTGACGTCATAGATACGCGCTTGCTATCTAAAAGTATGGACCTGTCGATGTGTGGAAGGGAGAACAGACAGAATTCACTCCCACTCAAGTTTTGATGTCATCCTGACAGAAACCGTATGGGAGGAAGAAGACAGTTATAACTTTCCCGGCCAATGATTTTTTTTTAAATTTTTATGGATCAGTTTGATACCAATCCATTGCAAAAATATCGGAACCGAAGCCCCGAATGTAGAATCATAAAAATGGTTTTCACCAAGGGGTACTACCCCGAAATTGATGAAGTCGTTGATGAGTACGTCATGCCCACACTGCATGGTACGGAAGCGATAGTAACTTCGCCCAACATTATATTCAGGCACAGATTGCTCTGAGAAGGGGAAAACAACACGGGTGCGCAGACGATGTATGTCCTCTCATCTTCTCACATGCCGTTCGTGCTTACGAAGCTTTTTCTTAAGCAGCAACGACAGGAGAGTATTTCGCCCGTGGAAGCAAATTAAATCTAATAAGACAAATGCTACTGAATCCTCTCGAGCTTTAAGCTCTCGGGCTTGTTTTTTTGTTCCCTTTTCTCTTCCTCTCTTCAGATCTAACGTTGCGTTGTTGTTGTTGGGGTTGGTGTCTTGCAAAAACGATGACTGCTTGGAGGTCAATTTGAACTTTCACTTGCTGAAGCCAATGGAAGATGACAACCAAACAGTAGCGCCACCAAGCCCTCCATAGTAGAGTTTGAAGCATTTGGGATTTTTTTTGGAACATGCATATAAAGCTAAAATGCTAAGAGCAAGTTCACTGGTGTTGGGAAAAAGTGGTAGAAATTTGGTCACTTTTTGCACATTTTGAAAATTTTGTCATGCAAAAACATTTTCAAGATCAGTGGCCTTCAAGTTTTTTAATAACACGTGTTGTAGTTTCGTATGCTGTGATGCAAAAATAGCAATATTTCTATCACATACGGCTGAAATAGAAACAGTGCTGTAAAAAAATACAACGCCCAAAAATCTTGAAAACATTTTTGCATGGTAAAGTTTTCAAAATGTCAAAACTTCTACCACTTTTTTCCAACACCAGTAAACTTGTTCTAATAATCATCATTGACAAAGTTGAAGAAACAGAAAAAAACATTTTCGCCAGGATGACCAAATACAAAAATGACAAAATTGAAAAAATTGACTAAATAGACCAATTTGACAAAATTGACGAAATTGACAAACTTGACATAATTCATTGATTTGACAAAATTCACTTAGTTGAAAAAATCATAAAATTTGATGAAATTTATAAAATTGACAAAATCGAGAAAATTGGTCGATAAAATTCACTGAATTGACAAAATTAACAAAATAGAAAAAATTGACAAAATTGACAAAATTGACAAAATTGACAAAATTGACAAAATTGACAAAACTGACAAAATTAACAAAATTGACAAAATTAACAAAATTGACAAAAGAGATGAGAAAATCGACAAAATTCACTAAATTGACAAAATTGACAAGATTGATAAAACTGACAAAAAATCGACAAAAATCGACAAAATTGACAAAATTGACACAATTGACCAAATCGACCAAATTGACAAACTTGGCTTAATTCATTGATTTGACGAAATTCACGTAGCTGAAAAAATCATAACAATTGATAATATTTATAAAATTGAAAAAATCGAGAAAATTGGCAGAGTTGACAAAATTGACGATGAAAAAATCGACAAAATTCACTGAATTGACAAAATTGACAAGATTGATAAAACTGACAAAAATCGACAAAATTGACAAAATTGACTAAAACGACCAAATTGTCAAAATTCACAAAATTGACAAAGACAAAATCGACAAAATTCACTTTATTTAAAAAATTGACAAAATTGACTGGCGAAATTTACAAAATTGACCCAATTGACCAAATTGACAAAATTGACAAGATTGACAAAATTGACAAACTTGACAAAATCGAAGAAAATTGACAAAATTGAGAAAATTGGCCAAATTGACAATGACAAAATCGACAAATGCACTTAATTGACAAAGCTGACAAAATTGACAAGATTGACAAATTTGAAAAAATTGACAGAATTTTCAAATTTGAAAAAATTGACAAAATCATTAAAATTGTTAAAATCGACAAAATCTGGAAAATTGGTTAAATTGACAAAATTTACTTACTAACAATGCTGACAATATCATGAAAATTGATAAAATTGACATTATTGACAAAATGGAAAAAATGACCAAATTAACATAATTAACGAAATAGACAAAATCAACAAAACAGAATAAAAATCTCAAAATAACAAAATTAAAAATACTACGCTTTCAAAATTTTCAATATTATTAATTTTCAAAATTTATTCTACCGATTTTCTACATTTTGGTATCGTATTTTACTCTAGCAATTTAAATTTTATCCAATAATTTTATCTATGTATTTGTTTCCTCTACTTGAGGGGTTGAATTATTTGAAATACATGGTCAGGTATCTTTTTTTAAATTGTATTTTTAATTTTTATACCCCTTCCATTTGGAAGATATCATATGCTGTAACTCCAAAAAGAGTAAATTGAGTTAGATTATAATGTCATAGAAACGGAATCATACATGATATTCCAGAATCTAGTTATTCAAAAATCTCCAATTAGTTGCAAATAAGGTTATTTATATGAAATTTATGATTATACAAAAATACTTTTATCCTAATAAAAACTTTGAATCTTTATTTCCTAAATTCATTTTGGATTTATTGCGTATGAAATTCATTAATCATAATTCATAATTCATAATTCATTTTATTTTATATGTACCCAAATATAATTTACAGGCTGTAAGAAAGGCTACAATCCACTGTCAAGTGTATTAAATCAGGTTTTAATAAATTGGAATAGATAAGATTACGATAATTTCTGACAGCATTGAAGGGAGTCTATAAGCATTTCATATTGAAAATTATAACTCATTTAAGCCAGCGGATCGTGGCCTAGAGGATAGCATCCTTGTCTTCTAAGCCAACGGTCATGAGATCGAATCTCGGTTGTGAAATAACCTGGCATACATAGTATGATGAAGGTTGGCGGTTTTAGTATTAATAAAATGCTAGCCGGGTATACCTTGGAATTGTACGCCTCAATGATTTCAGCACATATGCATGTGGATGGATCTTTTCAAGGGAACAAGGATTGCACTTGCACACTCAAGAATGGATCTGACATAAGCTGTGTACAATGTTTTTATTGTGTAAGGGTCTTTGAAATTATAACTAAAACGTTTTATAATTGCTAATATACTGTTCGATTTCTGAATTATTGAGTTATAGTGATCTACAAAGGTAAGTTTTGAGTCCAATATAACTCCAAGGTCTCTAATCTTATTAACTCTCTCGACAGGATCATCTCCCAATTTGACAATTTCATATGACTGACATTTTCTTCTGGTAAATACACAGAAAAAAAATGTAATCTTACATTGCACGTTTTCACATCATCGCCACGAAAAATATGAAAAAGAGTATAACATTTAAAGGCTAAGATGAACTTTACATGTCACCGCATGCGAAATCCAGCTTCAACGTCAGTTTGCCAATTCTGTTTTGTTTTCGTTCCAATTGGATTCCCAACGAAGGCGAACTTCATCAATTAGCTTGCAATTTCATGTAAATCTTAGCTTTCGCAACGTTCGACCGTATTTTGTTGTACCTGCTCGTGTGCTGTTCGCTTCTGTTCGAACCGAGGTGGTGCATTCTGAGTTTTAAAGCAAGTAAGTGAGAAATAAAACCTAATACCCTTCTAATTATTGTAATTATTATATCAAATGGTCAATTTTATTTGTTCCAGAAAAAATGTCACTTGAATTCAACGAAAGCTCGGTCTACCCCAAGTTCATGACAACTTATTTTCCTACCAGCGTGTCAATCGCCGTTGCCGTCGTCGGGGGAATAGCGCCAAAAAACCGGTATTCGCGAAAATTTATTGAATACCAATTTTTCTTAGGTGGATCAAATAAAATGTATGTTTAAGATATTAAAATCTCTTATCGACAAATATCGATGCTTTTCTTATTGGATAAACAACCATACCAAAAAGAATGATTGGAAATGTAGGTTTACAGTAAACAAATCTGTTGAAGGCGATGGGAAGTTTACATGAATTAAGCCGTATTGATACATGTAAATACCCGATTCCCTTCTACCCATGCAGTTGCATGTAATGTTACAAGGATTTTTCTAACTGTGTAGTCAAATGTGCTAATTTATGCTGATGATATGAAGCTTTATATGAAAGTAAATAGCGAAGAAGATTTCAGAATCTTTCAAAAAGAAAGTTAATGTATTTAACAAATGGTGCATTAAAAGTCTGCTCAAACTTAACGTGGCAAAATGTTCAAATAATGTACACAGTTAGAAAAATCTACGTAGATTTACATGCAACTACATGGGTAGAAAGGAATCGGCTATTTACAAGTGATAATACTGCACATCTCATGTGAATTCCCGGTAGCATTCAATGCTGTTGTTTACTGTACATTTACATTATTTAGCACATCTCACGAATCTTATTGGTCAGGGAGTGGTTTCGCAAAATCAAAAAGTCAGCGGTTTTATGCAGTAAAAAAACTTTTATTTCACATTGATCACAATTGCTGATTGATTAACAACACTTGCACTGATCTTCGCAGCCGATTCCCCCGACGACGGAAACGACGGCTGGTGCGATAAAACAGCAGAAAATTTAATGTCGCACAGTAGAGGCTATGATGTTTTGGGGATTCAGCATCAATTTCCTGTAAATAACAGCAATTTGTGTGAAATAATGAGGTCAATCACAGTTATTTTCAATATTGATTTACCTTCAATCAGCAACCACGGCCTGATTGATAAAAAATACTAACAACTTCTGCCGACGCAGCATGGGACGGGAAACGAACAGGAATGAAAACAAAACAAAACTGACACTGACGCTGGAATAAGTATGCATTGACATGTAATTTTCATAGAAATGGTTGAGCTGCTATACTCTTTTTCAAAATTTTTCAGGCGGCGATGTAAAAATGTAAATTCACTTGTATTGTAAGGTTACATTTTTTTATCTGTGTAGAATCAATTTCCTTTGAAGAAATGTGTAAAGCCATTTCCTCCTTAGACAGCACTAAAGGGCCCGGGCCTGATAGAATTCCTCAACTTCTTTTAAAAAATCTAGTTTATGAACTGAGTTTGCCATTATTTCTTCTATTTAATTCTTCATTGAAATCAGGTGTTTTTTCCTCAAGTATGGAAAGAATCATTTCTTGTATCCATATTTAAGTCAGGAAAAAAATCTGAAAAATTAAAGGGGCATAGCCATTTTATCGTGCATACCAAAACTTTTCGAAGTTTTAGTGAATGAAAAAATATATAACCAAATTAAAACTCTCATTACTGAAAAGCAACATGGATTTGTTAAAGGAAGATCTACAGCCACTTATTTACTCGAGTTTGTTACCTATAATATTAGCTGTATGGATCGCGGTAATTCTGTACATACTTTATACACGGACTTCAGTAAAGCTTTTGACAGCATTGACATCCCCATGTTAATTTTTAAATTAAATAAACAAGGATTCAGTTCACACCTACTGAAATGGATAAGGTCCTGCAGTGTGGAAGACCTCGTTTTTCCAAATTGGATCTGAAGCTTCTACAATGCAAAAATCATCAGTCAGATTTGAAAATAATAAGTCCAGATATCGACTACAGGCATTTTTTACATGATTTATTTGATTGAGACACAACGAAGCCAGATTATCAAAAAGAATTTGCAGTGTTTCATTATCACCACAAACCAGCAAGAGAATGCTTTCATTCTCTTCATCAATTAAGAATTGGAGACTTGATTGGTTAAAGTCGCCATAAAGGTGAATTTTAAATTCGGGCTCAAAATTTGCGAACATTTCGGTAATGACAGATAGAAACTTTTGAAAATATTCTTTAGTGGCATATTCTGGCGGAAAGTAAATCGACCCAAAAATATGCGTTGTTAATTCCATTTAAAAATTTCAAATTATTTCAAATCAAAACCAGTTTTGATACAAATTCAACTGAAATCCAAAACTATAAAGTTTGATTGATCCACAGGATTTCATTTAATTATGGAATCAATGTTGAAAACATATTTGCTGATAAAGAATCATGTATTCTGCAAGGAATTTGATTTTTTCGCGGTTTATTGTTCAACAGTATTATTATATTACAGTTTTGTAAAACTCACAATTCAAATTTAAATCTTTAATTTGGAACGAGTTTGCAAGAATCAGATTTGAACCGCAAAATGTTTATCTCTTACTTTAACTTTGCTAATGTAAACAATTTTTATCATCGCCGGTTGTTGTTATCTTTTTAAGTTGATATTTTTCGGTGATTGTTGAATAAAAAAATAACAATTTCTTAACGTTTTGGCCTACTATTTGATTCAACCATCACCAAAATATATCAATTCAAAAAGATAACTATAACTTTTACCACTGACCACACTCATGAACACTTAGAACAAAAATTCAACCATTTTCTGTCTAATGTTGTCAGATTTTGCAGGTTCGCAATATCGACGGCAGGTGGCGAACCTGAAAAATTTGACAAAAAATGGTCCTGTTTAGCCCGATTTTATCGTAGAAATTGCGTGTTTTATTTTTAAAGTTGGGTGGCATTTCCTAACTGGGATAGCATTTCTTCAAATCGATCGATGCGCAGTCTGAAATCGACATTGCGTACTGTTGGAAAAATTATCCAGAAAACGAAATCGAGTGTCCAGTCAGTATGGTCAGTGCTTTTACTTTTGAAAATTTTAATTATTTTCATCTATGATTGAAATCATTGAATCTGCTTAAGAATTTGATAAATTAAGCTTATTTGAAATTGAAGGCTTTCTTAACCTTCCAAAGCCGTTCGCAAAATATCAGTTTCGAGGAAATTTGAGTTGTAGTTTGATTTCGTTCTCCTGGTTGTAAATGTTAATCGATTTTGATAATATTATATTCATTGTGTAGGTAATTTAATCTCATTACTCAACATTTCAAAATAAAATCGATAAGTATTACCAGGTTATCAGAAACTGGTTCAGAAAGTAAAAAGTCCGAAAAATCAATTTTATTTTTAAAATACTCATAACTTCTGACAGCTTCTTTGTATTTAAGTCTTTCGTTGATGTTTGGAATCGGCAAGAATCCATCTATCCGACAATGTATAGATATGTTGGGGTCCAATGAGAGTTTTGACCGCGATCTCGGATCTTCGGGTAGAAAAAAATCTAACTTTAAAAAAACGTCATCCAGTTTTGGCTTTGCTCAGCTGTATTTCATTTACCAATAAACCGATTTTCAAAACTCAAATTTTAATTTTTTGTCGTTAATTTGATCATCATTTTCATAGAACATACTTGGTCTGTCAAAATTCCCAGTTCTTCAGTATATTTGAATGAAAATATAGAGGTTTGAAATGTGCGCTTCGGGTCATATTGACCCGAACAGCTCTGGAGGGTTAAAAAAAAAACGTATTCTATGCTCAAATGAAATAAGCTAAACCCAACAAACTCTTGAGTGAAATCCAATATATTAACCATGGATGAAAGTAACACCTCGTTTTTGTTACTTAACACATTGCGGACCAAATTCAAGATATCCCGTTTTTTCCCTTGACGCGAGTGCACATAACTGAAAAGCATAGGATCAAGGACCTTTATTCTTCATAAATAATTGTGTACATCACTTTCGATAAATCAAAGATACATAATTTGTATAATTTGGTCCAGTCGTTTCTGAGATAGAGAATGTCAAATTTTGTTGTTTTGGGCTTAGATTTCTTTGCGGTCCTCAATGTCATTCATTATACAAATTTAGCTTTCCATTTCAAAGATTTCAGAACGTATTTGCCAAAGCAACGTTTAAAAAAAAACTATCAATGTAAAATGCTCTTTTCTTTGAAAAAAAAAAAAATTACGAACACAAACACATACAGAATCTCAATGAAACTTGATGTTTCCTCGAAGAGATTCCTTTTTCTTAACTATAAGCGTACATCTTTCGAGGATATGATGGCTAGCATCTTACAAATGCTAAAACCTCCAACCCACAGAAAGTGTACTATGTATGCCGTGACCGGGGTTCGATCTCATACCCGCTAGCTTAGAAGATTTGAAGGCTATTCTCTACGCCACGGGCTGCGGCTCAAAGCAAGCGAAATTTTACGGTTGACACGATCGAAGGCTGATTTCAAATCGGTCTATATTGTATCGATTTGGTTAAGTTTTTCCATGCGATAAGTTATTAAATAATAAAAATTACAACGGAATCAATTCATGTTTATGTACGAATTGCTTGGGATTTTAAAATTGATTTTAACTATTTTTTTATAAAAACAACCAACCAGTATTCTTTTCTGAATTCTGGAAAGCAATATTTCAGTTCCTGCTTAAAGATCGTTACGATTTGACAACTTTTCAACGAAATTCTTCCCTTTGTGTTTGTTTTTTTAAATTATAGTTCCTTTTTCAAAAAGTGTATTCACACTAAATTTAAACATTCAAATTTAAATTTCAAATATTAACTTGAAATTTATAGAGTTTATAGTGATGGAGTAGACGTTTTAAATTCCTTATTGAAATTAGGAGTTTATTTAAAAATGTTGAATGTTCCTTAATCGTATTTGAATTTAAATTTGCAAATATGTTCCCAACCCTCAGCTTTGTTTTTGAACTCTAAAATTGGAAATATGTTTTCTGATTTACGAGTTTTGGATACAAATTTTGAAAAGATAAGAAAGAAAGATTATTTTTTTTAAAGTAATTAAATTTTGGTTTATAATTGTAGGCTTTGAACTCAGAAATTAATTCTAGATTTTCATCTAATCTAAATTTAGAGAAATCAGTTGAAATTATGGTTTCTGATTTAAATTTCCTTCTTTGCGATTCTGTTCATTTTTTTAAATTAGACTTATTAAAAAAGTTTCATGATCAGAAAAAATATTTCAGGATATCTCATTTGAATAGGATTGTCTACTGTAAAAACTATGAATCGGATAAATTGGAATTATTTTTATGAATCATAATTTCTCATTTGAGTTTTATACAATTTCAATTCTAAATTATTGTCAAAAATTTTAATTCAGAATCATAAACATAATGAAAAGCATTCTTCACCCGTATTACAGCTTATGTTTTTTCTTGTAACATAAGTCGTCCTTCTATAAATAGAGTCAATAAAGTATGCCAAAATGTTCTCAATACAAAATTTAGTTAAGAGAGATAAAAATAAAGCGTTATAATTTATATAAAAATGCAAGCTATAAAGTAAGCTGAAAATCACTTAATATTAAAATCCATAAATGTATGTTTAAAGCATAGGCAAAAACTTACAATCAAACAGCTATGGCGCGGTTACCGATATAGCCTCGCTTAATCATAATCAGTTCTACACCCCAATTTTTAAAAGATTCTGTCTTTATTTTCTAAACAGTTATCCAAATGATGTTTCTATTGCTATACAAGAGAATCGCATATCTTTGAAAACTACCACGTAAACTTGTGATGAAAGCTAACTTTAGACAAACCCGCATTCTAACCTCATATGTGGAACTTTTTTCCTTGCAAAGGAACACAGAACAAACACCTTCGTTGTCGTTAGCCGTGATAAGAACATTGGGTCCATTATCGCAACTGCATTCGCAGCATCCGTGGTGGGGCAAGGTGTTTTTTGATAATCGTTTTCTTTTATTTTGTGGAGCCAATAACCCCGAATATTGATAATCTACCCGAAATTGGCACTATAAAAGCTGCTGCCAGTCCGTTCGAAAGGACATGCTCAGAGCAGTGCTCGAATAGGAGAGAACACGATGAGACTGATGGTAGCAGCGGTTGCACTATGCCTGGTCGGCTTGGCCAGCGCAGCTTATTACCCAGTGGACAAGTCTGTTACGGGAGTTAAGTATGGTAAGTATCCTTGGTTCAAAAAAACATTTGATGGTTTCTTTTCAAGAGTAAATAGAACATTGAAAAGTTCCTAATGCAATGTCTTTCCGTTTTTATCCACAGCCGATAAGGAATTCCTGTACAAGCAGAAATTCTTCTTCGAAGTGTTCCGCAACATCCATCTTCCTCTGACGTTCGAAGAGTACATGCCATACACTAAATTCTGGGTCAGCGATGAAACCAAGTACACCGTAAGTATTCCATAGTTTGCAAAATCCTCAATGAAGCTGATGTGTCATTTTGTAATTGTTTCATTCGCAGAACTACAAGGAAGTCGTCGAGTTCTTCGACTACTTCAAGTTCGGTTACCTGCCAAAGGGTGAGATGTACACCATCTACAACAAGGATTACATGAAGCAGACCTATCTGCTGTTCAACTTCTTCTACAACTCGGCTGACTGGGACACTTTCTACAAGAACGTTGTCTGGGCCCGCGAGAATGTGAACGAAGGCATGTTCATCTATGCTGTTACCCTGGCTGTTTTCCATCGTCCGGACTTGAAGGGAATTGTCCTGCCAGCCATCTACGAAATCTATCCTTACTACTTCTTCAACACCGACATGATGCACAAGGCCATGTACAAGAAGATGTACGAACCCAAATTTGGATTCGCTAGCAATGGAAAGTACAACGTAGTCTACTCTAACTACACTGCCGTGTACCCAATGAGCTACTACGGAGAAGATAAGCTGAGCTACTTCACCGAAGATATTGGTCTGAACGCTTACTACTACTACTTCATGATGGACTATCCCTTCTTCCTGGGAGAAGAGAAATTCAGCCTATTCAAGGACCGTCGCGGAGAACTCTACCTGTACATGTATCAGCAACTGATTGCTCGCTACTATCTGGAACGTCAAGCTAACTTCATGGGACCAATTGAGAAATTCAGCTGGGAAGAACCAATCAAGACCGGATACTGGCCAAAACTGAGCTACTACAATGGCATGCCATTCTATGGACGCAACGACTATTACAGCATTCCTAAGAAGTACTCTTACAACATCGATCTGGTTAAGGATTACGAAGCCCGCATTCGTCAGGTTATCGACCAAGGATTCATGTACTTGTACGATGGAACCAAGATTGATTTCCGCAAGGCTGAATCTATTGACTACCTTGGAAACATGATCAATGCCAACCCAGACAGCGTCGACAATGACTTCTACAAATATGTTGAAATCTTTGCTCGTCTCATGTACAGCGGAAGCGACTTCTACTACTCAGGATCAAAGGTATGGCCAAGTGCTTTGATGCATTTCGAAACCTCGATGCGCGATCCCTTCTTCTACCAGCTGTACTACCGTTTGATGTCCTACTACTGGCAATTCAAGAGCTACTTGCCATACTACACCTTCGAGGAGCTGTACTTCAAGGGCTTCGAGATCAAGAACGTTGCCTTCGACAAACTGATGACTTACTTCGAGTACTTTGATGCCGATATCAGCAACGCTTTCCCAATGGGCTTCTCATCCGACAAATTCTTCGACTTCTCCATCTACGCTCGTCAAAAGCGCATCAACCACAAGCCATTCACTTACACCATGGATGTCTACTCTGAATTCGCTGGCAAGGGTGTTGTCCGCATGTTCATGGGACCCAAATTCTACGACATGAAGGAACTCCAGTACTACAAGCAATACTTCGTTGAGCTGGACCAATACGTGTACGACTTTGTTGCTGGCAAGAACACCATCGTTCGCAACTCTCGCGACTACTACTGGAGCGTGCGCGACCGCACCAGCTACGTTGAGCTGTACAAGAAGGTCATGTCTGCCTACAAGGGTGAGGACAAATTCGCTCTTGACATGTCTGAGGCTCACTGCGGATTCCCCGACCGTCTCCTGCTGCCAAAGGGTCTGCCAAGCGGTTATGAAATGACCTTCTACTTCATCGTCACCCCATACTACGCCCCCAAGACTGAACAGTTCTCGACCTACGAGCACAGCTACAGCTGCGGAGTCGGATCCGGATCGAAGTACATCGACGATCTGCCATTCGGATTCCCCTTCGATCGCGAGATCAACTTCAGCTACTTCTTCACCAAGAACATGTACTTCAAGGACGTCATGGTCTACCACAGTGATGAGATGAAGCTGAACCAATCCTACTAAGCTATCCACACGGAACACACTGATTTTAGAAAATAAAGCAAACCTTTAGTTGAACAAAAAGTTAATATTTTTTAAATTTTCGATTACTTATATCACACTTCACATTTATGTATGTACTATTTTAAACTTTGAATTTTAAACGAAAGAAACAGCTTAAAGGCTAAAACAAAAGGCATATGGATTGGGAGATGAAGGGACCAATTTTGAGTATTTCTTCTAACTAGAGTTCACCCTCCAAATCCCGTACTAACGACAGTTTTTAAATAATTCTGGAATCAATGATTTACAAGGCAACGATTGGAAGGACTTTGAAAAGCAAGCAGGGAGCTGAAAAAGGAAGAGTTGAAGTTTGGTCTAGATTGCATTGTTTCCGCAATGAGAGACTTTCGTCTTATCTGACGATTCCGCTTGTAAAGATTGAGAAATACACTAGGGTTTATTTTACGCGGTATGAAATCCGTCTTTAACGTCTTTTTTTTTACGCGGATTGATTTTGCTTAGTTTTTCTCACACGGCTTCTTTACATGGTTTTTTTTCCAAGGGTATGGCTCTTCTACACGGCTCTCGCAAATTAACACGTCTTTTGAGCGAAAATATTCCAAGTACTATAATAGTACTTGGAATATTTTCGCTCAAAAGACGTGTTAATTTGCGAGAGCCGTGTAGAAGAGCCATACCCTTGGAAAAAAAACCATGTAAAGAAGCCGTGTGAGAAAAACTAAGCAAAATCAATCCGCGTAAAAAAAAGAACCTGAGTGTAATACTTTTTTATATAAGTAATGCCTTTTTGGGGTTTTTAGGAGTGTCTTTATTGATTTTATCAATTATCCAAATTTGATTTTTCAGTTTGACAACCGTCTTGCTTAGATCAACAATTTTGAAAAGAAAAATTCAAAAAAGGAAATGATACATTTCCAAAATGCAGTCCAAGTCTTGAACTGCTAGCCCATCTCTCACTGGAGCATGGAGTGATTTCCGCGAGCCCGGATGGAATCTACTGAATTGGTCATAGTAACTTTGACCACAACAACATAAATTGCTGCCGGTAAGATCGAAAAAATAGGTACCGCGTATATAAAGATCAATGATTGAAGATGAGACAGGAAATATTCGAATAAAATCCCGACTCAGGTCCAATTATGAAACCAGGGCTTAATGTTTACCTTTGAGATAGAATTGTTGATTTTCAATTTAAATAAAAATCAAAGATATACCTACCTAGTTTATATTTTTTGTCATAATCAGTCAGTTTCGTTAGTTGTCAGGGACTTGTGTATTTTTGATTGTTTATTGTTGTAGTCAATCTTTAACACATTGTGCTGATATTTTCTGCTGTTTTTTTTTGTTGGATAAATCGACGAGTGGCAGCAATCTGCAGTTGGGCAAATTCGGTTATAGGGCTGGTTTTTTTTTTCAAGGGAGTTGAACTACCAGGGTCATTCTTCCCTAGGGATGGTCGATAAAAGATGGCACATTTTAACTATTTTTTTTATACAGCTGATTGTGACCATCGGTTAGATAAGTTATTTTTGCAAGTTATCTGGTTTGGCTCATGCTTCGAGTTTTTAGTACAACCGTAATTGTTTTCTGAAAAATAGTAATTAGTTCTTCGTTCAACGATTTTCCCTAAATATGAGGTGTAGGATAATATGTCTGTGTGATGATTGAAATGACCACAAAATTTGAACATCTGATTCGAAAACATTTTAGGTGAAATTATTGTTGTTTAAAAACAACATTTTTACCGGTTTAAAAAAATAATTTCATCTAAACCTCTTGGTTGAATATACTGCTTAAAAAGCAATAAAAAGATTCATCTTCCAGGGGTCTAATCTGTAGCACTCTGTAGTTAAATTAAAAGCAATAATTTTTATATCGAATTTTGTTGATCATACTAAATAACCAATTGAATCTTAAGTATAGAGTCGTGAATAAATCAAAAGTCGAAAAACGACTTTTGTCTAAATGACACACTTTTTATTTTTCATGTTTCATCAGCTGGAAATTGGCAAGGCGTTTCGGCACAAGGAAAACAGTAACGTTTTCATTAGTTGAATGTAATATTTTGCGAACTTTTAAATATTGTTTTCCCATGTTGAAGTTCTATTAATTGAAAATTTATGAGATACTTACATCCCTCTACAGCACCTTGTACCGCGATTTGTTGATAATATGATGTGAAGAGGCTTGCAGCTTAAGCAGCTCTTCCTTGATTAGTCGAGTAATTTCCCGCTTCGCCTTGGTCACCGCCAGCTCGTTGCAACTCTCGATGGCCAGATAAAGCTTACGTTCGCCTTCAGGTGGGTTCTTACCTGGAGGCACATAAGTACCGCGCACCGTGAGACCAGCTTCGGAGTATTCCGAAATTTGAGCCAGCGCTTCCTGAAAGCGGAAACAAATTTAGATTAAAAGATTCATCGGGAGAAAACTTAAAAAGTCTACCTTTGACGTGACTTTCCATCGAGCTTGCTGGGGGAAATCGTTGATTTCCAGCTCTTCCTCGTACTTTCGGAAGACCGTTTCGTTTGATTCAGGGGTCGGTTCTTCTTCGTCCTTGGGTTGATAATTTAGTTTGTTATTCAATTTTGCTGCCAGCTGTTCAGCAACAGTCTTGGCCGTAATAAGCTGCTGAGTATTGCCACCTTTGAGAATAGCTTCTGCAGCTTGCTGAGTTGCGCCTTTGGCTTCCAAGCCGAAATTTTTCTGCATATTGATTCGAGAAGCCAGCCTTTTGGCCAATTCCAACTTGTCTGAGTTAGTCGTGGTTGGTACTGGGGCTGCAATCGTTTGCGTTATAACTGGGGCTTCTACTTCCTTAACAATTCGCTTGGTAGCGAACATGCTCTCGATGTGCTGGTCAATATCCTGTTCTAGGTCATCCTCATCATCTGAATCCTGCAGACCCAATGCTGCCTTCTGTAACTTTTTACGTTCGTTGACAGCAGCAGCCTCTTGTTCATCGAATTTGAATCCTTTGCCACTGAAACCACCCCCGGTGTGGACGGTTTTACCCTCGGCTTCTTGAGCCGTCTTGTACGTTTCCCAGAGAATTCGCAAATCGTCTGGAATGGTGCCGCCTGAAAGCTCTAAAGCCCTTACAATTTCACCGGCAAACCGCCCCTGATCATGTGTTAGGAATGTCCATGCAAATCCCTTATTCCCAGCTCGACCTGTTCGTCCGCATCTAAAATAACAAAACTAATCCTTAAATTTTTCATTTCAATAAATGTGTTTCTATCATGTACCTGTGAACGTAATCCTCGTAATGATTTGGACAGTCATAGTTAACCACGAGAATGAGTTGCTTCACATCCAAACCTCTGGCTGCCACCGAAGTCGCAATAAGCAGTTTGACACGACCCTGCTTGAAATCAATAATAGTCGAGTCACGATCAAATTGATCAATGCCACCGTGTAAACTCATGCATGGATAGGAAGCTTTCATCAGATCCTTCAGTAAAATATCCGCATTTTCCTGTTTATCGACAAATACTATGATGCTACCAAGTTCTTGGTATAAACCGAGCAGTTCCAGCAGTTTGAAGAACTTAGCGTCTTCTTCTAAAACAACAACATGCTGTTCGACGTCTTTACAAACTACAGAGCGACCTCCGACCTGAATTTCAATAGGCTTCTGGAGAATTCGCCTTGCTAGTGCTTCCATTTGCCGTGGAAATGTTGCACTGAACATAACGGTTTGTCGATCAGGTCGAACGTTGTCAATGATTCTCATTACTTGAGGTTCAAAACCCATGTCAAACATGCGATCTGCTTCGTCCAACACTACGTAGGTGACCCGTCGAAGATTTGTCACCCGACCAGAATTGGCTGCCAACATATCAATCATTCGACCTGGAGTACAAACTATGATTTCTGCGCCCCGCTTCAGTTCTGCAATCTGTTCAGATATTCCAGTACCTCCGTAAACACAAACTGCGCGAAGATTGATGGACTTTGCAAATCGCTTGATATCTTTGCCGATTTGCATACAGAGCTCGCGTGTTGGAGTCATAATGATAGCAATCGGACCATCTCCGTCTTCAAGCGGAGGTTGATCTAAAATGTGTCTAAACATTGGCAAAATAAATGCCAATGTTTTACCGCTTCCAGTTTTGGCTATTCCAATTAAATCTCGTCCTGACATAATAGCCGGTATTGCTTGACATTGAATAGGGGTGGGTTTATCGAAACCCAGCTTCCGCAGTACGTCGAATTCTTTCTTGGAAACCCCACAGTGTGCCCATGTTTTGATCGGCTTCGGACATCCTTTTCCTTTTACGGTTATACCTTCAAGTTCGGATTTGTAAGCAGCAACTTCAGCCGGTTTCATTTTGGCTATTTCGGGAACTTCAACGTAGAAAGCTTTACGGAAAGGCAAATAATTGATGCCGGTGTGATCAATCTTGGCTAGTTCCTTCTTCTGTTTATTGGCCAGATTTGCAGCCGTGTCTTTTATATCTTCCTGTTCTTCTTCAGAAGAATATTCCAAACCATCTTGGTTCTGTTCTATAAGTTCGCCCTTTTTGACGGTTTCCGCACTCTTTTTAGCCACCCCAGTGATAATAGTAACTCCCGAGCTTGTTGAAGCTTTGCCTTCAGTTTTTGGGCCAGGATTGGAAAGTTTATTTACTGTGCGAACCTTTTCATTCACTTCCTTCATGAAAGCATCCAGTGGATCGATATCATCTTCCTCTTCGTCATTTTTATTATTTTTTTCTTTATCGTCATCCTCATCATCTTCTTCGTCGTCCTCCAAGCTCCACTTCTTTGGTATGTTTATACCGGTCAAGATAGATGGCTTCTTAATTTCGATTTCTTTACGTTTCCGTTCAGCACGCCAACGCTCGATACGTTCCCTTCGTTTAATCATTTCCTGCTCCAAACGGCGCTGCTCTTCCTCTTTGTCCATCGGAGCCGATAAGTCGAAGGTGTCTTCCTTCTCTTTAGGTTCTTCTTTGACCGGTTTCTTGATTTCCTTCTCAACATAGCCCGGGGGTTTCTGGTCGAACTTGGACTGCCGGACTGGGGCTCCACTAGTAGTACCGGAACCACTCGAACTGCTGACACTTTGAGCACTGCAAAAAGTTTATGCGCGTCAAATATAAGTAACTCTAAAGTTGTTCATAGGAGTAAAATCCAAATTTTTTAAAACGATCACAACAGAACTTACTATTTCGTGGCTTGCTCCCTCAATCTTTCGCGTTCCCTCTCACGTTCGCGTTTACGTTCCGCCTCCCGAGATCGTTCCCTTTCCAGTTCCTTTTCCCGGTCCCGGTCCCGCTGTTCCCGACTAGCACGATGATCCCGGTAATTCCGGCCTGGAATCTCCTTGAAGCGGAAGGACGTTTTCGGACGTTCTCCGCGTTGTTCGCCCCGGTCGCTTCTCTCGCGGCTGCGTGAACGTTTTTTCTTCCGTTCCGGAGTGTGCGATCGACTTCGGGACCTCCGGCGATCCTTGCTGAAAGATGATGTAAACAAACATGGTACATAACCTTGGATGTTATTCGGATTTTATTTTCCAGGCTACTTACCCGTTTTCTCCAGGACGAGTCATTGTAAAAGGGAGTGTCTTCCCCTAAATCACAAAAATAAGGTTGCAAAATTGAGGATTCCGCAGTTTTTGGCAATAAATAGACAGATTTTCGTTCAAACGTTTAATGAAAAAGCCAACTTTGGCGGATGCACGCGAAAACGAATATCAAAACAAATACACTGAGCAAAAAGACAAGCTTTTATGTTGGTAGAAAGAACGTGTAAACACATGAAAGGACATTAAATTTTCAGTTACTCACTGCAGAAGCAATCGTCCACGATAGCTAAAATAAACAAGGATCATTATTTTAAAGAAGTTTCCTATAAATTGTGTTGACAATTAATAAAAGATTATCATTAAAGGATTTCAACTTGTATTCTTTTGTATAAAAAACTTTAACATGATTTAATATCAACCGAAGTAAATTACTTTTTTTTAAACGTGTACAACTAACGCTCGATCCGAACATGCATCACCCCCCGCGACGTCGTTCATCGAGCAGCAGTACCAAAACGAAATCGGAATTTCAAAACAAATCCGTCGCGGGTCGCGTAAAGTTGATTTTTGTTCGCAATTTCGAGTGAAAAAGTGGCTTTTTGGCTTGTTAATGTGTTGTGCTTAGCAGTTTTTGATAGCTATGGCTTGAGATCATTTGAATGTGCATTTTTAGTTCGAAAAAATAAGTTGCTTCAGGCGTATGTGAAAGGTATATGGTGGAACCACAATTAATGTAATGTGAAACTGCATCGAAAATAGAATTGAGGTCTCGGTGTAACCAAAGCGTAAAAATGAATGTCGGTCGTTTGAAGTTGAAACCCCGCGGGACGGCATCGGCAACTGCGGGCTCCGGCAGCAAAAACAGCAGCATTTCTTCGTTGGCTGAGGTAAGCTTTTGTTTAAGAAATAATACTTTGTTGGACGTCTTTAATTTTAGATTCCTTATGGAGCTGTTAGGGTTACCATATTTACTATATGATATAGTCTATATAGTCTATATCGACATGACCCTCCATCGAAACTTAGCCAAAAATGTCTAGCTAAAACATTTAATCGAATAATAGGCTGGTCGGCTTCAATTTTTATACCTTTCTTGTAAAACAATATCAACTGTAAAAAAATAATAAAAAAATCGAGAACAAATTTCAACAACCGTTTGAAACGGGCCTAATTTGATTATGAAATCTGGTTTTCAATTGAATTTGGAATTCTGATTCTTCAATTCCAATTTTCAATTCTCAATTCAATTTAATAATAAATAAATAAATAAATAAATTCTGATTTGAAATGTTTCTTTTTTATTACGAATGATTGTTTTCTTTAATTTGATTTCCAATATGATTGCAAACTTTGAATTTTTTATCCGAATTCTAAACTTGAAATGTAATCGTAATCAGATTACAAGTTTTGTTTCTATGAGTTGAAGATAGTTCTTGACTCGAATTCTTAATTTTTTCGCTATTTTTCCGATTGTTCCTAAATGAGTTTTTGAATTCTCTTTCTTTATCTCCATCCGGAATCTGAACCAGGATATTCAGAATTCCGAAATTCAAAGTAACTTGAAGTTCCGATCCGTCCGATTCGAATAATTGTCATTAACATTTAAGACCTGACCCCTAAAAAAGTTGGTCCTAACAATTAAAACAGTTCAGTTAACTGAACCGATTTTTTACTAATTTGGCCTTGTTGATTCACTTGAAGTGTCTCGTTTCAGTTTGTAGAACACTTTTACGGGATACAAATTAAAATCTAGAAGATTTTTTTTAAGGTTGCTTTTTTGCTCACATTAAAAATGGTAATGTTTACAATGCAGTTTTGAAGCCGAATAATTTTTACTTTTAAACTTTGATCTAAAAACAATATTTAAATTATTCTAAAAATAAGATTTTGTCTGAACATCTTAGTCAAAATATGAAGGTTGTAAAATAAACGTGAGCCCTGAGAGCCTAAGTAAGGTACTAAGTGTGTATCAACCAAGGCAAGGGTTAGATTTTTAAGTTTTAATTAAATAGTTCCTAAATTCTCGTCCAAAATATAGGGTTTTACCTAGGACTTTCGATTCTTATTCTGAGTTATGAATCAATATTCTCGATTTTGAGTTATGATTTGACTCTATACAAACAAAGCAACTTTTATTGTCAATCAAATCTTCAACTATCGCTTGATTTGTTCAGTTGTCAGTTTTCATACAATCGTCACTCTGCCGATAAATAAGGCAAATTATTCATCTAGTAACTATAATCACTGCTATAATGTGCTCAGCGTCCCTAAATAACAACAATAAGCGCCGGAAAGAGACACATTTTAGCCATTGCTATTTATTTCATAGTCTGTCTGTCTGTCCGTCAAACGCACGATATGGTTGGATGTTTTACACGTAAATAAACATCACTGCATTAGCGCCCGACGGATATGTTTGTAACATCTTTGGGAGGTTGTTTTGGAACATCTTCTCGACATGTCACTTAGAAGATTGAGAAATGATGACTGTCGCGCGTCTAGCTAAGCTGCATTTGAAATACGGCTTCGTAAATATATTGGAGTGCAACTTCTTAATCGAACTATTAACATTCTTTCGGCTTTAACAGTAGAAATCATTTGCGCAGTAGTTCATGTTTTTAGAATGAATCAATAAATTGAGCACCAATGAAATCTTTATTATAATATTATGTTGTTTGTCTTCTTTGTCCGTGACAATCGTGACTCAAAACCAATTAAAAGTCTCACTCTGTTGTGTAAATTAATGTTGAAGTTTGTATTCGGTTTAACACGGTTTAAACGGTTTTATTAGATCTCAAGTCTCAAGTCTCAGGTATAAGGTTTCATATTGCAGGTTCCATGTCTCAGATATTAAAGTTCTAAAAACAGCTATCTTTGAAAATTCGTCAAAAAATCTGTGTTTCGTATTTTGATAATCTGCTAATTTGCGAAGTTGTGCCAAATAACGTCAACTTTCCAATCGTGTTTTCAAAATTTATCAGGTATAACTTAAACAATTTTGAAGATGTATTAGTTTAAAACTACGTTTTTACATAACTTTTTTACATTTTTTGTGGTCATGGACTTTGAATAACGGCAAAACTGAAAAGTTTTAGATGAATACTGTCTGAAAACCATATTTGAGTTACACTACGAGGTTTCCAAAACTATATTTTTTTTTTAAAAGAGAGAGAGAGAGCGAGGAGTGTCAAATTAACACTCAAGGTCTGATTAGGGAGTTTTTTTCTGGGTTTTTAGGGTGCGTCCATAAAAAATTAATGATGCAAAATTAAAGATTTCGTGAATTCATTGAAGGTCCCCGAAGAAAGTTACAAGCTGCCAAACTTCCAAGAGCGTCATATTAACACTCAAGAGCGGATTATGGTTAAGTGCGATTTTCCGCAATTATCGTGCTTTTTATTGCATGATTTTTTTTCTTATACGCGATACGTACATGTACAGTGAAAACAAGATTTTGACACAAACCAATTTTTACTACTCCCGATGTTATGACCTTTTTTTAATCGTTTTTGTCATCATATTTTATTTAAAGCAAAAAAAAAACCTCAATATGAGTAAATTTTCAACTGGTTTGAGCTCAATATAGAAAATACAGTCAATTGACAACATTCTGAAAGAAGGAAAGTGATCAATGTGAATATGATTTTTTTTTTTTTTTTTTTTAACAAGTAGTTTTATTAAGGCATTTAACTCATAAAGTTTTTTTGTGCCGAGTATTGATTTCACTTTTGTGTGATGTTAGTAAGAGGGGGGCCGTAATCGTCGCGGCTACTCAACTGTTAATTAATTTAACTAGAGGAAAGGAAAGAGGATTGTGTAGGGTCACTCTCGAGTACAGATTTCCGTCTTGGGTTGGTGGTGGCTTCCTGTAGCGTGGTTTCGTTAGCTACCTCAGGTATTGTCTTCCTGGCCAGCCTTCTTTCCGGTGTTATCGAACCGGTCGGACGAGAGGTTGTTCTAATGAATAGACGAAAAGAGCATTAGATAGAGTAAAGACAGAGGGGAAGAGGACTAAACGACCAAGTCAGACATTTTAAGATATTTGTATATAGGGTACAAATATTCAAGATCTAAGTTTGCCAAGATGTCTCGAATTGGAACACCAGGTAGTTTACTTCGGGCCCTAAGGGTATCCAGTAGCCAAGCCCTCGATCGATCAAACCGTTCACACGTCCACACAACATGATCAATGTCGTGGTAGCCATCCCCACAAACACAAACATTGCTTGTAACTAGTTGTATACGAAACAAATGCGCGTCAAGCCGGCAGTGATTTGACATGAGCCGAGAAACCACGCGAATGAAATCGCGACTCATGTTAAAATGCTTAAACCATGCCTTCGTCGGAACCTTAGGGATAATCGTATGGAACCAACGTCCCTTTGTGCCATTATCCCAGCTAGACTGCCAAGCGTTAATCGCTAAAGTGCGAGGTATTGAAAAATATTCATTGTAAGTTATTATCCTCTCAAAAATTTCACCTTGTAACGCGCCCACCTTAGCCAATGAGTCCGCATTCTCATTGCCTTGAATAAGACAATGAGACGGGATCCAAGCTAAGGTAATCCTGTACGAATTTTCGATCAAAGCGCCCAATATCCCTGAAATTTCCAGCAAAAAATGGGAAGAGCGCTTCATCAGTTTCATCGATCGAATCGCCTCAACGGAGCTGAGACTATCCGAATAGATGAAATAGTGGTCTACGGGCAGTGTGCGAATGTGTTCCAAGCTACAATAAATTGCGGCTAATTCAGCAACGTAAACGGAGCATGGCTCTCGAAGCTTGAACGAAGCTTCAAAGCGCTCATTGTACACTGCGAAACCAGTCGCGCCGTCGATTCTGGAACCATCAGTAAAGAACATTTTTGTAGGGTCAATTTCACGTCAGCGGTCATGGACAGATCGAATTTTATTAAGTCAGCGGTCATGGACAGATCGAATTTTATTAAGGAACTACTGATCGGGTAAAAGTGACTCGTGTCCGAATTTAACAAAGAAGGGTTTATTTCTAACTGTCTAAAAGTTTTATAATTGTTTACATATTTTACATGCGGATTAATATTCATAAGCCTTTCCAAATTTTCTATCACCAAAGGATTCATAGTTACACTTCGAATTAGGAAACGTAGCGATAAATCGAAGAACCGATTTTTCAACGGCATTATTCCCGCCAGTACTTCGAGACACATCGTATGTGTTGATTGCATACAACCCATGGCAATACGCAAACAACGATACTGTATTCGTTCTAGTTTAATCAAATGGGTTTTCGCGGCGGACCCAAAGCAAAAGCTTCCGTATTCTATGACCGACAGTATCGTTGTTTGGTATAACCTGATGAGGTCCTGTGGATGAGCACCCCACCAGGTTCCAGTAATCGTTCGAAGAAAATTGATTCTCTTTTGGCATTTTTGTGTCAAGTACCTAATATGTTTTCCCCAGAGGCATTTAGAGTCGAACCAGACACCCAAATATTTAAAACTAAGAGATTGAGTTAGAGTTCTACCCATCATAAGGAGCTCTATTTGAGGAGGGGAATGCTTCCTTGAAAAAACTACTAACTCGGTTTTACTAGGCGAAAACTCGATGCCTAGATTCCTGGCCCAATGTGATAAATTATTTAGAGTTTCTTGTAACGGAGGTTTAATTTGAGTGCCTTTTTTACCTGTGATATGAACAACACAGTCATCCGCAAGCTGTCTTAGCGTGCAATTTTGTGCCATACAAGCATCGATCTCTCGGACATAAAAGTTGTATAGCAGGGGGCTTAAACACGAGCCTTGGGGTAGACCCATGTAACTAATTCGTTCAACTTTGGTTTCTCCATGACTAAAATGCATGATTTTTTCAGACAACAGGTTATAAAGAAAATTATTCAAAATTGGTGAAAGTCCGCAAGAGTTAAGTTGACTAGATAGCACTTCTATGGACACCGAATCGAATGCCCCTTTGATGTCCAGAAATACTGCCCCCATCTGCTCTTTTTGGGCAAACGCCAATTGAATGTCTGATGAAAGTAATGCTAGACAGTCGTTCGTACCCTTGCCTCTACGAAATCCATATTGTGTACTTGACAAGAGATTGTTTGATTCAACCCATTTATCCAGCCGAAAGAGAATCATTTTTTCGAGCAGTTTCCGGAGACACGAGAGCATTGCGATCGGCCTATACGAATTGTAATCAGAAACTGGTTTTCCCGGTTTTTGGATGGCGATAACTTTCACCTGTCTCCATTCATGCGGCACAATGTTCATCTCTAAACACTTATTGAATAAATTCAACAAGCGTTTTTTAGCGGTATCTGGCAGATTCTTCAACAAGTTGAATTTGATTCTGTCCAGTCCGGGAGCTGAATTGTTACATGACCAGAGCGCAAGTGAAAGTTCGACCATCGAGAATTGATCCTCCGTTTCGGAACTATTCTCTGTATCCCGATAGTTTTTCTGAGCTGGTACTGCGTCCGGACAGACCTTTTTCGCGAACTGTGTCAGCCAACGACTCGAGCTTTCTTCACTTTCGTTCGAAGGTGTGTAATTTCGCATGTTTCGAGCTGTTTTCCAAAGCGTGTGCAGAGACGTTTCTCGAGATAACCCATCCACGAATCGCCTCCAGTACCCACGTTTCTTGCCCCTGATCAAGTTCTTAAACTTGCGTTCCAAGGACAAGTAACGTTGGAACTTCTCTGGCAATCCAGTTCTGCGAAACTCAACAAACGCCTTGCACTTTTCTCCTCGCGCACGTGAGCAGTCTCCATCCCACCATGGAGTGGGAGGTCGTTTTTGTATCGTCGAATTGTCATTCCGTCTGACCTGTGCCCCGATTGCACAGTCCACAATTGTTCCGGACATAAAACTGTACTCTGCCTCCGGAGGCAGTTCTTCCGTTGAGTCGATGGCTTCAATGACACCTGATGCATACTTTTTCCAATCTATATTCTTTGTGAGGTCATAAGGAATATTGATCTCTTCAGGTGGACTACGACCACTGGTGATAGAAATATTGATAGGCAGATGATCGCTTCCCTGAGGGTCTTGGATTACCTTCCACGTACAATCCAAGCTCAGAGAGGAAGAAGCTAAAGAAAGGTCTAAAATACTATGCTGTGATTGGGATCCATTAATTCGAGTCACTTCCCCATTGTTTAAGACAGTCATGTTGAAGTCGTCGCACAGCTCATAAATAATGTTAGCACGATCATCATCACGTGAGCTACCCCAGCCCACGCCATGGGAATTGAAATCTCCCAGAACTAACCGGGGTTCTGGGAGAAGTGAAATAATATTCGCCAATTGGTTCCGGTTCACGCTTGAATTTGGCGGAATATATACCGAGGCTAGGCAAAGGTCTTGGCCTTTAATTCTAGCTTGGCAACTGACGACTTCAATACCCGGAGATGGTTGTAATGGAATACGATAGAAAGAGTGGCATTTCTTGATCCCCAAAAGAACACCACCCCCTCTTTGCCCATCTCGATCCAGGCGAATAATATTGTGGCTATGGAAGTTGAAATCAGTGTTTGGAGAGAGCCAAGTTTCGCATAAGGCGAACACATCACAATTCAAATTGTGTACCAATACTTTAAAGGAGTCTAATTTTGGTAAAATACTTCTGCAGTTCCATTGCAATACAGAAACAATTTCTCTTACCTCAGTGGACGAGTTATTCATCAAAAGAAATTGCTTCTGCGATGAGGGTCATAGTACAAGCTTTCTTTTTCAAGACTTCTCTCAAAAGAGGTACAAACATATTAATCATAGTCCTCCAACCTGCTGGTACACTGAAAAAGTCCAAGATGAACGAAACAATTTCCGAAAATTTCATCTTACCATCAGACGAAAAGCTGGGCAAACTGTTCGACGATGGATCAGATGCAGTTTCTCTGGGAATTGTTACATCCTTGTTAGTTACTGATGGTCCTGAATTCTGAAGGGAAGTCTGGGGTTTTGACTTCCTCGAAAGTGGGGGGAAGTCCTTCGGGGAGGGATTTAAACCCGGAGGTTTCTGAATAGGAGGGGTAGAATTACTATTCCCACTTTGAGGATTTTTAGTTTTATTAACTTTGCTGGCAGCTAATCTGGGTTGTGTGTTAGTTGTGCGTTTCCTTTTTGGAGCCTGTGAAACATTTTTTTTAACAAATGGCCCAGCTGATGTTCCTTCGCATGGATCCTCCCCTTCGGATTCATAGTCGCTTAGAAGGCCAAACTGGTTCTCTGAGACGATTGGCAAAGACTTCATCAGCATGTCTCTATATGATTTTTTAGAGCGAGTTTTCAAAGAAGTCTTGATTTTTTCCCGGCGCGATATGTACTTCGGACATGCCGAGAGAGCATGAGATTCCTCGCCTGTGCAATACAAACACTTGCTTACTGCTTGTATTTCACACGAAGCTTCCGCATGCTTCTCCCCGCACTTAGAGCAGCGTGCCTGATTGCAACAGTAAGCGGCCGTATGATCCAACTGCTTGCAATTCTGGCAGAACATGACCGAAGGCACATAAAGTCTCACAGGTAGACGAACCTTCCCGATCGCAACGTAATCAGGAAGTGCAGTGCCGGAAAAGGTAACGCGATAGGAGTTCGACAGGGAAAATGTTCGTTCTTCCCCCTCGCCTGATGCTGATTTCAACTGACGCGCGTCCAGCACCTTGACCGTGGGAAGACCAGGGTCTTTGAATCGGCCAACCCCGGAGTTCACAAGATCATCGACGGTCAAACCCTCTTCGGTTACCACTCCGTCGATTTCCACGTCACGAGCGGGAACGTATACGCGGTATTCGATCGTAAACTTCGGGTCACAAGCAATGGCATTTGCTTCCTTCAGGCTACCAACAACAATGCGCATCTTGTGCGGTCTCATCGGCTGGTAGCTGATTACGGAAGGGTAAGATCTGTCGAGGTCTCGGGCGATGGAAATCACATTAGGTGATTTCCCGTTCATTTTGGACCGGATATAAACTACCCAGGGCCCCGTCGATTCAGGTTGGTAAACCCGACGGCGAGGGGGCGGTTTAGGCAGCTCGTTAACTTCTTGAGGGGCTGGTGATGGTGGGGAGTTGCCAAACACAAAGGGAACTTGAGGGTAAGGGGTCTGTGGGAGGGGGGAAGGAGTATCTTCCGTGTCCGAGAGGTACATCGGTTGAATGATGATATTTTGGGAAGACTGTTGTTCCAAAAGATATTCTTCGGAGAGATCGTCCTCTCTAAAAGGAGGATGCATGCCTTCCTCGTCGCCGTCATCCGTTAGTCGGTTGCTTTCCGACATAACGGGCAAGAGTGGAGAGTCAAAACCTTTATAAAAAAAAACTCAAACAAAATTTTGTTTGAGAAAAAAGAATAAAAAAAAACTAATATAAAATATAGTAGGAACAAAAGAAAAGGAAAATATAAATAAAAGATATAAATAAAACCAAAAAGAAAAAAAAACTTTTTTGGAAAAAAGTATAAAAACCAAAAAAAAATTATTTCGAGCCACCCTAGTTGGTCGAACCACTCTAACACAACTGGTTTCGAACGAACAACGTGGTTTCCTATCGGTCTATTATGACGATTGACCTTGCTGGCTGGCAATCGTATACAACAGCGGGGCCTTTTGTTTTCGGCTGATGATGGTCTTCTGCGATGCCGCGCACAAAACTTTATCACTTTCGGGTATATCTGATAACAGAGTGCCCTAACGGAACACACATCCGGATGATCAGGGCAAAATTCTTCACACACTATGCTATTTACGGAACACTAGCAGGAGCAACGAAACACTACCGCTTGTGGCGAGTGATGTGGAACCGAATATGATTTATAATTAAAAAACTATGATTTTCAAGAAAGGATAATAGTTAGTGAAAAAAAAATCAATTCAATTACGTGTAATTGTTCCTCTACAATTTGTAAGAAGAAACTGATGTTTTATATCCTTCGCAAGAACGGGAAATTGGAGAAATGTACACAAATGTCATAATGGTCAAAACAAGTGAGGCCCTTTGGAGCCAAAGGGGTATAAGTGCATAAAAGCTGATTTCGAGAAAAAAGCACTCGAACTTAGCTGTTTTCCAGTAAATTTCATTAAAAAAAAGTTAAATCTTTTTTCGTAAGAATAATCTTCTTAAATGAAAACAAAGCATTTTACAACATTTTTTTCCAAATAACAACGTTTATTTGACGTTAATTGGGGCGACACTTTTTTTTTATATTGGCACTTAAACATACCTCTTTGTCTCCAAACACATGCACTTATAACCCTTTGCCACCAAATGAGTTCACTTATACCCCTTTGCCATCAACAAATTTCCACATTCAGGTGTTTTGATCTTGTTGAAATGGGTAAGAAAAAATAAATATTTACGGCGTGTTCGTAAATTGATTTTTCTATCGAAGTGATTCTTTTTATCGATGCTGGCGTTCGTAAATTAAACAAACTGTATGCAAAAGCATTGGAAGGTGATTTGACATCTACCAAACAAATCGATGCATCACCAAAAAAATCAGTTTACGAACGCGCCGTTATTACTACAAGACTCAATTACATTTTGTATATTTTTTTTTTGCTGTTTTGATAAGAAATATACTCTGGTACAGTAAGTTAACAGATTTTATGTCTGAAGATCGACCTGGTCTTGTCATTTCTAGTCAATCTATCCAAACAATGATTTTTCATCAAAATAAATTTTATGATAATTCGTGAAAGACATTTTTTCACTATTATGCATGTTTTGTGCGATTTGCCTGATCAATTGGGCATTGGAAGGGACTTGCAGTCACTATGAGTTGGTTTTCATAACTGAATTTCCGAAAGGCGCTCCAATATTAACTCAATTATTTCGTACAAATATAGTATGGTTTTTGTTCACGCGGTTTTTTGCCTGGTTTTGCGTTTTTTTAAACGGCTTATTAATTAACGCTGTATTTGAGAGAAAATAGAGTCCATTTCAGAGGAAAACACTTAGAATCTTTTTGAGCCCTGAGTCCTGAGACTTGAAACTTGAGACCTGAGATACGAGACCTGAGACAAGAGACATGAGACTTGAGACCTGAGAGCTGAAACATAAGACATGAGACATGAGACGTGAGACGGGATACATGATACATGTCATGTCTCAGGTCTCATGTATCAGGTCTCATGTATCAGGTCTCATGTATCAGGTCTCAGGTCTCAAGTCTTATGTGTCATGTTTCACCTCTCACGTCTCGGGTCTCATGTCTTAGGTCTCATGTCATTCACACAACGAAAAAATCTGTAAAATCACATCACATGTGATGTAAATAAAAAGAAGCATCATATATGACGGAATTTTCAGTGCTAGTTGGAAATTACACGCCAGTAAAATTTTGCAACGTCTAAAATAAAAGTGATGTAAAATTTTGCAACGTGTAAAATCAAAATGATGTAAATTATAAAATCACTGAATACTGGAATAAAAACTTTCCAATTGGAATTTGTTTTATTTAATTTATCGTTAATATGATTCAATAATGGAATTTTCTCATTTCCTAATAAAAAATAAAATCTTTCTATAATTAATAAAATTCATTTTATTAAACGACAAAATTTTTTATCTCACAAATTTTGTTTGTCTTTAGGAGTTACATCCATACTTTTCTTTTCTTCCCTGAAGTATCGGATCCTAAATTTAATAACGTGGAGCCACTTCCAGATCCGCATCAAAGATCTCTAGCAACCAGCAAGATCGATAAACTCACTCGCGGGAAAACTGCTTCAATAAAATATTATAAAATATTATATATGGTGCACGACTTGACTTAACACTTTGTTGACATTTGTGTGTGCCTGTTTTTGACAGTCTGTATTTTTACATGACATTAACGCGTTCAGTGTTTTAAAATATTCATTGAATATTAATTCAATGTCCTATAACATTCCATGTCGTGTAATTTTAAGAAATTTCTATCTCAGTGCTGTTAAGAATTCTGTGTGACCAGAAAAAAGTTGTAAAATTACATCACATATGATGTAAATAAAAAAAACATCACATATGACGGAATTTTCAGTGCGAGTTGAATATTACACGCCTGTAAACATCTACAGGCGTGTGGAATTTGAAAGACATGTAAAATATCAAAGACGTGTAATATTCAATTCGCACTGAAAATTCCATCATATGTGATGCTTCTTTTTATTTACATCATATGTGATGTAAATTTCCATCAAATAATCGCGTTCCGTGTCAAGTAATATTTATGCCATTAGAATTCAGTGCTGTTAAGGATTCAATCTTGTTTTAGTCTGTAAATTTACATTAATAAATCGCGTTCTATGTCATGTAACATTAAAGATTGCCAATTTCAGTGTTGTTAAGGATTCAGATTTTTTTTCTGTGTGAATGTAAGGATTGTTTCAATGTAGAATTTTAATACGTACCGCTTTAAAAAAAATCGCGTAAAAAACCGCGTTAATCGCGGAAAACCGTGTAAAAAAACTTAAAGCTGGGACAGGGAGGACCTGACATGAATGGCATGATATGACATTGACATGAGTACCGATTCCGACAAAAAGCAAAACAGATATTAAATCGGTACTCAAAATACTCGTATCTAAATATCTCCAGATTTACATAAAAAAAGATACAAAGATCGAATCGAAAATAAATCGATCTAAAGGGTGAACGATTGAATTGCCACACTATGAAATTGCTCTTACTTTTTAACCGTTGGGTAGAAATTAACTAAAATTTGGGTGGATTTAGTTCAAAATGCATTGTTTTCATCCTGCTAGTTTTAAGATCCTGTGATCAAAACTGGCGGAAATGGAGTCGAAAGAACAGCTCGTGCCTGATAAAATCTTGCGCATTCATCACGAGAACAAGGATCTCTCGCTCGAATCGTTCCATTGCTGAAACGTTGGGAATCGCGAATTCCACGGTGTCGCGAGTGATAAAGCGGTTCTAGGAACGATTGACCACCGATCGGAAGCCCAGAAGTGGGAAAAAGTATTCCGTACAACAACAAAAATCACAACTGCGTAGTTGGGGCCTTCAACCGAAACTCGAACGCCTTCGTTCGGGATGTGGGTAAGAAGCTGAAGCTGTCCAAAAGGCCAAAACTTAGGCTGGGCTTCGAACGTTCAAGGTACAAAAGGCCCCTAATCGCGACGAGAAGCAGAACTAGTCCGCCAAAACCCGTGCCAGGAAGTTGTATCTCAACATGCTGACGAAAGTTGAATGCTGCATCATGGACGACGAAACATATGTGAAGGCCGACTTCAAACAGATCCCCGGCAACCTATTTTTCACGACCAAGGATAAGTTCAGCGTTCCGGAGCATGTCCGCACTCAGAAGATGTCCAAATTTGCGAATAAATTCCTGCTTTGGCAAGTCATCTGCACGTGCGCGAAGCGGAGTGCACCTTTCGTGACCCAGAACACGATGAACGGACAGGTGTACATGAAACAGTGCCTCCAGAAGTTGCTGCTTCCTCTCCTGAAGACCCACAACGTCCCAACAATCTTCTGCCTAATTTGGCCTCATGCCACGGACGTGCTGAAGTGGTATGCGGGCAATAGCAAAAAATCGATCTCCCAAGGATCGATCCAAGATCAACAAATCCTAACTTATACCCCTTTGGCTGCAAGGGCTTCAATTGTAAATTCTCGTAAAAAAAGTGTCACAACACTAACGCCTCAAGTTTGACATTTTTTCAAGAGTTCATTGATTAACCTCTTTTGCGGAAAATTGAACAATACGGTCAATCCTTCCAATCTAAATTTTGAGTCTCGAAAAATTAAAAAAGTATGGTTTGTTATTCTCTTTTCTTCTCTTTTTTTTCTCAATTTAAAAAAAATTAATAGTTATTTTTAAAATTCTTGATATTCCTAACAATTATCGTTATAAGTTAGATGTAACGATTTCCCAGACGTTCCCATAAAATGTACATATGGCTCCATTCAATTAATTTTGTATCAATGTGAAATAGTCGCGAAGCTCAGTTTCCTTCGGACGGTCGTGCTCATTTTCAATGATCAAAATTTTTTTCGGATTGTTCCAAAATAAAATGATTATATCTTATTTTGATATACGAACAACTTTTTCTGAAACACGGACATCGAAGTCAACGGCTCAAACCTTACATGACCGAGTTTCGCTCTACAGATTCATAAAATTGAATCAAATTTTTGGGAAACCAAAAATGGGGCATGGTTTTATCAAATAATGTGGTTTATTGACCTTCCACTAGAAAATTTTCTCGAAGTTATAATTTTGTTATAATTTGTTTCGTCCAATATCAAACTATGCTATCTGAACGAGATATAATCTTGATAGGAGCATATCAAAAACTGATATAATTTAGCTATGATCGTATAGATTTTTTGATATAATTTGAGATATTTTAACATCCTACGAGTACTGAATTATAACTCATTTAGATAGAAAAAAATAAGTATCAAAATATCTCATTTTGATATAATTTTGTTTTTCCCTCCTGATCGGGGAAACAGATCTTTGAAATCGCTATCCCCCGGCATTATGATTATGTATACAGAAAATATTGGGGGGGAAATTTAAACAGAAAGGAAAACTGGAGTAGGATGCTCGATTTTCATTGAGGTTTCCTTCTTCCTCTTTTAAAATGTCGCGTATGGTAGAAAACTCTTGATACTAGTGGTATAGAAAAGAAGTGCCGGTCGGTGGAAACGTTTGGTGTTTGAATTTAATTTATGCGCTCACGACTCACATACGCCTGGCGCAACCATACCTACCTACCTACTAGCTAGTTTATCCGTCAGTAGTTTAGTTGAGGAGATGAAACTAAATGAAAAGCCGCTCGGACGCGTGGAATGCCGCCACCGATGAGTAGTGTTGTGTTTTTGGGGAGCTCCGCGCCAAGTTCTGTGTCTGGTGCGTGGTTTTTTATTACGCGCCCAAGAGATGAGTGATGTTTAAATTTATAAATAAAGTCTCTGGTGCGTAGCCTAAAAATGATGTCCTACCGGTAGTGGAGCTGTTTTGTCGGTGCAATAAATAAGTGAGTTGTTTTTAAACGGTGTGATTGATGAAGATACTGCCGCTTTTTCTCTTCTTGAGAAACGCTAACCTACACCTATAATTTATGTATTTTCCAATGAAATAATGAAGATTAAACAAATTGAAGAGATATTTTGTTGGAAAAAATGTTTTGGGAATGTTTGCATATTTGAAAAAAAAAGATTGTAACATTTTTCGAAAAAAAAACGTAGATTTGACTTTTGAAAATGTTTTTTTTTTAAGACATATGTCATCGTCTTAGCTGATTTAGGCTTCACAGACTGAATAAATGACGTGAACAACAGACTGAGTCGATTTGGGATCATTTTTGAATTTCTCAAATCCTGGGGTCTTAAAAGCTTCGTTTTGGTTCAAAACTCATCCATGATTTTTTGCCGTGGGCGTGATTGAGTGCTCTTTTATATCACTTTGATATAAATGGGTATACCTTGACGTATAGCAACATTAAATATAGAATAGTGAGAGTATCACAGTTCAGTGTTGCTATAGGCATCAACGGATCACTTCCGACCATAAGTGAAACGGAACCCCTAGATGTCGGTCCCACGGCTTTTAACTAAAGCTCAATCACATGGTCAATCTGGTCCGATCAGAAATGATTGTTTGACCTTTTATTGTCATTTTAATGTTCTTTTCTATTTTTCTTAATGTTCTTTTCTATTTTTCAGATCATTCGGAGGTGGAGTTTTTTTTTTCTCTCTTCAGATATATTCAAATAGTTGGAAAGTTAGAAAGGAGTAGGTTAACATATTCAAATACCATATTCCTCCCCAATGCTCCAGTGGATGTGTATTTGCGGTTTATGAATTACGATGGCTTATTCTTAAATCTAGCTTTTTTTCAATCACTGGGGGCTAATTGGATGGAAATGATATTTTGTGGTTTAAGGTTTGTGAAACGGATCTGTCACCTGAGTTGTTTTGATAGTATTATAGTTTAAAGCAAACAGTCTTGGCAATTTTTAAATCTCATTCAAAAGTAGGCATTCAACTATGTGAGGCAGGTAGTGTAGGGCAATGCTCAAACGGTAAGATAGGCTCTTATATCCTTATTTTGGTGAATTCGCATGATTGTGATGATGTTGTGATAGGAATAAGGTAGCTTACTTCAACTATTAATTTGAGCTAGAATTTTTATTAGTTTGAAATAGGCTTGCTTCAAAAAGCAAACAGGCTCTCACATCCATATTTTGGTAAAATAGTATGGTTCTATGATATGACAGGAACAATGTAGCTTACTTCTACTATTAATTTGATCTCGGTTTATTATGAGTTTAAGCAAGGCTTCTTCTTAGATATTGATAGATGATATGAACTAAAACTCTTTTTTTTCTCTTTTTTTTTTCTCTTTTCTTTTTTTTTCTGTTTTCTTTTCATGTATCGTGGCATGTACTACCGAGAAATCATTTGGTCCAATGATGACCTTGAGCGAACCTTCAAGCCATCCCCTAATATCATGGGACCCAGACGTTGGCTTTCGCATGACATGGTTGCCAGCCCAAGGATCTAACCATAAATCAACTGCTGAAGATGGTGTCCTGTAACTTGGTGAGATCCTTCCTTTTTATTTTTAATATTTTCAATGCGCTTATAAACCGTAGTATGTAGATGCTTGGGGAGTATGTAGAGGCCAGTCTCGAACCCACCCTTGTCCTTCCTCCAACTGGTATCGGGAGGGGTTGATTTATTATCTTGAACTGCATTTTATCCATATTCCATGGATATAATGAAGTGCTTGATGGTTTAACCAACGTCTCAAGATCGCTTACTATTCTACGCTGCCTTCTCTAAACTTTAAATTTTCTTCTCCAAACTATTCTAATTTTCATTTCCAGCGTCAGCTCCCCGAGCTATTTAAACGCCATAAAAAAAAAAAAAAAAAAAAAAACTCATCCATGATTTTTTGCAGAATTTTTAAGTAACGTTTACATGAGTAAATTTAGACTTTTATGTTTGTATGAGAAAATTGAAAGTTTTGTACTGAAAAATCATTTTTGTTCCTTCTGTGTAACCGAGCTTGCTAATGTCTTTTGTGCCATTTTATAAATTCTCGAAGGATTATTAAATTTTCCGCTGAACAATTTTATTGTTGTTTGCCAATGCCAAAAGAAACACCCCTGTTAAACAGCTGATAACTTGTTTTATCTAATAAGATACGAAGTTACGCTTTGGACAAAGTTATTCAGCGGAAAATTTCCTTTAGATTTTATAAATTGGCACAAAAACCATAAGTAGATTTTTCAATACAAAATATTAAATTTTCCCATACGAACCTGAAAGTTTAAATTTACTCATGTAAACGTTGCTTAAAAATCCTGCAAAAAATCATGGATAAGATTTGAACCAAAACGAAGCTTTTAAGGCCCCAAGGTTTGAGGATTCAGAAATCACCCTGAATCGACTCAGTCTACTGTACAGTGACCGACAAAAATAAGATTCCACCCCTTTCCTTTCTAAACAAAAAAATTGTAAGATAGAGTTTTGCCAAATCTTTTCTAATTCCAATGAATGCATCGTAATGCTTGAAATTTATAGATCATTTTACCATCAAACATTTTTTTAAATTTTTTTATTCGAAATTTCGTGAGAAAGTTTGAAAGAATCTATGCATAGAAAACATGAATCTATGCATAGAATTAACAGCATAGAAAACAGCAACAATCTACAATCTACCTACAGCTCCAATATGAGTACTATTGAAGGTTTGTGGTCGTTTTTCACAACAAGTTGAATGGATGTGATGTTAAAAAAGAAATTTTGGAAGTCTTGCTGGAACCCTTAACCCTCATGCGTCCCTGGAATTCTACCCGTTACAGTCCCTGGAGTGTCAATTTGACACTCCTGACTAAAACTAATACAGTACCGTTCATAGTTGTATAGAAATTTTAGGAACGCGCACTGTCACTTGGATTTTGAACTTCCATAACTTTTTACTCTGATGATACTTGTCGATCAAATTTTCTGTGTAAGATAGATCAACTATTACATTATTATATCACAAAATTTGAACTTGATAAAGTTTGTGTGGACTGAGATACAGTAATTCTACGAAAATCGGACTTTTTGGACTTTTACCATTCAAACTGCAATATCTCATAAACTACGCTAAACTTTTTACTGAAATTTTACAGAGTGATTGTTGAAATATAAAGTTAGCATGTCTGAAGTTTTTGAAAAGTTCTATCTTTGGGATCAAAAGTTACACGACGTACAATATTTCATGCATGAACCTAAAAATGCGATTTCTGTAGAATTATGAACGAATGTTTCCATATAAAAATAATATTTTATGTTCAACAAACAGTACTTACTTACTTAATTATCCCGCGCCGATCCTCCGGTGCATAGGGCTGTGGTAAAAGACCTCCACTGTTGACGATCCGGAGCCAGCGTCTTCACCTGGTTCCAGTCAAGATTCTCGTCGACAGTTCGGATTTCAGCGGCTAGGCTTCGCCGCCACGAGTTTCTGGGTCTGCCTCTTCTTCGATGATCTTCATTCTGGATTCCAATCTAGCGCCTCTCTGCAAATTTCGTTTTCATCTTTTCGCAGCGTGTGCCCAATTCATATCCACTTACGCTCCCGAATCTCGATTTCTAGCGCCCTTTGATGACACCGGCAATGTAGTTCCTCATTCGACATCCAGTTGCCAGGCCACCAAGCGCGGATGATATTCCGCAAACAGCGGTTTACAAATACTTGCAGTTTACGCGTCACCCGTACAGCAATACGGATTTGACGTTTGAGTTGAAGATTCGGAGATGTTTCGGAGACTCGCAAATGCAAAACGGGCCTTTCTGATCCGGGTTTCGATGTCTTTTCTGGTACCACCATCAGGCGTTATCTGGCTACCAAGATACTGGAAGCACTCCACTTTCTCAACTTGATGCCCAGCTACCATGAAACTGGAGGGATTTCCTGTGTTGATCTCCATCGACTTGGTCTTTCCGACATTGACTTTGTGACCTGCTGCCTTGGAACTTTCGGTGAGGTCGTCGAGTTTGCTCTGCATGTCCGGTTGTGTTTGGGCGAGCAAAACAATATCGTCAGCCAGGTCAAGGTCGTTCAGTGTCTCCATTGTTGAAGGATTCCATGGCAATCCTCGGTTCGGTACACAGTCAATCGATCCAGTCAGAATCTCATCCATTACGATTAGAAAAAGTAGCGGTGATAGAATACATCCTTGTCTCACTCCAGCAGTTACCGGGATTGGTTCGGACAAGACACCGTCGTGCAAGACCTTGCACGAAAATGCCTCGTATTGTGCTTCGATGAGATGGACTAGTTTCTCTAGGACCCCTCGTCGCCTTAGAGCCGCCCAGATGTTTTCATGGTTAAGTCGGTCAAATGCTGAGAAGAGAGTCCTGGAATTCGTTGATTTGTTCCAGTATGATTCGTAACGTTGTGATGTGGTCCACACATGATCGTCCGGATCGGAATCCAGCTTGTTGCGTCGGAGTGTAGCGTCGATTTTCTCCTGGATCGTGTTCAGGATCACTTTGTAGAGTACTTTGAGGGTTGTACAGATCAACGTTATGCCTCGCCAGTTACCGCACTCTGTCAGGTCTCCTTTCTTCGGGACCTTTACGAGGATACCCAGCATCCAGTCGGCCGGGAATGTTGCAGTATCCCAGATGTCAGCGAAAAGACGATGCAACATTTGTGCTGACAGGGCAGGGTCGGCTTTCAGCATTTCAGCAGGGATGCAATCGATCCCAGGTGCTTTGTTGGATTTCATGTTTTTGATTGCCGCTTCTGTTTCAGCCAGCGAAGGCGCTTCCGAGTTGACGCCATTTATGCGACTTACTGTTGGCGCTTCGAGCTGCGGATTCTGTTGGTCATCGCTATTCATGACTCGGAAGAGTTGTTCGAAGTGCTAAGTCCATCGTTTGAGCTGATCTGTTCGATCGGTCAGTAACTGACCTGCTCAATCTTTCTGCGGCATTCTTGCATTAGTCCTTGCACCACTGAGGCGGCGAGAAATGTCATAAAGTAATCGGATATCTCCATTGGCGACGGCTCTTTCTCCCTCTTCGGCTAGGGAGTTTGTCCAGGCTCTTTTGTCTCGTCTACAAGCTCGTTTAACTGCCTTTTTCAGCTCCGCATATCGTAAGCGGGCGGTTGCTTTGACTGACCCGGTACATGCCTGCTCAATTCCGACTTTCGCCTTTCTCCGATCATCGACCATCCTCATCCGACATCCATTCACTTCTTCTTCCACGAACTTTACCGAGAGTACCATGGCTCGTCGTGATAAAAGCATTCTTGATTCCACTCCACTGTTCTTCAACTGTTCCGTCTGTCGGCAATTCCGAGGCTCGGGATTTTAGCTGTTCAACGTATGCCCTTTTCACCTCTGGATTCTCCAACCGGCGGACGTCGTATCGACACCCGACTTTCTCCTCGCGCCATTGGACACGCGCAACTCTCAGTCGTATCTCGCCAAGGACGAGGTGATGGTCAGATGCAATGTCTTCGCTTCGTTTGTTGCGGACATCAAGAAGGCTCCTCCTCCATTTTCGGCTGATGCAGATGTGGTCAATTTGTTTTTCTGTTCGGCCATCTCGGGATACCCAAGTGACCTTATGTGCTGGTCGATGGGGGGAGTTGTTGTTGCCACAAAATTCTACAAACAGCTCTCTGTTTTCGCTCATCTGTCCTAGACCATGGCGCCCCATGATGCGCTCAAAGTCCTGATTATCGGAGCCAATCTTTGCGTTGAAGTCGCTTAAGTGGATTTGAATGTCACCCTTCGGAATTTTCTCAACCACTCAACCACGACTGTAAAACTGCTCTTTCTCCTGCAAATCGGCAACGTCAGTTGGCGCATAACATTGGACCATTGCAAGGTTTCTAATCCGTGTTCTAAATCTGGCTACGATTATTCTTTCGTTTATCGGTTCCCATCTGCGGGCTTAACAAGAAACCAACTCCTTGTCCCCGAGTAGCGGGTTCTCCTCGTATGCCAGAGTAAAGCAGTACTTGCCCAGACTGTGTCTTGTGTTCTCCAGAGTTAGGCCAACGGACTTCGCTCAGTCCCAATAACTCTAGCGTGAGGCGGCTAGCTTCTCTAGCAATTTGAGCCATGCAAGGGTCAAAACCTTCCAAGTTCCAATTCTGGTCCGTGTTTTCATGCTAAAAGTCGTTGCCAAAGTTCTAATTCAGTCATTTCTTGTCCCAGTTTTAACAATTTAATAAATCGGGAGCAATAGGTTGTTAGCCTGAGGTCCCTATCCTGTGATGGAGCTGCCATCTTGGACTAAGCTGGCGGGAGCCACATTTCTTGAATTCAGCTGCTTGCTGCCAGACAGACGCTGCTTGTGCCGCCCTTTACCTGAAGAACAGACACTCGGTTGTTGTTGCACTCCGCCCCTGACCTGTAGAACAGACGCGTGCGGCCACCTTCTCGATCCCCGCTTAGGTTACTCGCATCCCAGCCGGTACCACGGGGAGGTTGAGATAGGAGTTGTGAATAAGAGGTGATATGACCATTTGCCAGCCAAATAGCATTGAAAAACAAAAAATTGCATAAAAAGAAGTCATGACATACCTCGCTAGGCACTCAGCAGTGATGTCAGTTGAATTTATTTTTTTTAATGCCAAAAGACATAAGTTATGATTTTCGACAAAGTTGTTCACTGGAAGATTCCCTCAAAAGAATTTATAAATTACTACAAAAAACATTTAATTAAAATGAAGGTTTTTAGACCCCAGGGTTTGAGAAATTCAAGAATGACCCCAAATAGACTCAGTCTACAGTACATTCCTACAGGGTGTTCAATATTGTTTTGTTTGAATACATGTTATTAACATGTTGTTGTGGTAAATCCAAAGCGCATAAATATGTACACATACAGTGAGCGAAATACCACTATGTGTTTTGCTTGTGTAAATAAAAATGATTGAAAATCATCAAAATTTTCTTTTACAATTTGTTTGCGAGCACTGTTTGCTACCTGAAATTCACGTAGGTTTTACGTGATTTTCATGGTGGCAAAAATCTATGTACATTTTCACGTAGCGTTCATGAGAAGAATTTTTTCGGTGTATAATACTTTCATGTTCTTTCTAAATATTCTACCTTGAATTTTCACAACTCGCCGAAATGCCAAAAATTAAATAAGAAAAATTTTCTGTGTAAAAGTGAATAATAATGCTCCTACGATTTATTTGAATAGATAACTGCATTTTAAGGAGTTTTCTAGAATTCCAAAGGTTTTCAAAGGTTTTAAAAGAGAGTTTATTCTTTTATTATTATTGCTTTTCTAGAATTAAGGAATTAAATATTTGAGCTAAAATTCTTCACCAAACTACTTACTTTCTTCATTTAAATGACATGAAATTATGAAACAAACATTCTGGGTTTATTTTGAATCAGAAAAAACAGGTTGGATTTCAAAAAATTACAAAAACAACTTCAAAAACTTTACAATAAACCACACGTTTTTCAGTTTCAAGTTGTAGATGAAATCTTGTAGTTAATACCAAATTAAAACTCAACATTGATTTTCCAGGTTTATTAAGGCCCATATTCATCATGTCGAGGTAGTTTTCCAACACAGTTTTGTTGGAGTTTACGCTGCAGAAAGCTCTTCCGGTTTTGCAAAAAAAATCACCAGCTCAATAATATACCACCGCCAAAATTCCTGCTCATCTCAACTTCAGATTCAATTGCAAATCATACCAATAATACTGCTAGCCGTCTAGTCCATCAAGCTCCATCGGATAGCATAACATTATTCTAATTGGCGGTCCAAGAAATTCACTTTTAGTGACCTTAATGCAATTCTAATTTTTGATTTAGTGATCTTAGAATTTCCAAGGCGTTAACATGGTACCAAATACATATTTCTTGACCAAAATAATCCAGCACACCTGAATTAATCCCGGGTATTCGAAGTTTTGACCTTTCCACCAATCAATACCTTCAATTCTTTCTGAAAATACTATTTTGAATTGTACAATTTTTTGATATGTCATACATTGAAATCAACAAAATTCACATTGACTCTAGCTGTATAAAATTGGATTTCTGGTGAGTTTAAATTTATAGTGGAAATCTTGAGTTAATATCAGTGATTGAATTTTGCTGAGCATGAATTGATCAACCATCTCTCGCTCAACACTTTACTCGGAAGCAAAGGTTGCTTTGAGGCAGCGAAAACGACAAAACCGATGATGCATACGCTCTCACATGGCCCGCCTTCAAGAAGCAATACATTCGAGGCAGCGAATCCAAAAAACCAAACGAATGGCTCTCACTCATCTCCTGTTACATTCTTGACGGAACCGAATTCAAAAGGCAGAGCAAACCCGAGTCTCCTCGTTTGTGCCTGGATCGAATACCCGAGGTTTTTCTGCTATTGCTATTATTGCACAGCAACCGCACGCAGGCAGCTAGTTTTTTCGTTTCTTTTCCCACCCTCTCCTTGCTCCATACGTTGCGGGCCTATGCAATGCAATAAGTTCGGTTGTTGTCGTTGTTGCCTCAACCTTTGCGGCGAGGTTGAAGATGTTCTCCTCAACGCAGATATCGGCTTGAGTCCATCAAATTCAATAATGTAAATGAGTATGTGTGCCTCGTCTATTTCATGCATCATGTAGCGACCGAACGTTGAGAGAGTTCTGAGCAGCGAACGGATAGTGTCTCTCGGAGCAGATCCTCCTCATGGGGGGAGGTTTGAATGAATGTATATGTATCGTCTCCTGTATTACTATACGAGGCCTCAAAGTGTGTATTTTGAATGCCTCTGATAAGAAAATGGTTTAGGATTTCAATCACTGGTTAATATACTCAAAACCCAGTGCAAAGTTGTATTTTAGTGCAAGAAAATCTGCAAAAATTACATATTTACAAAAAGTTCTAAAACAGCTACATTTGAAAATTCGTCATAAATTCGATGTTTTGTATTTTGACAATCTAAAAACGCAAAAATGTGCCAAATTACGTCAACTTTTTAATCCTCTTTTCAAAATTTATCTGGTATGACCTAAACCCAGGGTGGCCACAACTTTTCAATTTTGAAATTCCCGGTTTTCCCGGACAGAAATTCAAGGTTTTCCAGACTTTGATTGTCTATTTTCGTCGGCATATAGCAAAATTTTCAACTTCTTTCATTGATTTGGTTGTTTCATAAGACTTAAGAAAATTGAACACTTAGACGAAATCGTTTCTGTTTTAAGGTTTTTAAAACGTTTATGAATATGATAGAAAAAACATCCTACACAAAATCGTTATAGGGTTTCAAATCATGTTTACAATTTTTTTATGTGTTATAGATATCAATTGTGTTACTACAGCTAACAAAATCTACGTCTCTAGGATCTAAAATTGTTTTGAGTGCGTTCAATCATGTAACTCCCTTGTCCCAATAAATTCAATAAAAATATTGTTTTTTTTTAAGTCAGTGATAAATATATCTTCAAGTGTAATACAAATTTCTGCTAAAGATTTGTCATATTGATTCACAGAGGACTGTTTATGATTGCCCATGTTTTTCAGAAGACGGGGCAATTATGGACACTTGTGTTCAGGCATTGTTTGATTATCTGAACTCATCTGTAATGCTTAAAATACCAACAACTATCAAGATCTGAAAATAAACCGTTATTCATAACTTTATCAGTCTCTAAAATCTGTATGGACAATATTCCGTGTTGCTTTGTGAATACAAAAATCCCCGACTAATAAAGGGTAAATTTGTTAAGACCACAAATCTTATCTAAACGCAATGTTTAGATTCTTCTAGAAATATTGCCAACACTAAAAATTTTTACGTAACATATATCTTAACAGTGTTTATTACTACCCCATATTTACCTCGGTAATTATGAACATATATAAAAACAAAAAAGAATGATCTTTGTTCATGATAACTTTAGTTGACCCTACCATTTTCCGAAGAACTTGTCTTTGGTTTAGGTTTAGTTTTCAAAATATACTCTTTACAATTCAGAACAGATTTTTTAAATATTGAAAAACTCAATATTTGAAAAAAAAGAACCTGATTCAATTTTTCAGTCGTTATTATAATTGTTTTAGACACTGAAAACATTATCGAATACTTCATCACAAATTTTCAGTCAATGGCATAGTCATTGACATGCCAATTAATGTAGGTAAATGAATGAATTTTGAAACTCGATTTTTTCAGCAACCTATGTAATGATTCAACTCGGCAAGACCCTTTTGGATAAATTTACGACTAGTGCTAAAGAAATAGCTTTTTGCAATGAATAACTGATAAGAAACCATTCACCAAACATTGTTACTGCATCATGAATTCTGACTTCAAAAGTTAAAAAAAATATGGGCAACAAGTTACAATCTTTATTAAACAGTTTTGAGGATTATTCAACAACATATCAAAGTTTAAGATATAGACAAAATTTAAAACATTTATTCAATTCAGATTCACCAATTGTTTTTTTTTATTATAAACTAAGGAATTTGAGTTTTGAAATGAATATAGAAAAGAACTTACAAAAGGAATTAAAAATTATGATATCTAGCTTTATTTTAATAAAATCAAAAGTATCATTGGATCCGAATGACAAAAAAGGTCCTAAATAAAAAAAAAGTATCATAAATTAACAAAAATAAGACACATTAATATTTTTGATTTTCAAAGCTTAGTAAAATTAAATTTTGAAGTTAAAATTAACTGATACTTGAGTTAAACTACCTATACTATTATTTAAAAAATCTGAACTTGCAAGATTCATGGGTTTTGAGTTCGAGTAGAATTGAAAATTTTAAAAGAAGTTGAAAAAGGAACAATGTGATTTTTTGAAGTAGCCATAAAAAGTTTTGAAAAAACATTTTTAAATCTCTACTGCATATGACTCCATATTTGGGTTCGAATTTTTTTTTTAATATTTTTAGCAACAGTCAAACATTGCAAACTATATTTATAATTGAAATAAACTGAATTCGTCATTATTTTAACAATTAAAATTATTGAAAAAAGATCTATTTTTCGGCATTAAAAATATTTCAATAAAAAAAACTCTCAACGTTTTCATTTTTCATTCAGTAGAAGATGAGCTTTGTTATGCAAAAAATGCGGATTTGATTTCAGTGAAAAAGTAACAGTTAATTGTTCAACATATATTTTAATGTTGAGTCGATTTCTCGGGGTAAAATTATGAAAATTAGAACTGTTCCGGTTAATAATAGAGTTATAACGTATTTTGTAATGTTTGCTTGGAAACAACCACTGTATCAGCAAAACAAATCTTATAAATTTCTTCAAATACATGCTAAGCTAAAATGAACTTTAAGAATTTTTGTAAAAAACAAGTTGAAAAGTGGATAAATAAGGTAAAGACTCAACAATTTTCAGAAATTATGAGCTAAGTTATAAAATGCAGATTACATTAAAAACTTTAAAAATTTTGAAATTTTAAATTTCTAAATTTTTTCATCTCCCATAACTTTTTATGGTTGTTTTTGCTGCCAGAAACAGCAATACAAATTTTGGAAGCGATCCATCCAGTCCGGAATCAGCGCAAGGAGTTTTGATTTTGTATGGAAATTTGTATGGGAAACAAAATTTTTCATTCAAAAATCGCCAGAGTTGTACTGGAAGTTCCAAAAAATATAAATTTAAATGAAAAATATTTCTTGATTCTTGCAGTACAATTCATGTGAACAAAGCATAAACCTAACTTGTACCCTGGAAAAGATATTCGATGTTATATAAACGTTATATATTTTTTTTTAATTTTAGCGTTTTTACCTGTTTATTTAAAAGCTGGGTAATTGTAAGATGAGAATAAAAAATCTCAAAAAACCGTTATGCATAGCCAGAGAATTTATTAATGTATATAACCTTTGCAAAAACATTTCATGAAATTACCAAATTCTCTAGCAAGTGTGTTGCGTAACATTTATGAGCTAAAGATATCAAATATTTAAATTCTATTTACAGCTTTGTTGAAGACTTCAAATTTTTATTGACTTATACTTTTAAAAAAATATTTGATTAATTTAAAAAAAATTCAAAATATCCTTAAATACTCATATTTTACCAGACAGTGAAAAATAAACTTAAAGTACGCGTCAAAGTTTCAACTATTCGCGATCTTCGTAAAAGTTGATATTTGATTCGAAACTTACGATTTGAGTATCTTGGAAAAGTGCTAAAATGTGGCTAAAAAATCTTTAGTTAACCCTTAAATCTCTAAAACTAGAGCTAGCAGAAAAAAAAATCAAACTGTGTATTTGGATATGTCGCCCTTTTTGAATTCTCATCCCATTCTTCGAGGTTGTTTTGAACTCTAGGTTCAGGTAAAATTAGTTAATTTCAATTTAGGAGTAGTTGAAGAGAAATCAGTGAGCAGTTATAAAATTTCCTAGCTTATGGTATTCTTCATACACATTTTTGAACTGTTGAATTCCGGCTTGGAAATTGAATTTTGAATTTTGGGTTGAATCCCTGGTCTTAGAACCAAAACTGAATTTCGGTTTCCTTTTGTGAATTTTCCCGGTTTTGGGTCTGAAATCCAGGTTTTTTTCCCGGTTTTCCCGGTTCGATTTTCAATTCCCGGTTTTTTCCCGGTTTTCCCGGTTTTCCCGGTTCTGTGGCCACCCTGTAAACCATTTTTACGGTCCATTGATTGAGAAGTACGGTTTTTACATTATTTATTTACATTTTTTGCGGTTTTGATTTAAAAAAAAAATCAAAAAATATATCCTTGCAACGTATAGCTTCTAACTTCAGCTTTCTTGGACATTAAGTTTATTTTTTTTAGCATTCCGTAGCTGATCTACAGTGTTTTTTTCAAAGCATGTTTTTTCGGATTTTTTTCTTAGACTTTGAATAACGAAAAACTGAATTGTTGTAGCTGAGTATTGTCTGAAAAACATATTTTAAATTGCCTTGGTGGATCTTTTAAACTTATTTTTTAGTTAATCCCGTACACAAGTCCATATTTAAAAACTTCATTTATCATTAGAATATTAAGCTTCAAGATTCCCAGAAATTAGGCAATTTTGGGACTTGGGACACCATGATGATCAGGAAACTATTTCCTTTTTCCCGTACTAAAATGAGGCATTCTATTATGCTATGGTGCAACTCAATGCCACCGATTGTTAACCAAAACCACTATGAAAAAAGTTCATTGGCAGTTTGAAATTTTTTTTTTCATCATTTTCTAGAGAATATAAGAATAAAAATTAGATCGATTAAATGTTGTGTTCACTACATAGTTGGTGCATCTTCATCACGAAACTGCTACCAGACATAAAAACGAATCTACCCGTAGGTCTTCAATTCTAGTCCGCCAAACCAAACCACAGACAGACAGAGCCAACAGCAGCAGTGCTTCTTGCGATGTCGAATCGTGCACATCGTGCTACCGTGCTCTGTATGCAGCCGCCTGTGACTGCAGTCGTGCGTGCTTCCGCGTGAGTGATCTTTCGCTGCTCGGTATAGAACAAGTGTCGATTAAGTAGGTCGTGTTGGTGCGTGGTGCTGCTGATCAGCTGCGTTTTTTTCGAATCTAGCCGCAGAGCAGACACGACGGACGTCTTGGGTTAGTTTTGGGTTTATTTTTTTTTACTCGGCCGCTTCACAAACCATTTCGTAAGGTGTTTAAATTGTATGAATTTTAAACATCCGTTTGAACGAGTGTTTCCGCAGGGAAAATAAGTTATGCAATGTTAGATAGATAATAGATTATTTATCTTTTGAGAGTTTCTTCGTTTCCCTGTCGGCCTGTTAAGAAGCAGATGAAAATTTTCCATGTGATAACTTTCCGTTAGAAATACTACGATTGATTGAAAAATCGCATTCAATTTTTTTTGGCATAAAGTTAACTGTAATCACAACGAAAATTTTAGTTCAACCTCATTTTTTTCGATAATATCCAATTCTCGAGATTCAATAACACATTTGCCACAGCAGATAGTGTTTGTAATGGGATAGAAGATCATAAAACTGCCTGCTAATTAATGGCTTCGTAATTCATTTGGTGGCCTACGATTAGCACTAAATTAGTCTTTGTTTTTTCGTGCGCTCGAAAGCGCGCTCGCTATCGATTAAACAAACTGTGTAATGTTTGGTGATGTAGCTAAATAAATCCAGCAGTAGAAATATTTGCGGTTGCCACTAAACATTCCGGCTGTGATGATAGTAAGCAAAGAAGACTCGCAGCAAAATTCCTTTCTTTACTGGTGGTTTGGCTGATTGGCAAAGTTCTAACTCCTGTTACAAAAGGCAATATAACAAGCCCATTCCCTACAACCTTCAGTCCGTCAGTCCCTAAAAAAAGGGAAATGTAAATTATGTTCATCGTTCGATTTGGGCCCATTTGCGAAATTTCAGTTTTGTTGTGATCAAAGGTTATACATCGCAATTTGCTTTGCTTCTGTTGCTTTGTACTATGACCTATATATCCTACACTTGGCGTTTCTTCGCTTATCGAGGAACCTATAAGGCTAGTTCAGCTTATTTATAGTTCGAGTAAACGCGAAGGATGGGAAATGCCTAATTTTTTGTTGCTTCTGTTGTGCTTAGGCAAAGAAAAGCGATAGTTGAAGGATTGTCGTGTAGAATCGAGCGTGATGCGTGCACATTTCGATTTGTTGGATTAACTGTTTCGCAAACAACAAATATTTTTGTAGCTTCCGATGTGCCTAGATAGTTTGAAAAACATTTTAAGGAAAAACACTTCTTGGCATATTCAAAAAAAAACTTTTCACATAATGTAAAATTTACAAATGGTTTGTTCAGGCATGTATGTTGACAAATTGTCCATATCTTTTACAACGGTCCAATGTGAAGCATATGTTCTCCTGACTCTCCATAACATCTGTTTTGAATGTCGATGACCAAGACGCGTGCATAGGTAGTGTCGTATTTAAGTTTACGCCCTCACCATCCCATTCATATGGCAGCTTGAAATAAACGACTTAGAACAAGCATAACTAACCCGGTATTTTTGTCATTCTGTGCTGCTTTCAGGTTTCCGCTAGTTCGGCACAATTTACGGGACCCAAGGCTGGCACCAGTGGCAGCAAATCTTCCGCATCAAGCTCGGGGCGCTCCAGGCACCAGTCATCGGTGCGATTTGCCCTCGAGGACGAAGTTATTGGTAGCCTTAGTGCCAGTAGTGCAAGTGTTGCCAGTAGCAGTGCCAGCCACAATGAAGACAGCCTAGAGATTATGGAAGAAATCGAGGCGATCGATGGTAGTAGTAAGCAGGACGAGGACAGCAGTGCCAGAGACAGTAGCAGTGTCTCAGAAGCGTTACCCCCCTTGGATATCGGGGCGATTAAACCTACTACTAGCAGTCAACCGACAGGCGCTGACCGGAAAAGGCAACTGTTTGACATTGGTGATGAAACGGATTTTGTTCCAAGTGGCTCGGGAGGAAGAGGAGAGTTCGATATCGATGAACTCCAGCTTTCAGCAGATGCTATCGCTCAACATTTTCAACCGTTAAGTGATGGAGATGAATCTCAGGGGGGAAGTTTTAAAGTGACCAACAAGAAAAAGTTGCTACATCAAAATAATGATGTAGATTCGTTGGATCAAATACTAAATGAAATTGAATCTTCGGAGGTGGAGGATTTAGGGAAAGCCTCAAACAGTGAAAATGAAGAAATTTTGACGAAGTCTAATCCCAATTTGAATCAAATCGTTCACAAACCAAAAGAGCTATCACCGTTGAACGAAGATGATGTGTTGATCAATAATAGTAAAGTGAGCCTTAATTCTCTGAAAAAAATTCAAAAGCAGTCAGCAGTGCATGATAACAGTGGTGATAACAGTCTCAACACGACTAATGATATTTCAGAGCTTGCTCGTGACACGGAAAGTGATAGAGTGATGAGTGATAATTACGATCGTAGCTCACAAAGTGAAGAACAGTTCAGGTCAAAAATGAGTGATTTAGACGCAGCAAATTCAGCTTTAAAACCTGCACAAACAAGAAGCAAAAGCGTTGAGATACCAGACGCTCCTGGGGGTTCGGGAGGCAAAGCACCATTTACGAGTCTCGGTTTTATCAAATCGGTTGATGAAGAAAACTCGAAAGCCAAAGATCTAAGTTCCGAAAATGATAACTCAATTGATGAGATTCTCGTATCGAATCATTCGATTGAAACATCAGCAGCGGGTCCCAAAATGGCTAGTTTACCAGAAGAACTATTCGCCAATGAAGGGGAACAACATTCTACTGATAGTAATATCTCTGATAGCTTAAGGGAAAAAATCCTCTCATCTAGCAAATCCTTTGAAGAAGTGAAAACTCAACACGATTTAGAAGTGCCTAGTGATAAAACCGAAGATGATAAACCAGTGACAGTGAAACAAATGGAAAAAGTAACAGATTTCAAGGAAGCGTTAGAAGATATATCAGAAGAATCGGAAAATAATTTGAATAACCCCAATCTAATAGAAAATAAATTAAGTGGTGAAGATGAGCCCGGTCCTTCAAGTGCTGTTATCGAAAAAGGAAAAGAAATCCGTAAAATTTTGGAGGAAAAAGTTCTTCACAAACAACTTAGTATCGGGAGCACTATATACGAGGACAACAAAGAAAACATACCGGATTCTTTGTCGTTCAACAAATCCTACGATTTCGATAGTGTTGTCAGCTTGAACATGTTTCAAGCTATGACCAATGAAATCAAAGAACTGCGGGAGCTTATCACTACCAAGGACATTATGCTGGAAGGATTTTCTCGAAGAGAATCGCTCAAGGATTCAACGAGTATCGCTACCAACTCCACTGAATATCGTCCACTGAACGAAGATGTTGTTTCCAGTAAAGAACTGCACAACAATATCAACGAACAAAACCAATGGATAATTGTTTTGGCTGAGAAGTTGCAGGAGTCAAACCAAGCTCGCGACCGTTTGGAAGCTGAAGGACTACGCCTGGCAACTGAAGTAAACCAATTGCGTAAACAGGTGGCGGATAATGTCGAGGCAATAAAACAAAAAGTTCAGTGGATGCCACGGGATCAGGAAAGTACTGGCCAGAGAATATCTGAAATATCCATCGATCTGGTGAGCGAAACTGATGATGCCTTATCCGATTTTCCTGATCTGTATGAAGAGCGTTCCAACAGAAATTCTCGGGAACGACAGCTAGACATCGATTTGGATATCGATTACAGCGATCAAAATCCGCTCCACCCAACTACCACCTTGACCAAACAGTTGGAACAGTTCAGGAAATATCTGATCCCAGAGGAACTGAGGCTGTTCAACATGGTCCAGCGAAAATTCGACGAATATATAAAACAGGAACTTGATAAACAAAAAGAGACGCATGATGATGAAATCAAAATTTTTCAAGAACGCCTAGAATCGGAGAAAAGTGACCACGAAACCGAAGTGAGTCGCCTAAGGCAAATGTTGTCCAATGTAAAAAGCGGATCAACGGAAGTTATGGATCTTCGAAAGGAACTCGAAGCACGCCATCAGCAGGAAATGACTGATCTTCGCACCTATTACGAAAAAACATGCGCCGAGCTGCAAAAACAATACTCGGAAGAGGTATTTTCCCAGCACAGTAGAAGAATGTCTGACGACACCGCGTCGGATATATCGGATCAGGAAGATTTTCCGGAAGAGAACGGCGGCTATCAATCAAAGCATGGCAGTCCCAAGCGAAAGCTAAAAGATGATATCTATCTTAGCCCGACTCATCGGAAGATCACTCCCACCACGATCGATACCACCGAAGGTAGTGCGGATGAGGTGATGGAAGTGGTTGTGGTGGAATCAGAAAAGGTTGGTTATATTTCTTTTTCTCCTTTCATGTTTCGATAAATCTTAGTTTGCAGTTGATTCCAAGTGAAAGTGCACGACTCAATAAACCTCGATACAAATTGAAGCGTTTTCAATTTATAAATAACACCTTAACTACATATTTTGAATTACATTGCATATTGCATTTTTAGTTAGGTATTGATTTTTAATTTTGAATGCAGAGTAGATAATCAAGTTTTTCATTAAATTATTTCATTGTAAGCAAAATAAGATAATTGTGTTTTTTTGGTATTGATTGATATTATGATAAACATCAATTGACTAACATTTTAAACCAATTATCATGAAGTTATTTGGCATAAAGCCGTTTGTCATACAAGTTGTAAAGCATAATGGTCATTTGGCATAATGGACGTTTGGTATAATGGTCATTTGTCATAAAGTAAAAGGTGATGTATACATTGTCCCTAGGTTATTGTAAACCTAGAAACACGAGGCTTTTCTAGGGCTTTGAATAAACCTAGAAAGACGGGGCCGTCCTAAAATGATGGATCAAAACTTCGAGGAAACCTCCTCGCGTTTCGCGTTCGAACTAAAATGATATATGTGTCGTGATTTTACGAATCTCAATTCAGAGATTTACTTAGATACGTCTTTCGCTCACAAGAATTTTGTTTGTTTGGCTAGTGTTGCAATAGAGTTTTTTAAAATTTTATTTTTCTTCAGTGTTGCCGAATACAACTAATATTTTATTGTATTTAAATTTAATTTATTTTCTGCATATCCTTCATCTCATCCTCACATTCCTTCTCATCTCTATTCTCAATTAAAACTTTTTATGCGTCGCCTTTTTTCCTCTAGAACAAAATGTTTTTCACCAAATATCCTTAATTTTTATTCCATATTCCATATATTCGTTCTCAATTTTACAAATTTTATCAAATTTCTGCTTATCCTTCATCTCATCTCCAATTCTTTCTCAACGCTTTACGCAATAGAATCTTTAATTTATAGACTTTTGTTTTTTTTTTTTTCAAATATACAAAATTTTATATCCCAAATATCCCTCATCTCAATTCTACATTCCATTCTCTGCAAAAGCTTTTCAAATCTTAAAATTTCATTTACTTTCTGCATATTCTTCATCCCATCCGAAAATATTCTTCACAAATGCCTTCTCAATTTGTGCTTTTCCTGTCACTCTGCTTCTGTTTACCGGAGCCGGAACAATCCGCAAAAAAAAAACATTCTTAGCAACAGCTTTCTAAAACTGTGCTTTTCTTGTCACTCTGTCTCTATTTACCAGAGCTGGAATATTTCGATAGTATTCTTAGAAACAGCCTACCCAACTAGAAGGCTAATTCAATACAAATAATCAGCAGCAGTAGCCTTCAAAATCCAAATTCAAAAATTCAGAAGCAGCAACCTTAGAAATCTGCGCTTCTTAAGCTAATCCTGTCTTTTTCCATTAGAGAGCCAAATCAAAACAAACACCGGAAGGCCAAATCGAAGCCGACAATCAACAACAGCTGCCTGAAAATCTGCGCTTCTAAAGCCAATTCCATCTTTTCCACCGAAAGGCCAAATCAAAGCAAACAATCAGCAAAAGCTGCCTGAAAATCTGCGCTTTCAAATCCGTTCCGTCTTTTCCACAGGATGGTCAAATCATAACAAACATACAGCCGCAACAGTACTGAAAATCTGCGCTTCCATAGCCATTCCGTCTTTATCTACCGAAAGTCCCAATCATAACACCCAATCAAAAATCTGTGCTTATTAAGCCAATTCCGTTTTTTCCACCGGAAGTCAGCAGAAGCTGCCTAAAAATCTGCACTTCAAAATCCATTCCGTCTTTGTCCACCGGAAGGCCAAATCATAACAAACATAACAGAACAATTCCGTCTTATTCCACCGGAAGCCCAAATCAAAGTAATTAGCAGCAGCAGCCTTAAAAATCTGCGCTTCTATAGTCAATTCCGTCTTATTCCACCGGAAGACCAAATCAAAACAATCAGCAGAAGCAACCTTGAAAATATGCGCTTCTATAGTCAATTTCGTCTTATTCCATCGGAAAGCCAAATCAAAACAATCAGCAGAAGCAACTTTGAAAATCTGCGCTTCTATAGTCAATTTCGTCTTATTTCATCGGAGAGCCAAATCAAAACAATCAGCAGCAGCAACCTTAAATATGTGCGCTATTCGTGCTTATTCTACCAACCACGCCATTTTGTCTTGATTTTACGAATCTCAATTCAGAGATTCATTTAGACACGTTGTTTGTTTGTCTACACCCAAAATAATAAAGAAATTATTTATACGGGATTTTTCACGTAAACTAAGATTTTGCTGCATAATATCGATTCTACGTGTGTCTTGTAGTAAACACAGTGTATAACGGAAGCCCTGGTAGTAACTACTTTACTTCCACATAATTGACTCATGAATTTCACGTAAAGTCTAAGTGGATGGCTTACAGTACTTTTTCTCGAGCGTGTGTTATTAAATTCTAATAAAAATAGAAGCTGCCATCAGTCAGTAGCTTTTATTTACAATTTTGAAAAATCGTGTTGAACGTTTTGTGTTTGTTTTTTTGGAAATCTCGTGGATTTCCGGATACCTGGAACCGTGGCCGTGATTTCTGGCGCTCAAAGTTTCGTCATATTCGGTAGACTACCCTTTGCATTTTGGCAAGTTCGATTAAAGATATCTTTTGAAATATGTTTCGGTATCTTATTTCTCAATATTTTTTTAGGCAAGTCAACGTGATCGAAACTGAAACAAACCTAAAAGAAATGAATGCCAGTTTCGTGTACTCCATCCATAAATTTCATAATAATTGTGATAGTGATTGTGTCTGAATGTTAAATAATTTTGAAAATAAATTTATATTTATAAATATAGTTTCATTGTTATTTATTACAAAAAAAGAAAGAGCAACTAGAAAATCGACCCAAATTTAATTTCGAAACCAAATTTATTTCATGCCTTTTTCATAATCGCACCGTGTCGAACATACTTAAAATTCACGTAAATTGTAGCTGAAGTTCATAGCGTGCGAATTCCTATTGAGATGCGTTCACATGGTTTAATGGTACTAGCTACGTGAAAATCAATTGGATTAAAATTATGTACTTTTTCACGTAGCCACGACGTGCGGATTATTTTGCGTGTAGTGTTGCCAAAATAGCAAACGTTGCCATAGATTTTTTTTTTAATTTTATTTATCTTCAGTGTTGCTGAATACAACTTATATTTTATTTTATTTTTAATTACATTTGGTTTATTTTCTGCATATCCTTCATCTCATCCCTACAGTACGCTTACGCTTCGCGTTGCGGACTAGGCTAGAGGATTGTCTCTAGCTTTGTATAATCCTAGAAACACGGGGCCTTCCTAGGGTTATGCATAAACTTACAAACTCGTTAAATAGAAAAAAAATGTATTTAAATTTTTTAAAATATTTTATGTTATCTTACGAAATTTCTCATCCCAAACGACTATTATGCCAAATGACCATCATGCCAAACGGCCATTCTGACAAATGGTCATTATACCAAACGACTTTTATGCCAAACGGCATCATACCAAATGATTTTATGCCAAACGACGTAAGACCATTAGACTAGTTCACTTTTCGGCTTTTTTTCGCAGATCAAAGCCGTACACATGGATTGTTCCTTATTGAACTAACCTCTGTTCTACGCAATGAGTTTTTGTGAAAAATGTCCATTTTCCTTGAAAATTTTCTTATGAGAGCTCTAGCAAGCCACTGTTAATATAAAACGATAATGTTATTATGCATGGTGGTTGGTATTATTAGCATTTTTATAGATCTGTTTTAGATAATTGCTCAAAAAAATCATAAACTACCAAGTTGTACAGAAATTTTACTTAAAGGTTGAAAGTTTCAAATCTGCAGTAAATCAGAAAAAATATTTTTCACAAAAGCTTGTCTTGGAAAGCTAGCCCTTTTTATTATCTTTCTTTTGATGTAAATATACAAATTGGAAGTATAGCGGTCAAGTTATTTACAGATGATTGCAACAAATTTGAATCGATAAAATATTTTTCATACAAGTTTTTTCCACACCAACTTGTGCAAGAGCAAAAATATTTTTTTCAATCAAGTACCCCAGGACTGGGCCAGGAGTTGAAAAAAGCGCACGCTTTGATCAAGTGTTATGCAAGTCCTCCTGATGCCACGCTTTTCATGTTGCATGATTCTAAAACTTGAATAGAAACACAATTATAATTTAATAACTGATGCATAGATATTTGAATAACTTTGCTCCTATTCTTGTGATAATTACATTTTAAACATCAAATGAATGATTATAAACAGGGCTTTCTTAACAAGCAAAGATTTTTTGAAAAAAAAAATTCTGATTTACTGCAGATTTTAATCTTTCTTGCTAGAACTCTCATAAGAGAATTTTCAAGAAAAAAGGCCTTTTTTCTCAAGAACTCATTGCGCAGAACAGAGATTAGATCGATAATTCTCAAATTTGGCAGAAATACTTGAAAATGCATTAGGAACAACCCATATGAGTCCGGCTTTGATCTGCGAAAAAATCCGAAAAGTGAACTAGTCTAAGGACCATGGACTAAAACGTTGTTTTGCTATCGAAATATACCGAAAACCAATATCTTCAAATTCGATTTAAAGTCGTTAGAATACATTCGTGATTTTGAGTTCTTAATTATTATCGAATTTGTTATACTGAACTCTGAACTTTAAAAAAAGGGGTTTTATGATCTCGGAAGAATACAGAATTGAATGCGAATTTTGAATGCTAATTTGTAAATTTTATATCTTCAGTTCAAAATTAATAAATTTTAGGATTTGATTTTTTTTAAAAAAAATTTCCCAAAGAAATGAATAATTTAATAAATTTTAAGGTTTGATTTTTTCAAATTTTTTTTCCAAAGAAAAAAAAAATTAAGGGATTTGGTAATTTTGATAGCAAGTGAGTACTTTTTTTCGTGTACTGTATTTAAACTTTCAAAGGGAAGCTATGTTTTTTTAATTGATTGCAACTATGGCACACCAAGCCTGATCAAGTTTGCATTTTACATAACACAACACTAACTGCATACTATTACGTTACTTTCCTCACCAGGATTCACACTTGGGCCCCGAAGAGTTGAGAGAGTTCTATCAGAACAAAATCCGCCAGTTGAAGCTTCAACATAGTGAGGATACATTGCAGCTGCGGATCCGTCTCAAGCACTTCGAAGAGAAGGAAGCAGGCGAAAAGTTTATGGTAAGATTTCCAAATTAATTATTTTTTGTAGCATGTAAACATTGACTAAACACAAAAAAAAAAAATAATATCACCACCCTAATATTCACTTTCTCTTCATACTTTTATTTTCATTCAATTGTGTGACCCACGCTTTCCGAATACGTTTTCACTATCATTAGTCTAACAACAACGCTCAGCCGGTGAGCCAAGACGTTGCATCCCATCTAACACCAACAACAGCACATGAGACTGAGACTGAGTCTGAAAAACAGTCCCTTGGTGTGTTACTAACTGCCGCCAACAACCGCACATTGACTAATCCAACTACTTCAACAACCACCACCGATGCGGGAACCGAGCCAGTTGATGATCTGCAGGAAATCATTGCCGATTACGAACGGCGGCTGCAGGAACAGGTGGCCCTGGCCCGGCAAGACGTCCTGCATGAACTTGAAGTTCAGATACAGGTAAGCTTAGTGGAGTTCAACGGTTTTTGAATGGTTGGCTTTCTTGAGTGCAAGTATTGCGTTCAATGTTGGATGCAAATTGTATGCAAGAATTGCATAGGATGTTGTTTTCAAATACAGTCTAACCTTCATTTTACCGGGTTTTCTGTTCCCATGATGATGCTTTTGTAGATGGTCTACGAAAAGAGTATGATTTGTCTTCTTATTTTATAATCTGTAAGGTCGAATCATTGTTTTGTGTTGATGACTAAATTGCTTTAATGATGTTTTCCTCCTCCCTAAATAAGTGTTAATGTGTCGATAGATTCGCATATCTTTCAATCATTTAAGCCATGAGTGGCCAACATTTTCAGCCAGCTGGCCAAATAAAAAAAAATTGACTTGTCTGCGGGCATTATTTTTTAGCATATTTTTTTTATTTCGGATTTCATTATCTAAAAATATTTTTAAAACATATTTATTTCTTTAAAAGTATAAAAACACATTAAATTGTTGTAAAAATATCCTAGATTTTAAAAGAACTAATGCTATTTCTATCACATTATTCGAGTGTATGCTGATATGCAGAAAAATTAAAAAAAAAAACAAAACAAATTTATTTTTTCCGATGAAAATATTTTTTTGGAAAATCGCAATTATTTCTACACATTTTGTAATCTAACAAAACATTTTGTAATCTTACAATAGAAACAAATTAGCAATTTCGAAAATTGTGTTTCAACTTTGATGAGCTTTCAATTTGTTCAAGTCAATACGATTTGAAAGTCGAATAATTTTGCCTTTTTTCAGTCGATTTCGACATATAAACGCAATTTCGAAACGTCAGTGCATTCAAGAGCTAAGAGTCGATACCCACAGAAAGAACGCGATGAAATTTTAGTGCTTTACATCGAAAATGATCGTTCAGTTGTGAAAATTGATTTTTAACAAAATCACGAAATATTAAATGAATCACGAAATATTGATTGAAAACTCAAGTTTAGATCTGTTTAACCATTTTTCTTTGTACGAAATATAATCAATGAAAATTCTACAAAAATATAATCCCATCTATTTACATAAATTGAAAGTTTTTCAATTGAACAGCAAGATAGTTCAAATTCTCTAGGATAGGATTTTAAAGACTTTTTTCAAATGCGAATAGCAATTATTCAGTCAGTGAAATAGTAACATTTTAATTCGAATGACACAACTGAACAGTTTTGAAGTCGTTGTTTTTGTGATTTTTGGGTTTGGCTCATCAAAGTTGAAAAAATAATTTTTGAAATTGTTGATTTATTTCAAAACGATTTTGCAAATTTGTTCAAAACATTATTTATTAGTTGCCGGAAGATGTTTGTGATTGAGTGAGATTAAAAAATTTGTTGGAAAATATTAATGAATTTTATTTTTGCATTTTATTGAATACATTCTTCGATATCTCACACATATAAAAAGATACCATGAAGCTAATTTCTTCTAAACTCAAGCGTATTTTTGTAAATACTTAACTCAAAAATATTCACGCGTTTCCGAGATATTTGGATTTAAATTTAGTGTTGTTTTAACATTATGGAGCATAACACAAATAACTTTTGCGCGAAGAAACTCGTTCTCTTGAGCCCAAATTTGGCAGCCCAAAAGACAAATCTAAAGTTTGTTTTGATAAGGTCGTTAGAATCACTTGCCATGTTTTGAGAAAATCGATGTTAAAGCTCTGAAACACCTTTTTAATTCTTATTTTATGATTGCTGGTCAAATTTGCCCGCAAATGCGAAATTTAATGTCAAACTGATTGCAGAACATGATGATGTACTTGAAATTTACATTAATTCAGTTCTTATTAATGAAGATGTACTTACGACATTTTTCATTTGTCATTAGGCGTAAACGTCCTTTTGATAAATCGATAAGTTTGGTAGCAAAATTGATGATGATGATGATGATGGCCCTCCACTATCCCCCGTACATGGGAACTTGGGCTGGATTATCTTAAAAGATATTTTTAATTATGTCTCTTTGACTTTTTGATCTGTTGATTTGCTTCATTTTTCTGAATGTTATTCCCATGTACGTCCATCATTGCCTTTTTATTTTTTCCTTGTATTTGCTGCTTGCTATATTCAACTTTTGAACAGGGACCATCTGAGAAAAGGGACATTTTAGGGTAAAACCCCTTCCCACACACACATGAGTCCATTTTCAGGGTTTTACCGCGCCCCAGATCGCGTTGCTTTTGCTAATTTGTCATGTGGGGCCCAGAGACGTTTGTTCAGTTGTTATAATCATCATCAAGTAGTTTAATTACTAACTTAAACTATATACTTATATTAGTTTTCACGAACGCCCAACATTTATTTTTAAAACTAGTCAAGTTTTCTTCTCTCTTAATGTCCATTGGTAAAGTGTTGTACAATTTTATTCCTTGGTAGAACAGCGAATTCTGTGAAGACGCTAACAAAAATGATGCAGCTCTTATTTCACTGGCAAAACGAGTTCCATAACGATGCAGGTCAGTTCCTCTGATTATTCTCTCTTGTAGATATTCTGGTGCAATTTTTTTTTACTATTTTGAATATCAGGATCATAGTATGGTACGTAACTCTGCCTTATTGAAAGCCAATGTAATGCAGCCAACATATCCCGTATAGGGGTTCTTCGATCACACTTTAGAATCAGTCTCATAATTTTATTTTGAAGCCTTTGTAATCTAGCCATTTGCTGATCGTTTGCAAAGCATATTATAGAAGGGCAAAAGTCAAAATGTGGTGATATGATTGCCTTGTACAGGTAAATGAGACTCCACTGCGACAAATCTTTACGAAGACGACACAAAATACCGAATTTTTTGGCAATTTTCTTAACAGAATAATTGATGTGGCTTTTAAAATTCAATCTTTCGTCGATGATGACACCAAGATACTTGATTTCTTTGACTATTTCCAGACGTTCACCATCGATACATACATTGATAATATCACAGTTTAAAGGCTTGTTGGAGACTATCACACATTTTGTTTTCGAGACATTGAGTTTCAACATTTTAAAATCCAGCCATTTGCTTAAGTTGCTAAGATCACAGTTCAGTTTTTCTACAGCAACATTAACACTATCACAAGCAATAAATATCACAGTATCGTCAGCAAATAAATTGATATTACAGTGTTTAAGAATTCTTTTCATGTCGTTAATATATAAAATAAAAAGCAAAGGTCCTAAAACACTTCCCTGGGGTACACCGACCATGGTTTCTTTGGTATTAGATATCACAGTAGCGTATTTTGTGCATTGATATCGACATTTTAGATACGATTGAAACCAATTGAGAGCTGTTTCCTTTATACCATATTTCCGCAGAGTTTTTATCAGATTTGTGCGTGAAATCGTTTCAAATGCTCGTTTCAAATCAAGGAATACTGCGATAAGTTTCTGCTTTTTTTCCAGCTTTCCTTTCCATTTTGCCAATACTAAGTTTAGAGCGGTTTCACAAGAGTGGTATTTGCGATACCCACTTTGTTCTGGGACAAGCAATTTATTAATATCAATATAGTCAAGCAATTGGTCTTTTACTGCTATCTCCAAAACTTTCTCGTACACCGGTAGCATGTTAATTGGACGAAACTCCTCTGCTTTCGATGTTCCATTAACTTTCTCTATTGGAACAACCATAGATTTTTTCCAAGAGTGGGGAACAATTCCAGTCAACAGTGACTCGTTTATGAGGTTCAAAAGATTTTGGCCAATAACATCAAATCCATCTTTTAATATTCTGCAGTTCACCTCATCTGAACCAGAAGATGATCCCATTGTCCATACTATTTTTTTCAGATTATCAAGCGTGATGGGTGAAAAATTGGCAAACTGGTTTTGAGTGTAAGGTCCGCCAAGTGGTATTGGTTCGGGCTCTATCTTTATTGAATTGCTTATATCTTCGATGCTTTGAACAAAAAACTCGTTAAATTTATTGGCAATTTTAGTTTCATCTTGCTCATCTTCGCCGCAAAACTGGATAAACTTAGTTTTCGATACTTTTGGATTTATAAGGCTCTTAAGAATTTTCCACAGCTCTTTACTGTTGTCTTTGTTTTCATCAATAGTACGCTGAATGAATTCTCGTTTTTTCCTCCGCAGGCAACATGCGTATTCATTTCTGTACGTTTTGTAAACTAACCATGAAAAGTCTGTGTTTAATTTCAAAAAATTTTGTATGACTTGTCCCTTCTTCTTTTCATTTGAACAAGTTCAATATCATACCATTTACTTGACTGTTGGGCTTTTTTATGTTTAACAGTTACCAGTTGATTTACACATATTTTCAAATGGTCTATTAAACAATCCGCCTTCTCATGCAAATCCTTGAACGACCGATTTAAGATTGTTTCTTGAAGGCGTTCCCTCAGCAAAGCGAGCAGACTTTCGCGAGAGTAGTTTTTCCAACACTTTACCCTTATGGACATATCATCAACATCATCACATTTGTTTTCAACAGACAGACATAAAGTTTCGTGGTCAGATATTTTAAAATCATTGACAGCACAAACATTGATATCACAGTTCGAGAATACCAAATCAATCATTTTTTGGCTAGTACGTGTTATACGAGTGTAGTCTTTTACATGCTGTTTGAGGTAGTACGAGTTCATAATATTCTTTAAGTTTGAAGAATCATTCGAATTCAACCAATCAATGTTGAAATCTCCGATTATTATGTTGAATTTAGACAAATCAACAAATTCATCAAGCCAGTTTTCTTCCAAAACCTTCAGAAAATTTGCATCACTTTCGTTTGGCGAATGGTAAAGGATACCGTATCGACCTGCAGTTATTCCACTTAAAACTTCAATTCCGAGAAACCAATTTTTATCTTTTTGTACATTTAGTAGGACTTTATATTTTATGCTTTCGTGAATATATATCATAACGCCTCCTGTGTGTCTCGAATCAGAATAACAACTCATGGATTGGAAATTGGGTATTTGAAAAATATTTTCGCTCAATGTTTCTGTTACATGCGTTTCAGAGAGCAGAACAAGTTTCGGTTGAATTGTGTGCATCATTAATCGAAGGACAGGTGTGTTTTTTTTCTTGGCAGCAAAATTCAAGAAAGAGAAAATTAAGAGTATTTTTGGAACTTTATTCGGATCGAACGCCAAATTGGTGATCATAGAACCAGATCACTGTTTCCCGGAATAGCTCGAAAAATAGAAGCAGCTGAACAATTGGAACTAAATTGTCCTCCTTGATGATGGCTCAAAGGTTTGAACAGACGTCGGAATACGGAAAAAGCTAAGTACTTTCAATATTGTTATTGGTATACCGAGTACATAAAATCAAATTGCTTTTTGTTAAATAAGTTCAGTAGGTAATTGTTGAGGAACATTAAGATTATCCACATAGAATGGAATAAACATACAGTACATAAATATGGTTATTTACACGAGTTTCATGAAATTGTGTTAAAAATGTACAGCTCTATTGAAAGCCTATTATTCTGATTAAGTTTTGTGAAAAATCAGAGATTTCCATGTCGTTCAATGTCAGATTCTCGGTCAAGGCGAGTTTTTTCAAACAATTTAATGCACTTGCCCCCAACTTTCTGGACAATGATAAATTTGGTTTGATCCTTAAACGAAAAGAATCGATAAATATTTGGATTTTTTTAATAACAGGGGTTTTATCATTCATACTCAAATTGATAGAGGTTTGTGTACAATTTTAAGGAAAGGGGTTTTTTAGTTTCTTTGAAAAGTATTGCCATTTATTTTGATTATGAAAAAACATACTTGAAAATCTAAATCATCTTAGATTTGATAAAGAAGTAGCTTTTGAGCAAATCATCATTTAATTTAAAGATAATTTTAAATGATGAAACACTATCAACACTACATTCAAACACAGAAGATCTGGAAAAATTGATGTAATTAATTGCATTCACTTGACAATCAAATATTGTACCAGGAAAAAGCAGTGTTAAAAAGATAGAAAAATTTCAAACTGTTAAGAAAATTTAAAAATGGTTTTCAAGATTCTTAACGTGAATTGTTGACATAATATCAACTGAGTTGAAAAAGACGAAGAAAACATTTCAAAAACACTGAAATTTTTTAAAATGAAAATATTGAATGAAAAAACTTGAGAATATGGAATTGTTTTCAAATGGACATTTCGAACGGTTGATCGCTTTAACTGTAAGGTAAATTTTTGTTTTGTTTTGATCAGAGAATATAATTTTTATACTTTCAAGGTTTTTATGATCGATTAAAGAAATTTGATGAGGCCATTCGAACAGACATTCTCAATAAGCTTGCAACTTTAATATATATTGGAAAAATAAATTCTGAATAAGGCTTCTGATCAGAACAGGGATTCAAGTTTACGTGTCTAACAGTCCGTTTGACCATTCCGCTTAGTTAACAATCAGATATCTTAAACCTTTTAAATTCTCAACGACTAATCAATAGTTTAAATGATGAACTAGGACATTCAGGAGATTACTTACTTACTTACTTAATGATCCCGCGCCGATCCTCCGGTGCATAGGGCCGTGGTAAAAGACCTCCACTGTTGACGATCCGGAGCCAGCGTCTTCACCTGGTCCCAGTCAAGATTCTCGTCGACAGTTCGGATTTCAGCGGCTAGGCTTCGCCGCCACGAATTTCTGGGTCTGCCTCTTCTTCGATGACCTTCTGGATTCCAATCTAGCGCCTCTCTGCAAATCTCGTTTTCATCTCTTCGCAGCGTGTGCCCAATCCATCTCCACTTACGTTCCCGAATCTCGATTTCTAGCGCCCTTTGATGACACCGGCGATGTAGTTCCTCATTCGAGATCCAGTTGCCAGGCCACCAAGCGCGGATGATATTCCGCAGGCAGCGGTTTACAAATACTTGCAGTTTTCGCGTCGTTACCGCATATGTGCACCAAGTTTCGCACCCGTACAGCAATACGGATTTGACGTTTGAGTTGAAGAATCGGATTTTTGTTCGTAGAGAGATCTGGCGTGACCGCCAGATGTTTCGGAGACTCGCAAACGCAAATCGGGCCTTTCTGATCCGTGTTTCGATGTCTTTTCTGGTACCACCATCAGGCGTAATCTGGCTACCAAGATATTGGAAGCACTCCACTTTCTCAACTTGTTGCCCAGCTACCATGAAACTGGAGGGATTTCCTGTGTTGATCTTCATCGACTTGGTCTTTCCGACATTGACTTTGAGACCTGCTGCCTTGGAACTTTCGGTGAGGTCGTCGAGTTTGCTCTGCATATCTGGTTGTGTTTGGGCGAGCAAAACAATATCGTCAGCCAGGTCAAGGTCGTTCAGTTGCTCCATTGTTGAAGGATTCCACGGCAATCCTCGGTTCGGTGCACAGTCAATCGATCCAATCAGAATCTCATCCATTACGATTAGAAAAAGTAGCGGTGATAGAATACATCCTTGTCTCACGCCAGCAGTTACCGGGATTGGTTCGGACAAGACACCGTCGTGCAAGACCTTGCACGAAAATGCCTCATACTGTGCTTCGATGAGATGGACTAGTTTCTCTGGGACCCCTCGTCGCCTTAGAGCCGCCCAGATGTTTTCATGGTTAAGTCGGTCGAATGCTTTTTCGAAATCAACGAACACCAGCAGAAGAGAGTCCTGGAATTCGTTGATTTGTTCCAGTATGATTCGTAGCGTTGTGATGTGGTCCACGCATGATCGTCGAGATCGGAATCCAGCTTGTTGCCGTCGGAGTGTAGCGTCTATTTTCTCCTGGATCCTGTTCAGAATCACTTTGCAGAGTACTTTGAGGGTTGTACAGATCAACGTTATGCCTCGCCAGTTACCGCACTCTGTCAGGTCTCCTTTCTTCGGGACCTTTACGAGGATACCCTGCATCCAGTCGGCCGGGAATGTTGCAGTATCCCAGATGTCAGCGAAAAGACGGTGCAACATTTGTGCTGATAGGGCAGGGTCGGCTTTCAGCATTTCAGCAGGGATGCAATCGATCCCAGGTGCTTTGTTGGATTTCATGTTTTTGATTGCCGCTTCTATTTCAGCCAGCGAAGGCGCTTCCGAGTTGACGCCATTTATGCGACTTACTGTTGGCGCTTCGAGCTGCAGATTCTGTTGGCCATCGCTATTCGTGACTCGGAAGAGTTGTTCGAAGTGCTCAGTCCATCGTTTGAGCTGATCTGTTCGATCGGTCAATAAATGACCTGCTCGGTCTTTTAGCGGCATTCTCGCATTAGTCCTTGCACCACTGAGGCGGCGAGAAATGTCATAAAGTAATCGGATATCTCCATTGGCGGCGGCTCTTTCTCCCTCTTCGGCTAGGGAGTTTGTCCAGGCTCTCTTGTCTCGTCTACAAGCTCGTTTAACTGCCTTTTCCAGCTCCGCATATCGTAAGCGGGCGGCTGCTTTGGCTGACCCGGTACATGCCTGCTCAATTCCGACTTTCGCCTTTCTCCGATCATCGACCATCCTCCAAGTTTCATCCGACATCCATTCACTCCTTCTTCCACAAACTTTACCGAGAGTACCATGGCTCGTCGTGATAAAGGCATTCTTGATTCCACACCACTGTTCTTCGACTGTTCCGTCTGTCGGCAGCTCCGAGGCTCGGGATTCTAGCTGTTCGACGTATGCCCTTTTCACCTCTGGATTCTCCAACCGGCGGACGTCGTATCGACACCCGACTTTCTCCTCGCGCCGTTGGACACGTGCAACTCTCAGTCGTATCTCGCCAAGGACGAGGTGATGGTCAGATGCAATGTCTGCGCTTCGCTTGTTGCGGACATCAAGAAGGCTCCTTCTCCATTTTCGGCTGATGCAGATGTGGTCAATTTGATTTTCTGTTCGGCCATCTCGGGATACCCAAGTGACCTTATGTGCTGGTCGATGGGGGAAGAGCGATCCACCGATCACCATGTTGTTGTTGCCACAAAATTCTACAAACAGCTCTCCGTTTTCGCTCATCTGTCCTAGGCCATGGCGCCCCATGATGCGCTCAAGGTCCTGATTGTCGGAGCCAATCTTTGCGTTGAAGTCGCCCAAATGGATTTGAATGTCACCCTTCGGAATTCTCTCAACCACGCTGTTCAGTTGACTGTAAAACTGCTCTTTCTCCTGCAAGTCGGCAACGTCAGTTGGCGCATAACACTGGACCATTGTAAGGTTTCTAACCCGTGTTCTAAATCTGGCTACGATTATTCTTTCGTTTATCGGTTCCCATCTAATGAGGGCCGCGTAGGCCTGCGGGCTTAACAGGAGACCAACTCCTCGTTCCCGAGTAGCATGTTCTCCTCGTATGCCAGAGTAAAGCAGGACTTGCCCGGATTGTGTCTTGTGTTCTCCAGTATTAGGCCAACGGACTTCGCTCAGTCCCAGAATTTCAATCTTGAGGCGGCTAGCCTCTCTAGCAAGTTGTTCCAGTTTGCCTTGTTGGGCAAGGGTTAAAACATTCCAAGTTCCAATTCGTGTCCGTGTTTTCATGCTAAAAGTCGTCGCCAAAGTTCCAGGTCGGTCATTTCTTTCGGATTCCGTAACAATTTCAAATCGGGAGCAGTAGGTTGTTAGCCTAAAGTCCCTATCCCGCGATGGGGCTGCCATCTTGGACTTAGCTGGCGGGAGCCGCATTTCTTAAATTCAGCCGCTTGCTGCAAAACAGACGCTGTTTGAGCCGCCCCTGACCTGGAGAACAGACGCTCGGTTGTTGTTGCACGCCGCCCCTGACCTGGGGAACAGACGCGTGCGGCCACCTTCTCAGTCTGCATGCGACCAAAGCATCCACCGGGGTTGGGTACCCGATCTCCGCTTAGGTTACTCGCACCCCAGCCGGCACCGCGGGGAGGTAGAGATAGGAGTTGTGAATAAGAGGTGATATGACCACTATGGGGTCTCGTGTTGCACATTATCCACCGTTTACCAGCCAGGAGATTAGGAGAATAGTTTTTAAGTGGCCACATCATTTACCAAAGTGATTTCCATGCCACAGCACCATTACCCCTTAACAATCAGCGTGAGATTTGTGGAGGGATGGCGTACAGCCGGTCTTCGCAAAACAAATCATCACATGTTCTGCACTTCCTTTCCTCTATTGACTACACGGACGTGGCCAGCGTCGTTATTGGTTCATTTAAAAAAAAGGAGATCCTCAAAGTTGTACAGTGAGATTGTATTACTTGTTCCCAGCAATCTTTCGTTCGGTTCATTGTGCAACGTTGATTATCTTGAGCCAATCACGGAGTGCAACCATTATGCCATTGGCCGCAGGTGGACCGTAGTTGATAGCAAGCTCAAGCTCAACATGTACATCTATATTTTTTTATTTGGTTAGAGCAAAAATAAAGAAAATATTTTGATAATGTTTATAATTTTCTTTTAAATTATGCTTAGAGGGGTTCATAAATTGATATCATGTAATGTTATATTTAAATATTTTTTATCAGTTTTTTTATATTAATTTTAAAGTTTGAATGAATTCGATCAGATTTGAATTTATTATTTTTTTAACTTTAACACAGTAAAAATACCTATAAAATCTTGTTCTATCAAAATAGGAAAACAGTAAGAAATAAAAAAAACAAAACTTTATAATAGTTCTGATTATTTGTTCAACTATATTAAACAACAGACCCATATTAGATAAGGTTTACAACCAAAACTATTGCACTAGTCAAAAGTGTCTCCTGATTATATCCTTATACCCAAACTCCAAACCAAAATTATTTTGCTAGGATGCAGAGGTAACCTCGGTCCTAAAGCACAAAATCATTCTTTCATCCCTTCTTTTTTTCCAATCTATCTATTGACTGCTAGGACGTGGCCGGCGCCGTTATTGATGTTTAAAGAGAGAGCATCAGTTTTGGGCATTGTGAATGTGCTATCAGTCCCAGACACCATTCATTTGACCTTTGTACAAAATTGGTGGCCTCGGTCAATCACGGAGTAGCAACCATTGGCGATGTTGAACTTGTTCTACTTAGCCACGCCTGCGATAGTGGGATTTGAAATGCATAGCGTGTTATGAAGATTTCATTAAGGTAATTTATTTTTTATTGAGCGAGGTTTTGGAAAGAGGGAGAAAATACATGCATTATAAATTGAGTTTTGTTGATAAAGCATTTCAAGTTCAACGACTTAAGGTGGATGTGAGCAGTCAATCAAGCTAAGCTAAGCTAAGCTAATTGTGTGCATCATTAATCGAATTTCCTCATAATTGGTTGTCATACCACCACAATTTAAGTAAATGATCGTTGATTGACTTTTGCTAGGCTTTAATGATTGCTATTGAGTGTATTCTACAAAACGCCGCTTATTTGCCACCAGTTTTTTGTAAACAGGACAATCTTCGCTATATGCAAAATGATCGATAGCCAAATTCATTTTCCGTTCCGTGTTGATATTTTTGCAATTAATACAGCTTCTAAAATCGGACTTACAATCTGAGGTTCTATGGTTCAAAGCGCAACGTGAGCAGATTTCATCGTTTTTGCAGTCTATGCTTTTATGTCCATAAGCACAACACTTGAAGCAACGTATTATGCTGAAGCATTCAACAATTCTGCATCTATCCCAACCAATATTTACACGGCCCATTTCAAGCATAGTTTCTTGTGTGGCCAAATCGACTTCTATGATTAATGTATATTGCGTATAATTCAGGAATTTACTGGCATAGCTTGTTACAAGATTCAAATTATCGATTTTCAAATAATCGTTTTGGTCTATAAGGCATTGTTTTAAGTCTTCTGCCGATATTTTTTCTGATAATCCTGTTATTTTAAGACGTGGTTTGTTTGGTTTAGATATCGTAACATCATATTTTTGTCCTAGTAAACCCTGCACGTTTGAGACTACTGATTCTAAGTTATCGGAATTATCAACACCAACTCTACCATTATTTCCTTCTCTTACTGTTTGAATTTTTACAGCAGATCTATCTACTTTCAAACGTAAATCTTCTTTAGTTTCTCTAGAGGTTTGTTCTACTTCTTTCGGCTTTACTATAACCATTGGTTCTCGTTTTTTCATTGGTGTTTTAACAAAAAAAAATCGATTTTTACCTTTCAAAAGATCAGCAAATGTAGGAGTTTGACTGCTATCTATAACAATGGGATCATCTTCTGGATTTTTTTCTAAGCGTGCTCGTTTTCTGGATCGTAAATTTGAACTAGGACCAGAAGGAGTACAAACATCTAAAACTTTTGCCGGTTGCCTTGCAAGATTTTTCAGATTTTCATTCAGCACATTTTTTACAGAATCAATGATTTTTTCTGCCTCTGATTTCATCATTTTTTGTAAATTTTCTTCGTTTTCTTTCAACTTTTGATCAATCTCAATTTTCAAAGTGTTAAAATTTTCATTTACGAATAACATGATATCATTTAGTTTCTTCATCACATTATCGGTTCCGATTCGATTTTCACGACAATCTTTACACACAAATTTCATTGCGCGATTTTTTTCCATACATTTCAGCCCATTATCATCTAAGCCATCGCAGCATTTCACATGCAAGATTGAGCCACACGTCCCATAACATTTCACTCTTGCAGATTCATCTCTTATTGCTTTTGTGCACACACTACACGTCGAGGTCAACGACATTTTTACACCGAGTGTAGGCCTGCCGGCCACGCGCTTTGATATCACTTAGCGCTGCTCGAATGTGTTCACTTTCAACGAGGATATTCTCAAAACTTTATCTTAAGTTTAAGGACATTCACTCTTCGTCTTCCAACAAAACTTTTAAATCATTAGAAAGGAAATGAAAAACCCTTTCTAATCATACGAAGTTTTTTATTTTTCAACTACTTTTTCACGATAAAGACAGTTAAAAATAAACTCATTACTTAAAACAGTTCTACATACAGTTGCGTTCAGTTCAGATTTTGTTGATTGGTTTGGCCGAAATCTTCACTTGTTCATTCGAAGTTGATTGAAGAAAGGTTTTCATTGATAATCCTATCCACAAGGCCGGATTAAAGGGGGGGCAAAAGGGGTAATTGCCCCGGGCCACCCGACTCAGGGCCCCCCCCGAGGGAAAACAAGTTTTAACATTACTTTAATTAAACTTCTTCAAAACCATGAAAATAAATCAAAACTAGAAAATCTGGATGCAAACTTAAAATATAAAAACGTAAGAGCCCCCGTGAAATAATATCTAGATTTAGTTTTTATCTTAAAAAAGTCCCCCTAGAATAAGCAGTTAAGGAACTCTCCCACATTTTGCGAGCTGAGAATATCAAAATCTTTTGAACAAAACCGAATTCGAAAAAAAAATTAAGAAAAATATGAGGTAAAATATGTACCTTAAATTTTCATTTTTTATAGAAACATATCAGTTACGTACGACATTCTGTACAGAACAGGTAAAATAAAGAAAAAACATCTCCTCATTTTCATTACATTCAAACGTCTTGCACAACAATAATGTTTATTGTTACGTTAAGTTTCCAAGTTATAGTTTACTGCACTAAAATAGCAGCTTATTTCGCTGTATGTTAAACTTTTCTGAATTTTACCCGGGCAGTATCCGGGTTAATACTGTGTATTATAATAAATTTTTACCTTCATATCATTATTATTGAAATTATCATTGGTTTATAATTTCTAAACCCTTTTCCCTCCCTATTTTTGAAAGTAAAATAAAAAAAAACTGTAGTTGCTTAAATTGGACCAATCGACAGTACAGGGTTTCTTTATTGAATTCCCATCCTATTTTCTGTCTTAGACATGAAATTTTTATTGGAACATTTTCAACTGATTTAACCAAAATTTTATCATCTACTGAAGTAAATATTCTAAATTCAGTATATAATTTTCCAAATGATCATTCTCAAATTATCATAAAAACGATCTGATAGTTGAGTTGCTGGTATCATTGAGTGATTTTCTTAATATGAATATTTCTATGCTTTGTGCTGACTTCTCAAAATTCAGAAACTAGTTCACTGTTTTATTTATCATATTTTTGCTAAGCATTGCACCGCCAATGCAGTTACACCACTAGAACCGGTATGAAATTAGCTTTCTTTTGCATATAGTTTTATCGCCTAAACCTTACATTAAAGTACTCAAATTCCAGTGCAAAGCTGAGCTTTGGTGTAGGAATTCTATCAAAAATCCAAATTGATAAAAAGTTCGAAAAACAGCTACCTTTGAAAAGTCGTCATAAATTATGTATTTCGTATTTCACAAAATCTAAAGATGCCAAAATGCGACAAATTAAATTTTCTCTACTGTAACAGGAACAGCTTTGGCGGTTGATTGATTGAAAAGTACGGGTTTTACACAACTTTTTTACATTTTTTGTGGGCATGATCTTATAAAAAATTTGATAAAAATTTCCGTATGTGCATTTGGATTCCTTATCTGAATGTGGGGTTATTAATTTGTGATAGGAGAAGGCAAAACTAAATCACTACGCGTGTGTCGCGTTTGAGATTGGGTAAAAGAATAATTTTATTCTACTAATTTAAGTTGCGAGACCCATCGAGAACGCGCGCTGTTTTTGCTTACGCTGCAACCTAGTTGGTGAGCGGATGTTTATGCCAACTGGGTGGCTCGCATTTTTGATTAAACAAACCTGCAAACAAAGTTGCATGGCTTGGCGACTTTACACTGTCGCTTAAAATAGTTATGCCACATGAATTTTTTCAATGATAACTGATTCTGTGTTTTAAACATTTAATCTTTATTCTCAATTTTTTTCAACCGATCATCCTTTGGCTTTGAGGGCATCGAATGAAACTTTCGTCCCATCTAGAATAACAATTTGATAAAAAAAAGTGTCTGATGAGAATCATATTCAAAAACATCTCAGGAAAAGATTTTTTTGTGTTTCAAAGACATAGAATTAAAATTAACATTTGGTGCAATTTCTGCTTTTGCTCTGATTGTAACTTTGTATCTTTTTTTAAAATTCAATTCATATTTTGTTTCTCAAAACTTGATTTGAAATTATGATTTAGATTGGAAACACTAAATTTTGGTTCTGAATATTAACGTGATTTCAAGTTTTTAACTTAACTCTTATATCTGTATCTCTGGAATATGGATTTAATTTTTTTTTTGTTTTCTATGTTTCAAATCTTTATGATACTTCCTAATTGTCACTAGGTAAATATTTCTCGAATAAGCACAAACCCAACGATCAATGATGGTATGAAAATCATTTTTCAAATCTATCCGGTCATTTTTTAAAATCAGAAAATTTTAGTTGGTGATATGGGTTTAAAAAAATTAGAATTAAATTTTGTATTTTGCCGCTCAAATCAGAGTTTTCATTTCTAAGAAATTTCTAAACTCTTCCCCAATGTTTGTGTTGGAACGATTTTCGGACCCTGCTCGTGATTGATTACCAATTTTTATTTGAAGATACCAGAAACTATGTTTTACGCAGACAACATGGCTATTTGAAAATAGTATATACTGCACTAATCTCCAGTTTTTTTACACGTTTGAAAGGTTTGGTATTTTCTGGGTAGCATTTGAAAAAAAAATCGAATTATAGGGGCCCCCCGAGAAAAATAACCCCGGGCCCCTCGAAGGCTTAATCCGGCCCTGCCTATCCAGTTAGTATGATCGATGGCATTCGTAAATATTGCACTGTGGGACTGGCCCTTGGAAGTCCACCCGGACTTCCGTTCGAGGAGTGTGAAAAAGCATCCATCGTTTTTTATTATTTTGTTTGCCTCTGTAATGAAAAAAAAAAATAATAATAATAATACTGACTATCCGCACAGTAAAAAGTGAAGCTTATGGTACTCACCCAACACACGGAGCCATTTATTCTATTCAACAATAATGATCTCTCCTAGAAACAGTTTTCTTTCATATTTACTCGAATTTTCATCACTTTGGTCACTTGGCACAGAACTTGTCGCAACGAAGCATTACGTCGTAAAAACCAACCTGCCGAATTGTTTGGTGCCGTCTCCTTTGAGACTTTTTTTACGTCTCCTTTGAGACTTTTTCCGTCTCCTTTGAAACTATTTAGCGTATCCTTTGAGACTTTTATTATTTCTCCTTTAAGACTTTTTTAACGTCTCATTTGAGACTTTTTTTGCCGTCTCCTTTGAGACTTTTTTCACGTCTCCTTTTAGACTTTTTTTCATAGACTCCTTTGAGACTTTTTCCGCCTCCTTTGAGACTTCTATTATTTCTCCTTCGAGACTTTTTTATAGTCTCCTTTGAGACTTTTTTTTTGTCGGCTTTTTTGAGACTTTTTATTAATGTCTCCTTTGAGACGTTTTCAATAATTGAACAGAGCTTTCACTTACCTTGTTCATGGCTTGACATGTTTATGTTTCAAACAGCTTAATATTCATAACTGGCACCGAACTGGTTTATATTTCACACCTTTCTAATTATGTATCCGGGTGGGTTCGACTCGTCACCAATGTTGTAACCTAAGAATCATTATAATAAGTTCATCAGAAATTGGCCTGAATGGACAAATCTTTATTGCTCAATTTGCTTGGTTGGTTGACAACTAACTCTCCCGAATCACATCGATTGCCTAGTTTAATATAAAATATTTTCTAAATTTAAATCTACCACACACTCAAAAATGAGAAAGTCATTATTCGTCCTAAATTCAAATCACTGTGTAAAAGTTATTTAATAATAGAATGAAACCAATTTTCTACCAAAGATAAAAGACATGTTTGTCAATCGTTCGCAGCAAATAACTCCATTTTGTTTATATTGGTTTATACGACCCAATCAAAACAAACCCTAGAAATCTGCGAAAAAGATGAAAACCGAATCAGTCTAGTAAAGGGTTTGCTCAATTTATATGTCGCTACTTTGCATAATTTATAAAAGACCGCGCGAAAGTCCTTTCAGGATAATTTCGCAATTTTTTGTGTTGGTTCTTGACAAAAACTAAACAAAGTTCCTCAAATTAAGGGTTTTTTTGAAGAGCTAATTGAACTTCAAGTGCAATACCTTTTTTCAAAAGTTGTTTTGAAAACAAGCACTAATAGGGAAAAAAAATCTCATTTCATATTTGAAATCAGCGCCTAAAATTAGTCAATCATTGCTCCTTAATTTTTTGTACCTCGGAAAAATGTTTATTTTATTGCATTGTGTTATTATTATCCCGATAATACCCGCCCATACACATATTTTTTCCAATTTCTAATGTTTCTCTCTCCATTTTACCCAAACAAAAAAAATACAAAAAAGGACGGTTAGGAAGAAATTTTAGCAACTCTAGCAATTGAAAACTAATCACATTTGCTTAAATCTTACCACGGTAGGCAGACCTTTCCTGATACCAATATGTTATCGCTTTAGTTGAGGAAAAACTCAATCCATTACAAAAATGGCATTAATCTCTATATTCAAGAATAGGAAGATACAGCTAAATTTCGTTCGCTCTAATTATCTTATGCTGCTATTTTCGTCCCTTTTTTCCCAAACTTCATCTGATAAGAAGTGGTCAGCAAAATGATAGGCGCTTGGAGTAGCCAGGCCAGGCAGTTGATCATGATTAGTTTCAATCATCATCACTTAAGCACACAAACGCACGTTTCACGCATGGTTCAGTCAGTAGCAGTTGTTGTTTTTCTATCTCTGTAGACCCAACATGTTGCCTGTGCAGACTCAACATTTGCCAGTCAAAACAGAGCGCCCTCGACTCAACTGTGGTGTACAATCCCACTTTTCTCGGACGAAATGTGTTGCTCACACCAGTAATCTCTCGGCGGCGCTTTTCGAATGATGCATTTCACGTTAAGTGAACTGGTGTTGTCGTCAGAATTTAGAACATCGATCTAGTGCGTGGTACTAGAATGGGTATACTAAAGTTAGTGCGCATGTGCAGACGGTTTTGAGATGGCAAAGAATTAAGTTGAGTACCATATTTTTAGATCGTATTGAATACCGTCAGTTGAGATTTGAATTCGGTTGAAGAAGGATTGCTTATTGGTTCTCATTTGACTGTGGAAAAATAAAACTGCCGCGCCAAATTGCATTTATGAATGAAATTCGTTGTGTTTATTTTTCGTGGGTGATTAATGTCAATGAAGAGTGTAACGGAAAAACTCGGAAGATAGAAACGATAACGTGTAGCCAGAAAACATAAATATTGTGATCGTAAAGTATACGGTTTTCAACATGTTACGCTGCTTTTAGTACTCAAAAAACGTGGTAGTGAATATTTTTATAATTAGAATCACCGTTTCAACGGGAATGAGTTGAAGAACGCTTGCTGATAAACTATGTGGCACGTAAGAACTTTGACTTTGCGTCCGATGCCAAAAGATTGTTGAATTGTCTATTGGTGGATGGGTTTTGTACAAAATACAAATATTGTGTAAAGGTGAGTAAAAACCTTCTCAGGTTATACGGCACTGTGATTTTTCATTATATCCATAGGAGTTTTATATGGTATACTCGTCAATTCGAGTAGATATAAATTTAATATTTTTAGTTATTTGATCATATTTATATACTAGCCACTGGGTAACTTATTATAGCAAAAAAAGTGTTGCGATATTACATCAAAAACGTGCACATAACTTGAGTCGCAAATGGTACCTAATATTACATTTTTCTGATGTATCAGCTACTCCGTACTATGTGACGTAGTACACAAATCAGAGTATCAGAATAATGTTCTAAGCGCTATCATTTATCATTTTCCCTAGACTTTATCATACATTTATTGACTCAGCATTCAATTAGGGGTTTTTATCAAGTCGAAAGGGTTGTCGAAATTCAAATCAAAAACAAACTGAGCCAACGACTTTGAAGAAACTAAAAATTTATTATCAGTTGATGTGTTTAGTTTATAATTGTTAAAAATACTTATCCTATACAAACTTTAATCAACATTTTCTGTGCAGCATTCCCCTTATCTTGAAGTAGGACTTCCATGCTGGAGTTGCCCGAATATGGGGCCATAAGTTGGATCATCGCAATTTTCGGATTCAGACTTCATGTTGGAACGATCACTGGACACTTATCTTCCCAAGTTTTGTATCCAAATCGACTGGTTTGAGTCACTTCTTTTTTGGAAAGCCGGAACACCTCATTTTATCAAGCTATAAATGAAAAAATCACAGGACAGATGAATAAAATAAAATACTCCCCTTATCATCCGGGTGTATCAAATCATAAAATCTTCTACTGCTGATTCCAATGGGCCAAATTCCCTAAAAATAAGAAATAGTGCAATGAAACTTAAAGCAATAGTTTTGCTTAGAAATTTACTTGAATTTGGTAGTACTTACAGTGAGCGAAATAAGAATAGCACCACTATGTGTTTTGCTTGTTAAAATATGAATATTTGAAAATTACCAAAATTTTCTTCTATAAATTGTTTTGAATTGTTGAACGGATAAATCAAGCATAAGTTTACTTTTTTTGGACGTTGCAATTGGCGTTGAGGACCAAAACTATGGAAAAAGGGTGCGAAATAAGAATAGAACCACTTGTGTTTTTTCAACAAAATCAAGATTATTTCTAAAAATTTACTGTGTAAAAGTGAATAATAATGCTTCTACGAATTATTTGAATAGTTTACTGCATTTTAAGGAGTTTTCTAGAATTTCAAAGATTTTCGAAAATTTTTAAATGGTGTTTTAAGAGACGCTCTTGTAGAACTAAGGAATTTGATATTTGAGCTGTAATTCTTTACCAAACTACTTACTTTCTTCATTAAAATGACGTGAAATGATGAATCAAACATTTTCGGTTTATTTTAAATCAGAAAAAACAGGTTGGTATTCATAAACTTAGATTTTTGTTCAATAAACATCACTTTTTCCAGTTTCAAGTCGTAGATGGCAGCACTATCTTGCCGTTAATACCAAATCAAGTCTCAATATTGATTTTTCAGTTTATTTAGGCCCAAATTCATCATTTCGATGTAGTTTTCCAACACAGTTTTGTTGGAGTTCACGCTGCAGAAATCTTTTCCGGATTTGCAAAAAAAAAAACACCAGCACAAGAATATAACACCGCCAAAATTCCTGCACATCTCAACTTCCGATTATTTCAAATCATACCAATAATACTGCTAGTTATCTGGTTCATCAAGCTCCATCGGAAAGTACAAAATTATTCTGATTATCGGTCCAAGAAATTCACTTTTATGGGTTCATGATGAAATTCTTATTTTTTGATATTGTGATCTTAGAATTTCCAAGCCGGTCACACGATACCAAGTACTTATTTCTTGACCAAAATCATCCAGCACACCTGAATAAATCCCAGATATTCGAAAATGAGCATCAATTCGGATTAATTGCAAGATAGTGCTGCCATCTACGACTTGAAACTAGAGAAATAGCGTTTGACTATTTAAAAACATTAGTATTTTTGAATTTGAAGCCTGTTTTTTTATTCAAATTCAGCATCAAATCTATGCTTCGTCAATTTGCATCATACTTATGAATGATAATGAAGAAATAAAGCAGTTTGATAAAATATTATAGCTCAAGTATCAAATTCCTAAACGCTAGAGGAGCATCTCTTGGAACCCCCTTTAAAAACCTTTGCAAATCTTCGAAATTCTAGAAAACTCCTTAAAACACAGTTATCTATTCAAATAATTCGTAGAAGCATTATTATTCACTTTTACACAGTAAATTTTTAGAAATAATCTTGTTTTTGTTGAAAAAACACAAGTGGTTCTATTCTTATTTCGCACCCTTTTTCCATAGTTTTGGTCCTCAACGCCAATTGCAACGTCCAAAAAAAGTAAACTTATGCTTGATTTATCCGTTAAACAATTCAAAACAATTTATAGAACAAAGTTTTGGTGATTTTCAAACATTCATATTTCAACAAGCAAAACACATAGTGGTGCTATTCTTATTTCGCTCACTGTACAAGCAAAACAAATATTGCTGAGCTCCGTAATCTGTTTCAAACTTTTGGAAATGAATAAAATTTAAGACGTCAATTGAGGAAAACATTGACTACTTGATGAGATATCACATGAAAATTCGTGATATTACATCACGCGACGTGTTCGCATTGTGTTCATCGTTTTGATGTAATATTGCAACAGAAATCCCTAATACTACCTACATCATTTCCAGAAATTACATCGTCCATCGTTACATTTTTTTTTGCTGTGTTGTTTGAAGAGGCTCATAACTATAACAACTTAACAGATGGCCTCAAAATGTGTTAAGCTATCACCATTATGAAAGTAGTGTTGTTAATTTAATCTGTAATCATTTGAACCACTTTTGCAAATAGAATCGTGTGATGCAGATAAGTATTTTTTACTCTACCATATAGTAAGTATGCACGGAATTGTTAAAATTTTATTTCTGTGTTTATTTACCGAGGTGGTTAATTTTTTCTGCAAATTGTATCCATAAAAACGCCAAGCGCCACGTCCCTCCGGTCTGCTACTCTAAATACACATTCGGTACATTCGGTCGATTCGTCGTAAAGCCCCAATGCCCTGAAATCCACCTGGGTTTTCTAATCTTTATCCCACTCAAAACCGCGAAAAAACATTTCTTTACAGATCGAAAACTAAATTGAAAGTTACCGCCGTGACTTCGAGAGAATTTCCCACCAGTGAAAATCCTCCTCCTCTAGTGCTTCACTAGAATGGCTTCGAGATTGGCATGCAGCCATTTACGATATACTATCTGGTATCTGATTCATAAGTCTTTGTAGACTACTAAGCATCCGCAAGTTCCCTACCTGTCCTAGGCCGTATTGATCGTCGATCATTAAACTCAGGTGCTTGACTCGATGTCGCACGGTTCAACGACAAAAGTACACGGCTTGGCTGATATCAGGTTGGCAATTTCCAACTCTACATCCACCGTTTTTGCCTGAGCATCGAGATGATTAAATGAAACATATTTGTGCACTTTTTGGCAAAGCTATAGAACATTATCTCAAACATTTCCTCGATATGTCCACTTTCGTTCTTAACTACTTTCTTCAGGCGAGACCTGAATAGGAAGCATACTTTCGCATTATAAGCCTCAGACATTGAAGCTCACGCATCAGATATGGAAGCCTTCAGAAAATCGACACTTGAGCCAGAGGATCCCCCATATCAAAAAGTTTAGAGGGTTCAAATCCAGGCTGCTCGGAGGCCAAAGATCTTTAGCCAAAATTTCAAATTCTCCTCCAGCCAGGTTTGGGTCCTATTCGAGGTATGGCATGGGCTCCATCGAGGTTTTACTGAGACCACAGAAGCACTTGTATCTCCAAAATGTGTAGACTTCAATATTTACTTTTACAATCCATTCAAAGCAAGCACTCCAATTACCAGGGATCTGGCGAGATGCTTGGTAGTAAACTTAAATTTCACATTCTCTAGACTAGAACATCCTCAACCTTCTTGGGTGAAATATATCGATCCGTACGAAAATTGGACACCGGATTTATTTATTTATTTATTAAGTCAAACTATGTAGACTAAAATACTTAAAACTATTTAAAACTAATGTAAGCTATTGTTTTGTTGTTGTATGAAGTTATTTTTGAATGTCTTTTTAAATTATGTTTTGTTCATAGCTAAGTCTATAATTTCACTTTGTGAGTTGTATTTGTACACTCAACGAATTCGAGACATTAACGCTATGTGTAGGCCTATATAGATTTTTGCAATTTGTTGAACAATTGGAAAATATGTGTCCCACATATACCCAAAAACATAGAATGGTTATATGAGGCGACACTTGTAATGCATATGTGTAACAAATAAAAGTTATGAAATTTTGCATACAAAGGCTATATGTCAGGCATATTAGATTCATAAAGTTTTCTGCTGTTTATCAGTTCAATTTATTTATAAAACGAAAAATCATCAATGTATTAAAGCACTACACACTTTTAGAACTAAATATATTTATTGGTTTAGCTCATTTTATGTAAAGAACACATTCAAAAACCGTCCGGATTGGCAAGCGGCTCGAGCCTCCGACCATCTTGAATTGGATTATCCTCTTTGTCGATCCAGGGGAGCATCCCAAGCCTTCCGGTAGTATCTTCCTTGCATGTTTGAACCCGGATAGTGCATCTGAATAATAAGTGCATAGTTCCGAATCACATCTGGTCTCTGAACTCGAGCAATCATTTTTTAAACGCCGTTTTCGTTGACCTCCTTCAATAGAGTCCAAAGCCTGGAGGGAAAAATAACATTTCCGATCATTTTTGGTTTTCTGTGCTCACTAAACTTGAACTTACCTGCATTAACATCAACATTGGTTGCTTGAAAGATTTTTTTTCTGCAGTCTGCATTTCGAGCAGGATTTCGGGTATTTTTCAATTAATTCGTTTTGAATCCTCGAGGATCCTAACTCCAAGTCACCATTTTGAAAAAAAAACAGAAAACCCAAATCATCGACAGCGGATTCGATGTTTTTCGACAGGTTCCGCACGCTCATTTTATTTTAGCAAGCTAAGTATTTTTACCCACATAGAAATTATGTGTAAAACTGTTAGTTTTTATTAGATTCAAATTAAATCAATGTGTTGAACAATTTTATAATCGTATGTGTGGGGGAAACATACAGTCTAAATGTCGATTTTTTGCAGTGTACTTCATTTGATTAATAGGTTGGTGTTTTGCATAGTCTTAAAGTTTAATGTAGAATAAATTTTTATTCCTTAATGGACGGGAGGGAGCGTTAAAATTGAGTTTTGAAAGTAATTCAGGACTGTCTATTCTTTGTGTAACAACATCATTTACAAATGCAATTTGAGAAAAATCTCTACGTTTACTAAGATGTTCTATATCAATAAGCTTACAACGAGATTCATACGATGGGAGAGGAAAAGTGGACCAATTTATTTTACGAAGAGCATATAACAAAAATTGTTTTTGAACAGATTCGAGACGTTGCTCGTGAATATTTGAATAAGGATTCCATATGATGCTACAATACTCCAATATCGAACGAACATATGATATATAAAGTAATTTTATGGTGTATGGGTATTGAAAGTGTTTGCTGAAACGTTTTACGAATCCTAGCATGATATTGTTCTGATGTTCTACAAACGTGAGTTTCGAACCCAGTATGACGCCGAGATCTCTTACAATTTTGCATTTTTGTACTGGTTGACTGCCTAATTTTGTTTCAATGATAGAGGGTAACTTTGTTTTCTGCTAAATGATACAGAATTGCATTTTATAACATTCAGTTAAAGTAAACTTTTGTTGCACCATTCAAAGGAAACCTTGATTTCGTTTTGAAATGTTTCAACATCTTCGATTGTTTTTATTTTCAGAAATAGTTTAATATCATCGGCGTATATTAGGTATTCAATCCGTTTAAGAATAAAAGAAATGTCATTAACGAACAGTATGAAAAGGAGAGGTCCTAAATGAGACCCCTGAGGCACACCAGAGGTTACAACCACAGATTTGGATAATTCGTTTTGGAAACGAACGTTTTGTGTTCGGTCGGTTAAGTATGATTGTAACCAAGAGAAGAGATTTGGATGAAAGCCAATTTTTTCTAATTTGAAGATTAATAGGGGTATGTCAATGCGATCAAAGGCTTTGCTAAAGTCGGTATAAATAGCTTCAACATGAAAGCCTTTGCTCATAGAATTGATAACATATGTAACGAATTCGAGAAGATTTGATGCTGTAGAGCGTCCTTTGAAGAAACCATGTTGTTTACTCGTTATAATATTTTTTACTTGTTGATAATTTTTTTGATTTATTATTGATTCAAAGAGTTTTGGGATGCAAGACAAAATAGCTATTCCTCTATAATTTCGAACATCTGATTTTTTTCCGGACTTGAAAATCGAAATTAAAAAAGATTTTTTCCAAAATTTGGGAACTTTTCTATAATTTAATGACATATTAAAAAGAATCAGAAGAGGCTCTGTCAATTCGGCCGCCAAGTTTTTGAGGAAACATGGGGGAAGTCCATCAGGCCCTGCTTCTTTGGAAGCATCAAGTTTTCTAAGTCCTTCGGAAACATTATTGTAATCATTTTCATTGACCTGAATGTCACACGCTAGATCTGGAATGACTGAAAAGTACTCTCCATCTCGGTCAACCTCAGTGAAAGAAGTGTACACTTCTTGGAAAAAAGTTGCAAATAAGTTTTCCAGTGGATTATTTCCAATGCTTCCGTCAAGTGTCAATTGAGTAGGAAAGTTTGAATTTTTCATCTGCGTTTTAGTATAGCCAAAGAAAGCTTTCGGGTTTTGTTTAATTTCTTTTTCAATTTTCTGATTGTAATTTTCAAAGAGAACTTTTTACACATGAATTAAGCTGGTTGCATAAATTTATATAATTTTGATGATTTGTAACACTTCTATCACTTCTGTAGACTTTATGAGCTTTTTGCTTCCTATTTTGTAAGTTTTTCAAATCTTTGTTATACCAGACAGGGTGTTTAGAGTTGTAGGACCGTCTTTTTAATTTTTTTTCTTTTTTTTTTTAATGGCCCGCCACACTCCCCCACACCAAAAAACTCAACTGAGTCCCCTGGTAATGGACACTTCATTTTGAATTTTGAAGGTACATAACTGTTTATGAGATTAATCATTATGTTATAAAAGGTTTCTACTGCTGTATCGACATTTCCTTCATTTTTCAATATGCTTGACCACTCTATATTATTCAGTTCTTGTTTTAAAAGTTCGTAGTTTGAATTTTGATAGTCTGGCATTTCCTCGTACTCCCAGTCGCGAGGTTTGTCACAGTTATGAATAAAGAGCGAATATTCGATCGCTGTGTGAAATACTTCATTTTTCCATAGTGGATCTGCCGATTCATTTACACAAAAGTCTTCTGTACAGTTTGTAAATAAAAGATCAAGATACGTATTGTTACTATTCTTTACATGATTTACTTGGTTAAAGCCTAAAATAGAAGCGTTGTCAAAAATTAGTTGTAAAGTTTCGTTCTCCCCTATAACTGGGGGTAAAATTGCTTCATTTTCATCATCCAAAATAAAGTCAGCGTTACGTTGATTGAAATCGCCATAAAGCATGGATCACTACAAATCTGGACGCATTAAAACAGGTCTATCTCGGAGCTATGTAAACGAAATAAAAATGTTTTGTACTTGAAATGTAGGGTTTTTATTGCACTTTAAAGGAAAAATAATAAAAAAATTATTCCGATGTTGTTTTGATGAATTTTCGAACTTTTGGTTGAGTATCACTCATTATAGTTTGAACACCCTATTCGCTGACCTCAGCGGCCATTTTGTTCCACAATCTCTTCATCTCTGTTGCTTCCCGAGTCGTCCTACCATTCTTCTTCATCTTCTGCTTGCCCAATTGCCCAAAATTTTTCGATAGGGCGGAATTGAGGGCAGTTGGGTGGGTTGATGTCCTTTTCGACAAAATCCACCCGTTGGCCCAATACCACTGTAGAACCTCCTAGCTGTAGTGGCAGCTTGCCAAATCTGGCGAAAACTTAACTAGTCCTTTGTGAGATCTAATGTAAGAAAAAAAAGTTTTTCAGGCATTCCTCCTCGTAAATTTCGGAGTCCATGGTCTTGTTTTTCACAAAAACCGGAATTTTCCGTCCGCAGCTGCAAATACCTTGCCAGATCAAACACTTTCTTGCACACTTATAAGCAAAAACGAATTTGAAGTTGCCGGGGACATCACCATGACCAGTGCAGTGCACCACTGCAGTGGCTTTACATAATTTTTGGCCAGAAAGCTGCCCAAAATCCATCTCCACGTACGTTTCGTCATCCATGAGGATGCATCCGTCGAACTTCGTTGGAATCTTCTTGTATAACTTGCGGGTACGTCCTTTGGCTACTAAATTCTGCTTCAATGTCCGGTTTGGTTGCTTACTGGTCCGATAGGATCGTATTCCTTCGCGTAGACGAATCCTTCTGACGGTGCACCGGTCGGCGTTGAATTTCTTGGCAATGTCATAGTCCGACTACCCTGTGTTTTCCTTGATCGTTCTCAACACCTTCAAATGCAGTTTCTGATTCTTAGGTCCACTATAACGCTTGGTATGAACCTGCCGATCTATAGTACGCATCTCACGGAGACGTTTGAGGACGCTACACACGGTTGATTTGACAATTTTTAACGATTTCGCGATTTTTTAACCCGACGACGTCGGGTTTTTGACGTGGGTGTTCAAAATTTATTCTCATCTCGCGGCTTCCATCACGTGTAACTTTTTTGAAACAAAACGAATCGTAATGAAATTTTCAGCACTGGTAGAAGAAACATTCCTCTACAAAGTGCTGCCAAAACATTTCAGATCCGACAACTAGGAGCACTATGATAAAATAAATAGTGCGTCCAGATTTGTAGTGATCCATGCTTTAAATGTGTAGTTTTGCTTCCAGGTTTTCAGCTACTGTTTTTTTTTTTGTTTCGATTATAGTCGTTTTAACATCTTCATGTCATTCGCGACTTATATCAACGATGAAGTTGGCGGACAAGTCATTGAAAAACTTATCCGGTACAACTGTAATCGATGTTTACTCTTGGGCTCGAACTCACGGACATCGGCTCAGAAAGCAACTGACTTGCCAACTGAGCTATATCACAAGCCTTTCAGCTACTGTATTTTTAAGAATTTGGAAAAATAAATCAAATAGTGAGAAGTGGCATATTCAGGTGGGAAGTACACGGAAGCGAAAATGTGCACTTCCTTTGCCAATGATGTTTTATCGAAAACATAATCAAATTCTGTGCATGTTTGCGTTGCAATTTGTTCTGAGGGGAAAAAGAGTCTATGATGGCAACGAGAACGCCACCACCTGACTTTTTTTTGGACAATGCTAAATTTCTATCTTTGCGAAAAACATTAAAATTTGAACCAAAAACTTCCTCTCTGTGTACGCTAGCGTCCCAGCTTGTTTCAGTAAACAGTATTACTCTATAAGACGAGGCCAGAAGTTTCATTTGATTAACATTCTGGCAATATACTAATATTTCCGCGGAAGAAAAGGTTCTAGTACCTAAATCGGCACGCGTCGTTGGGGCAGAAAATTATATTGCCCATACATTACCGGATTGTAGTAATCAAACGCCGTGGGAGCCATAGGGGTACGATGGCAGCATGACGCAGCGAATGGTGTGATGAACGGAGTAGGTAGCGGATAGGTGAAGAAGAAGAAGAAAAGACAGCTCCACCCAATTTTAGATTAATTTTTGCAAACCATTGCATCTGTTGATTCTAAATTTCAGGTAACCCTAACTTTTTTTTTTCAAATAATAGATAATCAAATAGAGGTTATTTACCAGAACCTATCAATGCTCGAAAATCAGTAACTTCATTTTAAAATATTATTTCTGAAAATAGGACGGAAAATTTAGTTCTCTTCTCATGAAAAAAAGAATACACTGTTTGGGACATTATAACTATTTTCTCGCTACTTCTACCGTTTTGCCATCTTCGGCAAAGTTGTAGCCAGAGAATTTTCCAGCAAGCTTCATACATTGGAATTTCATTTGCATTGCGTGAGAACAACATATTCAAGATAAATCAAAGAAATGTTTTTCTCCGCACAAATTTACGCGTTTTTCATACAAAATTTCAAATCAAAACCCGGGTACCTAAATATCATTTGAAAAACCTGCACAAAATCTGTCGTTCGTTTTGACCATAAAGGGAACTTTTAAGGTTACAGGTTTTTTTGGAATTCGAAAAAATCGACACACTCAAACCTGCATAAAAAAAGGATACATGTACACTAGACTGCCCCAAATTTTTATGGGAAATTCAAAACCTGTAAAATGTTATGCGCTGCAGACTAAAATTGATCCTAGGCCTAGTACAAGATCTCATGCCAAATTTGGGCCAGATCCAGGGTGGCCACCCATTCGGGAAAAGCGGGATAAGCGGGAAAAAGACGGGATTTGAAATCCAACGGGAAAAAGCGGGAAATTTTCGAAAAGTCGGGAATTTTTGGCTCAGTGAAAGTCTGTTCAATGAAGTTTTGTCGAAATAGGTTGAAACATGTGGAAATGGATTGACAGTTGATCACCAATCTCCTTCCAACTGACTTCGTCCGATTTCTACCAGGTCGAAACGAATCCTCCTGACGAACTGGATCGGTTCGATTAGTTTGAACTTGTTTCAATGAACAACAAAAGGATGTTCCCGGACAGCCAGATTGCTAATCGAATGGAAATGGGAAAAACAAAAATAAGCTATTTGATTCCACACATGCCCTATTTTTTTTGAATGAAATTTTCAATTTACTACAGAATTGCAGCGAGTTCGCATTAGGGTTTGACGAAACGTTAAATAAGGTTGTGCAGAAGCAACAAATGGATATTGGTGTGCGCTTCTGGAATCAAAACACAAACCTAGTTAAATAAGGTATATTGGTTTTACATTCTTATCGTTGACGCGCTCGAATGATCTTCTGAATGGCGTAGAACTATGTTATTCAAAGAATCCTGATCTACTGAAACGAGTTATCTAGTGTTCCATGGATGGTCCAGCAGTAAATTGGAAAATGCTCAAGGAACTAACTAGCGGGGTTCAAGAACTTGCTTCTTATCCGGCGTACGATATTCTCACCATTTAGAGCTGTGGACTTCACACTGTTCATAACTCGTTTAAGGAGGGCTGAGCAAAAGTGAATGGAATTTGGATGAATTTTTGAGGGCGTTAGCCTGTTCAAAAACATTCCACTTAGAAGGGCAGATTATACTGCAGTTCAACTACATTTCCGTTAAAATTTGGTGACGTTCGCTGGGTGGAAAATGAACGCGTTGCAGAACGTGCTGCCAAAATGCTACCGTATCTCAAACGGTTTGTCGAATAGGCAAAAAAACAAGAGGAGAAAAGATTAAGGAAAACCATCCAAATTTTAAGCGGAGTTTTTCATCGATTTTCCGGTCGAAGATATTCGACATTGTTGCTAAAGTTGTAGATGATAATTTGCTGGGACCAAAATTGAGTTTTTTTTTTGTTACGGCCGCTTCGACTGTTGAGTCCTTTTTATGCGAATATCAGACAGAAGCACCGATGGTGCCATTTCTCTTCGATGATTTAACCGGGCTTGTAAGAGCATTGATGGAGAAAGTTGGAAAGCCTAAAAGACTACATAAAATCAAAAACACGTATTGGAATTGAACTCTCAGAAATAAATCTTTTACCTCCTGGAAGCGTGTAAATTGGATTCTCAACTGAATCGGCAATTAAGAAAGCAAAAGAGTCTGGTCATGTTTCCGACAAGGATATCCTTGTATTCAGAAATAGCAGAAATATTTAAAAAAAATGGCTATACGATCTCCCTTGTCTTATCCAATTACTCGATATTTATCGTGCGTTAATCCCGATGTGATTGCACACTATCCAGATATTGAATAAAAAACGTTTAAACCTGTGTGTATTTAGTAGTACTTGTTGACAAGCATCACTTAAGTGCTTAACATTTTAGAATCGAGTTTTAGAAATTAAGAAAAAAACCTGCGTATCAATCTAATGATATGTAGGTTAATTGGTAAACTAACTGAAACAAAAACCATTCAAAGATCATTTACCACTAAAAGAAAGCTTAATCGATTTTCGTTTATATGGTTTCAAAAATGAATATTCGGAATTTTGTTTGGTTTCCTGTTGTATAAAACCTGGGAATTTCGTGAGACCATGCGGGAAAAAAACGGGAAAAATGCGGGAAATCAAAAATTGATTTTGAGTGGCCACCCTGCAGATCGGATAACGGGAAGGGGTCGCTCAACGAGCCTGAAGTTTGTATGGGATTTTGAGACATTTTGTTCGGTAGAAACATGAAAAACCAGTTTTTCATCAATAACTTTGGTTTCCGTAGGCCGATTTCTTTTGAAAACGGTTTTTCTTAAAGCCTAGATTATGAAAAATATTTCATCCGAAGACTGCATGTCGATAAGAGTTGAGATAAAAAAGTTATTAAGCTTCAATAATGGGCTAACTTTTGTAAGGATGGTATTCATCACTATTAATAAGTCGGGGCGGTCGAACATATTGACGCCTAATTAACAGCGATGAATATTACCGTACAAAAAAAGTTAGCCCATTTTTGAAGCCTAATAAATTTTTTATCTTAACTCTTATCGAAATGTAGTCTTCGGATGAAATAATTTTCATGGTTTAGGCTGTAACAAAAACCGTTTCTGAAAGAAATCGGCCGACGGGAACTAAAGTTATTGATGAAAAACTGGTTTTTCATGTTTCTCCCGAACAAAATGTCTCAAAATCCCATACAAATTTCAGGCTCGTTAAGCGACCCCTTCCCGTGATCCGATCTGGCCCAAATTTGGAATGAGATCTTGTAGTAAGTCTAGGATCAATTTTAGTCTGCAGCGCATAACTCATAATGCAGATTCTAGGTTCAGAAATAAAATTAAGATATTTATTCAAGCGTTTTCCATATTTTGATACGTACGTGATGGATACATTTTCAACCTTCGAAACATTATCGCTTACACCATAAAACTATACAAAAACGGCACGACTTACAAACAATTTTCGAAAGCAAATTTGTGCAATACTAAAGACATAACACCACTCAATTCGCGTGGTTCATGTTGATAAATAAAAACTTCCACTGTTTCTTTTTTTTTTCGTGCACAATTTACATTTTCCATCATCCACAGTAGATTTTTGGTGGTAGTAATAGTAACTTGGAAAAAGACTAACACATCCAAGCAGAGTCATTAAAAATCTTCGTTAATTTCCCTCCCACTTACTATACGGTTGGTTGAGAGAAAGTCTCAATTTTCAAGGATGTCCGTCATATGCGCGTCGTTGTCACCTTATACTCAAACTCCTCTTGGGTCGGTTCTTTCGGCGTCTCGAGGGGTAACGCTGCTGTTTTCATTATTCGGAAGAGTGCCATAAACGACAACAACAACAACTCAACATCGCATCGTTTAGCGTATCGAAATCGGTGCTGTGGGTGGGGTGAGAGCTTATTTTGGTCAAATGTTACCGAAAATAACACAAAAATACGGAAATGCGAGAAAGTTTATGTTTTGCTGCCGTTCTCGTAAGCCGTAGGGAAAACTTACATCAGCGAAGGTCAATGGTCGTAAAATGTTTCATCGACGAATGTAAAACGCTTCTTTTTTCGGTGATGCAGCGGAAGAAAACCATTTTTCAACCATTTCATATGGGAAGCACCAGAATAGGCAAATGCATCTCAAGCGGTTTTCTTCTACAGCCGCAGCTTTTCATTCGCAATTTATCATTTTGCCATATGATTTGAGCAAAACCAGAGCAACCATTAATGGAGGCCATTTTTGCCAACTTGAAAACCGATCATTCCCCCTATTTTGAAGTGGTTGTTTTCTTCTGGTTGAATTTAATGAACTGGAATATAGCAAATTTTGACTTGGCAAATTAATGTTAGATTAATTGCCATAGTTTTGGAATTGAAAAACATGAACATAAGTTCTTAAAGCTTAGTTCTTTTAGAAATGGGATACTTTCTTTTGCTTATAGCTCGTTTACTAATAATCGGACATTCAAAATTTTGGCAGTATTTTGCTGCCTGTAAAAAGCACTTTTAGACCTATTTTTGTCCAAATTTAAAATTTACGTGTTTTTGAGATATTTACGATGTAAGAGAAAAAGAAAAAAACATATTTTGCACAGTTTTCTTCAAAATCCGTCATTATCAAATTGATAGCTGACAAAACCGTTGATTGTTCAAAAAGTTATTATGTGTGATAAGTGGAAAAGTATGCAAACACTGTCAAACATGTCCACAAAGTTCAAATCAAGCATTGGAGTGAAGTACAGGATCGGCAACTACGATTAAGTGTCATCAGGGAAGTCAAGTCCAATACCAGCATATTTAATTTTGAATAAGCGAAAATCTAAGTGTAGATCGCTGAAATGTCCAAATTGTTTTTAACTTTGATAAGCTGAAAGTGTTGCCTAGTCATGAGTCATTCAAACCTAACTTCAAACAACAATTTTTTGCTAGTTCCAGAACTCGTAATCTTTATAGCCGGTATCGAGGCTATGCAACAGATGATTTCTGATGAACGACAAAACTTATGAAAAACCCTTTTCAAACAAATTCCAGCGTTTGAATCCTTTACCATGTCTGTTCGTGGCAAGGTCTTAAGCATATTAAAGTATGTGTTTGGTGGCTGTTTTGTAAAAAATATAATGATTTGCTAAAAATCTGCTCCTGTGGAAAAAAAACAACAATTTTCAAAACGAAACCTATGGTTTCCGCTGTTTTTAAAGGCCTTAAAAGAGTAATCTTGTGTGTACCCTTCGCAACCTGCAATCTATACTAACCGATTATATTTTAAGTTCAATCTCATGATGGTTTTACTTCGTTATTGACAGATTTTGCCTCCAGAAATTCCACTAAAAACGCTTTAAAATGACTCAAAAACAATTAAGTTTTATTAATTTCGAAACAGCTGTATCCACTAAATTGCTCTCTGTTACTTTTAATAGAGTATTATTGGACCAAAAAGTAGCAGAAATTGAAGAAGGAGGATGAAGTCATCTAAACTACAGATTAGACGAGGTCTAAGTTTGAAAAACTGATCGATATCATGACTGAAAAAAGTGTGCGCCGGCCAATGGGAGGAAGGTATTGAAGAAGACTTTTTTCTTTCAAAAAAACGATAAATATTTTTTTCAAATTTTTTTTTGAATAATCATAAAATTACCCTCATTTCCTTCATAGAAAGCATTTCGATCAAACAAATGGTATTTGAGATACACGCATTCGTAAGTGTCCCATTTCTAAAAGAACTAAGCTTTAGTTTAGGGTGTAAAATTTTCCCTTTTTTATTGTTAAATCTCTGGAGTCCAAAAATTTTTCTTTTGGGTTGAAACGAATGAAAGTCTCAAGATATCATAGTTTTGTAATGCAACGATAAAGCAGGATAGTCCTTTTTTCTTCAAAAATTTCAATTAAAAAAAAATACCGATGTCGGTTGCAGAGTTTTGAAATGTTAAGATACTGCCTTACTTTAGAAAAAATATTTGTCTAACTTTTGTCCATTTATATATTGGTGTTGTTGGTTTTTGAATCATTTTCATTCTCAAACTTCTCTCGCCCATTCTTTTTTAGATATTTTACTGTTTTCACTTATATTCAATACGAAACATTAACAATACTTGAAAAGTTTAGCGGTTTGGATTTTTTTTTGTGTGAATTCCAAAGCCGTTTTTGTAAAAATCAAACAACTCAAAAGTCAGATGAATTACAACAGTTCAAAATCCTTTGTTGTTTGAGTTAAAACAAAAAATCAAAAAAATTAAGAAGTTTTTCTGCAATGAAAATCGGTTCAAAATTGTAGAAATTACGATAAGTGAAAATGACTAAAAAGATTCAAGAAGTATGGTTCAATTATGTCAAATGATCTTTCCCTATTTTAAATTGTGGGTTAGATTTGTACACCAACTTGCTGAAAATGTGGGCCAAACTGGTTCAAATCTGACAGCTTTCATTAAATTCGAAAAACGTTACTACAAATTTCCGAACATTTACGTAAAAAGTATATTGATTAGAAGAGCAGGTTCTAATGAATCTCCAAGTAGGGGGAAGTTGTCTACTACCGGACACTTAAAGTTTTTAAGCAATAACTTCAAAAATAGATTTTTGTAAATATTGGTTCCTCTACTGATTTGAAGAAAATCAATATTATGATCACTTAACTATATTAGAAAAAAAAATTACAATTACAACATATTCATGTGGTAAGACAAATCATTTCATGTTAGTTTTCACTCATTTCCAAAAGTGTTGTCTATGCCCAGCTAACATGAAATCGTAATAGAAATGACAATCCAAATCGAATATTAAGACATTTTCAATAACTATCGTAAACACGTTGGTATTGAGTGATTTTCTATCATTCATATTCGACAAGCTTTGCTCGAAAAAAGTTGAATCGGATAGAAGTTTAGTAAACTCGTAAATATGTCTCAAAAAAGTTGAGAATATGCTAATTCGACATTTACGATTTGAGTGAACTGATTTACGATAAATGGGCGGTCCTTCAATTGACACTCTCTCCGGTTTCTTCCTTTGACCGGTTCGTAAATAGAAAATCTCACCTATAGAGCTATAGCGTGGGCAATATCAAGTGATGAGTTGGCATCGTGGTAAGATACCGGACTGCGAACTCGGAGAACTGAAGTTCAAATCTCGGTCGAGGAAATTTTTTTTTCATTTATTTTGCTTTTTGTTGGAAAATCAAATCGTTGGAATCTTGTCATTGTAGATATATCGCCTCCACTTTTGTAGCTATATGCTATTTTGGTAAGTTTAATACAATCTTTTTATCTGGTATATTTGTTTGAATAATTCTGTTTTTCCTGCGTTATACCTTCATAAATGTTTGCTGGGTGGCCGGACAATACGAATTACTTCACCAAACTGTCACCAATGGCACAAAAACGTAAAAACTTTTTGTCTCACTAAATTGTGCACTCTCATCGGATGAACATTTTCATATCAATATTCTGCAAGCTTTGTCTTTGAGGAATAATCGTGCAATTGCTTTGCAATTTTTTGTCTTCGTTTAAGGATTATCTACTTCTCTAAATGCATTGAATGATCAAATCTGATGATTATTTACAATGTACACTAATTATTAAAAACATCAACTAATCATTTAAGACAAGAAAAAAATTATTTATACACTTGTTAAGTTTAAGTTTGTACGATAATCATCGAAATCCGTCAAGATTTTCGGCCAGGGGAACTCACGCAAACTCTCTCGGGTCATATTGACCCAAACAGCCTAATTACGGAGCATTTCCGATGGTCACAGGAAGTTGCCTGGTTTCTTTAGATCAGGGGTGAGCAACCTTTTGCAGCAACGGTCCACATTTGATTTGAAATTCGTTCGGCGGGCCGCATTAAAAACAACATTTAGGTAAAACTAGTTTGCAGAGCTTTACGTATTTTTGTATAACGACAAATTTAAAAAAAAAAAACTGAAAAAGGATAAACAAACGAATTCATGTACTTGCATAAAAATGTTTGTAAGGTGATTAAACCAGCCAAAATAAAATAACCACTAAATTTTAATTAAATTGTTTAAATTGATTTACAATGTTAAGCGAATATTCTTTTTGACGAAAGGGAAACATCATTTGCTTCCCTTTTATTTATTCAAAACGAAAAATTTTGAAAGTCTTCCTATGGTTCGTAAAAAATTTGAATCGTTTTCTTAGAATACCCCGTTTTTGTTCGAACAAATGCGATGGCATTTTTCGTCATCACTTCCATTTGAATGTTTCATAGAGCTTAACCATAGTGATTTTTTGTCGTGAAGCCTAATTTTTTTTCTAGAAACGTTGATTATTTTTCATTAGAAGCTCCGTATGAGTTCATTGCATTGAGATATTGAGCAAGGTTTAAAAATCATGAAAAAATTCATAATTTCACAAATTGTAATCCAGATTTGTTAGTCAATGTTACCGTTTAAATTTTCGATTCAAGAAGTTTTTTACAGATTTAATAAATTTTCTTAGATAATTTAATTTAAATATGTAACTAAAGGATATGTAAAATGACTCAATTCAATCGATGTTTGGCATTATTTGCCAAAGAAATTTCTGAAATTAGCATCTCAGATAACACTCAGATATTCACATTTTCCAAGAACCAAGGAATCTCAGAATTTATTTTGACTTATGCGGAGGCGCTGAATCAAAATATTTAATGAGTTTCTTTTTCGTCAGCTCTATAGTTTTCGAAATAACTTAAAAAAATAGGTAAAAAATAAGTGATTCAATTTCTGTACTTATTTGACAAAACTGTAAAAAAAACTTATTGACTCAATGATTAACTTTCCCAAAACCGCGAGTAATTTTGAATTCTGAGAAAAATGTAATGGAACCCAAGAAACAATTTTAGCTTTATTATGGTCAGCAAAATTTCGTTTGGACTATAGCATTAATCTTCATGAAAAGCTAAAGCGCATTCTATAACATCACCTGGACTCTAATAAAGCCAAAATTAGGCTATTTGGCCCTACCCTAGAAACGTCATCATGACATATCATTGTTGGTCATCAATGTTGGTCGCCAAAGCTTTTAAAAAGCTATTATTAAACATGTTAGGAATTTTTGTTTTTTCCGATTCTGTGAGTTCTTGGAGTTTTTTTTTTATTTTTTCCAGCAACCATAATGGTTGATGAATGATGATTGCATTATTCAGATATGATCTGGTAAAATTAATAGCTAAAAAACCAATGTTTTAACCATATAATGAGCGTCTTTTCTACTGCCAGTCAAGATTTTAGGTAAAATGTGTATGAAATAGTATCTTAAAATAAATGCGCCTCGTCAAATCTGATGGTCAATCATGATGGAATTGATGGAAAAAAGGCCTGAAAAAATATTTTCCAATGCTTGCATTGTGAATCCATCAACATGACGTCATTTTGTGCCCTTCGATTTTACCAACATGGCGTGAGTCAATTAATAGTTTTATTATGGTTTGATGATGACCCCAAAAAAGCTACGATTTGACGTTTCTCTCGCAAGCCAACCAATTACACGCCAAGAATAAGTTCCTCATTTCTGGGTTGTTAATCATTAGTACAGTAAATGAGGACAGACTTTTTGAATGAAAATTGATTGGTTGTGAATGACCCGTGAAATAAATCATGAGTTGAAGTCAAATTTCGTTGTATGACGCCATTCTGAAATCCAAGATGGCGGCTTCCGCTGAACTTCAAAATGGTGTAAATGACTTGAAATCGCATGAAACCCCAACAAAATGGGTATCGGGTGAAAGGGCTAAACGAGTAGAAGTCGAATTTCGCTATCAAACGCCATCTTGAAATCCAAGATGGCGGCATCCGCTCAACTTTTGATGCTTTAATGCTGACAAAAAGTCGCATTAAACCACCACTATACTGGTATTGAATGAAAAGGCTAGATGATGTCGATTTTCTTTCTTTCCGACGCCATCTTGGAATCCAAGATGGCAGCTTCCACTGAACTTTAAAATGCTGTTAATCAATGAAAATCGCATGAAACTACCACAATATGGGTATTGGGTGAAAAGACCAAACGAGTAGAAGTCCAAATTTACTATCAAACGTCATCTTGAAATCCAATATGGCGACTTCTCCTGAAATTAAAAATGATTTAAATCACTGAAAACCGCATGAAATCACCACATTATGGGTATTGAGTGAAACGACTCAACTATAAGAAGTCGAATTTCGCTATCTGACGCCTGGTGGCTTTTGCTATTCTTTTCAAAGCTGTGAATAACTGAAAATCTCATGATACATCCACAATACTGGGTATTGGGTGAAAGGGCTATACAAATAAAAGTCGAAAATCGTTGTCCGACGCCATCATGAAAGCCAAGATGGCGGCTGCCGCTCAACTTTAAAATACTATAAATGACTGATAATCGCATAAAACCCCACCATATGGGTATTACTTCAAAGCGATCAACGAGTAGAAGTAGAATTTAACTATCTGACGCCATCTTAAATGCGAAGATAGCGGTTTCCGCTGAACCTTCTCCGCAAGAGAAGACAAATTTCGCTACCAAACTTCATCTTGAAATACAATATGGCGGCTTCCGCTTAGCTGTTATATACTGTTATTCGCTAAAAATCGCATCAAACGCCGACAATATTTGTTTTGGGTTCAAGGGCGAAACCAGTAGAAGTTGAAATCCTCTTTTTTACTTCATCTTGAAATTCAAGATGGCGGCTTCCACTGAACTGTAAATGATTTAAAATCGCTCGAAAGCTTTACAATAATGGTATTAAGTGACAGGGCTAAACAAGAAGAACCAGACCTTTATTATTTTTTCATTATGTTTCTAATGCATTTAGAACTTTTCTTGTTTTGTTTATAGTTTTTGATTTTTTTTGCCATTTATGTCATTCTATTATTCCTATCATGCTATTATGTCTAAATTGTATTGGTCTTATTCTAAGGAAAACTATAAGGTTATGTTGTTTGTGTTAACCGTCTGATTTAGGCACAAGTGCCAAATTCGATGTTATCAAAATCGAATGTTGCCAAAAACGAACGGGGTCTGTATTGTGGTGGTTTTTGTGGGATTTTTAGTCACTTACAGATTTTCAGAGAAACGCGAAAAGAGATATTTGACTTATATCGTTTAGCCTTAGCACCAAATGCAATCTATTTGCGAGTTTCATGCTATTTTCATTCATTTACAGTATTTTTAAGTTCAGCTGAAGCCACCATCCTGGATTTCAAGATAGCGTCAGAATGCAAAAATAAACGTTTTATAGCTTATCCCAATTGACAAATACCCGTATTTTGGAGGTTTCATGCGATATTCAATGATTTAGAGCATTTTTAAAGTTTATCGAAAGCTGCTATCTTGGATTTCAAGATGGCGCAAGATAGCAATATTCGACTTCTACTCGTTAAGCTCTTTCACCCAATACCAATTTGGGTTTCATGCCATTTTAAGTCATTTACTACATTTTAAAGTTAGCGGAAGCCGCCATCTTGGATTTCAAGATGGCGTCAGATAGCGAAATTCAACTTCTACCGGTTGATCTCTTTCAACTTATACCCCTATAATATGGGTTTTATGCGATTTTCAGTCATTTACAGTATTTTCAAGTTGAGTGGTAGCAGCCATCTTGGATTTAAGATGGCTACGGGCAACGAAATTTGACTTCTACTTGTTTATTACTTTTACCTTATAACCATATTGTGAAGGTTTCACGATATTTTCAGTAATTTACAGCTTTGAAAATAAAAGCGGAAGCCGCCATCTTGAATTAATGATGGCGTCAAGCAACAATTTTTTTCCTTCTATTTGAACCTTTTCACTCAATACTCATATTGTAAAGATATTCATACCACTTTCGTTGATTTCAAGTTTTCAAAGATGTTTTTTTTTTATTTTAGCTCAAAACCAACACGCATAACTTACCAAAAATGTGTAAAAATGGGAGTTCTAATTCAATTATGTGCTATCTAATCTGAGCGTGTCCTGTTTTGACATCTTGATCGAGAACTGTCCCTAAGTTTTATGGCGGTTTAATAATCATGCACTGAGTGCTATTATAGAACATGCAAAAGAAAGCTTGGAGCAAACTTCTAAGTTTGTGTTTTATTATAGTTTAAAAAGAGCATTCATAACTCTTTCAAAATAATTAAAACAGTATGTTTTATAAAAGTTTTATTAGCGTTTTCAAAACCATCTGAAAACATACGGTCGAAAAAAATATAAGCATTCTGCATGACCATAATAAAACAGTCATAAAAGGAGCTGCACAAAAAAATGCCATAATTAAACCATAATAAAACTTCCTCATGCTAGTTGGCTTAATCTGTGTTACTTGGGAAGTTTTCTTTTTGTTATTTTTCCAAACCTGCAAAAACGGGAGTTTTGACGTAATTTCAAGGAAAAATTAATCTAAATTGAATCTTCGATATATTAAGACAACAAAGTTGTTGAATGAGTAAAAATCTTTAATATCCATCATTTAATGACTTTCTGAAATGATGTCAGAGGAAGATGTAATCTTATTCTTTGGAATTTCTAAAAATTATAGAAATTAATTTTTTGAAAGCGTTGTATCTCTTATACAAGAATATCATGGCAATATCTGAATCCTTGATTGAATGAATGATAGTAAATTGATTTTAAATCAGCTTTTGGTTTTTAGGAAGGTTTATTAGTTTATCACTTATAAAAGATCTATTTTACCAAAAACTGATAAATTAAAAAAAAAAAATTAACACGCTATATCACCGAAACCAGAAGTGATAGACAAAATCTGTAAACAAAATTTAAATTCAGGACGCCAAAATCAAACAAAATCGGTTATTGAAACAAAGGCTCCAGAAATGCTGTTTCCCTGAGTAATCATTACAAGCTTATTGGGTCGAATCACAGAATTAAAGATATTGTTTTTGTCGAGAAATCCTACAAAAAAGTCAACAGTCTGGATGATTCTGGGGCCAATGCAACTGCAAATAAGCAACGTTGTATTTGATCAAGTAATTAATACATTATTTTTGGTTCAGTATGGACTGCTATTTAATGATAATTAACAATCTATCTTAGAAAAAAAAAATCGTGGAATAAATTTAATTTGAGATAAGCTTCGTGGGCCGCACAAACATGTCTCGAGGGCCGCGGGTTGCTCATCGCTGCTTTGATAGTGTATTTTATGATTCACCAGGGAGGTTTTTAAAATCAATTTTTTGCGATTTTTTTTCGAAGAGTTATGATGATTTGAATGTGCGCTTTGGGACATATTGACCCGAACAGCAGCTGTTATGACGAAGTGACGAATAAACCATTTTAGGTTTTTGACAATAAAAGCGTTTTTCACTTTTTCTCTATTATTCATAACTTCGCGACTTGAAAAATGTATCTTAAATTAAGCCTTTCGTTTTAAAACTCCTTACTTTGCCTTCATTAGCTTCAAATACACATTAATCACTTCGGCGAAAAAACGTATATCTTCTCTTAAAGATTCTACGACGAAGTGACTAATGTCCTACAAATTATGGTAGTTAGTAGGCTTGTGTAAGTATTCGAATCAAAGAAATGAATCATTGTTGCTGTTTTATTAAAATAGTCAGGACGTTGAAACTTATTCAAGCATATTTGAGCGAGGGGAAAGATCTTTTTGAAGATACCGGACAAATTAAAAGAGTTGTTGGGAACAAAAATCAAGGTATGAAATAGTGAGCATTTCTTTAAATGTGTAGATTTATCGTGGTATATACCTGGTAACATACAGCAATACGCTGCAAAACTTCGCATTAAAGTACCTACATTAAATGTGAAATTAAGCCGTTAAGGAAGCAAAACTCCTTCATTGTTGTTTTGAAGGACGTTGCATATTTTTGTATTAAATTTTCTAAAATTAAAATTATCAACATAATAAATTCAACAATTATTTGGAAAAGGGCTCCCTCATTTTCTGAGGCAGGAAGGGTCTCATTTTATTTGAAAAAAAAAGTAGTATCATCATATCGAGAAAAGCATACATATGTATGTTTCAAATTTAAGAAAATCGCTTTGAAATTGTAAGAACTGCTGAAGATTTTCCGTAACTTTTTCATGGATGGATGGATATTAGTCACATCGGCTTCAAAATGGCACATTAGTCACTTCGTTTTTCTTAATTTACTCAACAACTATTCGGTATTTCAGCATTTGAAGCATTTGAAAGCTATTAAAAACCTGAATAAAATTATGTCAAAAAGTCAAAATCGTCAAAAATGGATGTTCGTCACTTCGTCATATCACGGCAGAGCTGTGGAAGGTTAAACAGCAAAAAACTCTTTTTTTTAGTTGAATAAATAGTACTTAATGTATTTTTGAAAGTGTATTGAAAGTTTCGTTGCATAGTGCAAACGAGGATTGTTGTTCTTTGTAGTACTCGTCAATTTTGTTCTTTTAAACTTGCAGAAATTAAAAATTTATAATCATTCTGAAATGCCATGTTGTCCAACATTTTGCTACATACATACCTACATCTACAACATATTCAGATTTGGAAAATCTTTCAGTCAACCCATAATCGAAGCCGTACCTGTGCTTGGCCCCATTCTAATGTTAATGCACCGCAAGTACATTCCTATTTACATACAACATAAGGAAAATCCTTCACCGAGACCGTTCTCGTTGGAATCTTTCTACTTGTTGTTCGCTCTTGCTGTTGTTGCTGATGTGTACACTGCCGGCCAAAAGTTTGGGATCACCCGCCTAAAAACATGCAAATTTTGATAGTTCATATCTCAGCCGTCTTAGGACATATTGCAAATCTTCTGATCTCATTTGAAAGATAATGAGCAATAGCTATTTCGGAGGTATTTTGCCCAGAAATAATGTTTTAGTTTTGCACCTAAAACTTAACCTAAAGTTAGAGCATTTTCAAAAAAACGCACTCAATATTCAAAGCCGATCATCTCGCGATAGGGTGGACCAAATTTTAAAATTTGAGTTGCATTAGAATACTTCTCAAAATACAATCAAAAAATTTTGTGCAAAAATTTAAGTATGTACTATTAATTAATAAAATAGACACTTAAGTTATCGTCCAAAAGTTTGGGATCACCCCTCAGTATGGTGTATCGGCCAAAAACATGCAAATTTATCTCATTCATATCTTTCTCATCTAACATCGTATTGTAGATCGGAAGGGCGCATTAGAAAGCTTAGGAATTGTTGTTTTTCCATAAATTCATACAAAAATTATATTTTAAAGTGATAACCATAAACAATTTACTTGAAATTAATTGTTTTTTGAAAATTCACACTTATGATTGTGAATTTTTTATGGTTATGGATTTAAAATATAATTTTTTAATAAATTTATGAAAAAACAACAATTTCTAAGCTTTCAAATGCACCCTTCAGATCTGCAATACGATGTTAGATGAGAAAGATATGAATGAGATAAATTTGCATGTTTTTGAAAAAATGATCCCAAACTTTTGGTCGATACACCATACTAGGGGTGATCCCAAGCTTTTGGACGATAACTTAAGTGTCTATTTTATTAATTAATAGTACATTCTTAAATTTTTGCACAAAATTTTTTGATTGTGTTTTGAGAAGTATAGAATAAGGATTCTAATGCAACTCAAATTTTGAAATTTGGTCCACGGCACGGCTTTGAATATTAAGTGCGTTTTTTTGAAAATGCTCTAACTTTAGGTTAAGTTTTAGGTGCAAAACTAAAACATTATTTCTGGGCAAAATAACTCCGAAATAGCTATTGCTCATTATCTTTCAAATGAGTTCAGAAGATTTGCTATATGTCCTAAGACGGCTGAGATATGAACGATCAAAATTTGCATGTTTTTTAGCGGGTGATCCCAAACTTTTGGCCGGCAGTGTACATTCAAGTGAAACTATTTACACAGGCAGTCGAAAATTCTAATCCACCCAGACGCGGGTCGTTGAATTTAGAGCTCCCAAAAGCGTATCAATACAAACTAAAGATGTCTTCTTTAAAACATTTTCCCAACTAACTGTTTATCTTTTTATACAACGTTAGGCATCTGGCAAACTACGTGCATACATTTTGTAATTAGGGAATGCGATATGATGAATGGATTATTTGATAAAGTGTTCATAATTTTCTATAAGTTTCAATTCATACACCAGTATTTGTGAAACTTCAACGTTTGAACACCCAATGTAAAATAATAAAATTACCAAAAAGGTAACTTCTACCTCTTCGAGTTAAAAATTCACCTCAAAACGATGTACATTCTACTTGAATCAAGATAAAAAAAAACAGGGTTGCTAGCGAACCGGGAAAACCGGGAATACCGGGAAAAACTTTGGAATTTCATCTCGTTACCGGGAAACCGGGAAAAACCGGGAATTCTGGCATCTCAACGGGAAAATTGTCATGCTTGAGATTTTGTCACGGAATTTCAAAAATATTTTCAAAATTATTTCTAATTTTAAGAATAGTTTTTGGCAGTCTTGATAAAGGTTTATCTCATAAACGCTTATTTTCGTTCTTGAGTAAACAAACGAAGTTCGAATTGCTTTTTAACAAATTGCGGAAAAATATGAAAATATGAGATCTCATTTTTTCGCTCTCAGCAAGTGTGCTATACTTACAAGTATAACCCAAATATTGTAAATTTAATAATGAAACTATTATCAACAAAACTAAACACAAAACTAACTACAGTCGAGCTTGGATAAGTGAGAGTTCACAGGACTGAACATTTTTTCCTCGCTTAAAGAGGTTTCTAACTTAACCAGCTTTTCTTTTATAGAGCGCCAGCAACATACAAATGCATTAAAGTGATCGCTGGAAGCTGGAATATACGTGAAAATTGTATCGAAAACAAGCTCCTGTCGGAATATAAGGTTTTTACCCTGATACAAAATAACATCTTACGATTAAAGTTCAGCCCTGTCTTATACACGATTTTCTATATTCTCACGAATCTTGAGTTAAAATGACTACTAAAGTTATTTATTGTTTAGTATTGAAAAAAAAACCATTTTTTTTTCTAAACATGTCTTTGTACAAAAAAAATATACATAACTGCATTCAGAAAATAACTTAGTATTTCCCTGCAATCTAATCCTTTTTTAATAAATTTTTTACTCACCATGATTTTATATTTAAAAAAAAACGAGTATAGTAAATAAGAAAATCATCATTTATAACCTGACAAAAACCGGGAAAAACTTTGGAATTATGAAACGAAAAATCGCTAGCAACCCTGAAAAAAGCTATAATTCACCAAGAAAAAGGGTAGCCGAAGTGAGCTTGCAGATTTTTTCCACATCGTTCCGGAAAAGCTGCAGCATAGTCAACGTTAAACGCCACCTGACCGGAATAGAGTGTCCATTTTCTGGCCAGTTTAGCGTTCCCGGGAATCAGGAAATCTGACGATACTTTTCCCGAGAGTTCTTGGGATCCCGGGAAAAAAATGAAAATGAAGATTTTAACACTCTACTGCATACAAAATATGATATTTTTGAATTTTGAGGTAGTAGTATTGCAAAACATTTCAAACTTTTTATGCTTTTAACAATCAATTGGCAATTATTAAACGCATGACCCTAAAACTAAGAACTTAAACCGTCAAACTTAACTGATTCCTGTAGCAAAATTTTGAAATAATGTAGAAAGATTTTTCACTATCGAAGTTGGTTAGCTAGACTTCAGGTTATTCATCAAATCTCGTAAATTTTCAGATAACTACACGCTTCTTTTTTAAACTCAAGAATAAGTTTGACCGAGGTTCAAAACATAGTTCGATTCTATGAACTCAAAGTTAAGTTCCCTTTTTCCCCCTTGCGATGGTTCAAAACGGAGTTCGAACTGCTTACTCAAAACCGATCCCTTTTTGTTTACTTCGGCGAGGGAGCAAAGCTGAGTTCGACCTCATGAACTAAAAATTGAACTTTCTTTGTTGGACTGAAAATACTTAGCGAGTTCGTTTCGAACCGGAACAGCAACCAACGAACACGTAGCAAAATTTGGTCATTCTTGATCAATTACCGGAAGACTATGAAAGAACGTTATAATGGAATGTTCGCCGTTGTCAGCGTGCAAATGTGTCCGTAATTGTCATCATATGGCGAGTGGCTTGGAATTTCCGGAAACTTCCGAATGTTATATGCTACCCGTGGGAAGTAACATCCGAAATTTTCCTTTGTAGTTTTGACCGTTTTTTAATTTAAAAGTTTAAAAGTTAGTTAATAGCAATGCAATGTACCGGAACAGCAACATCTGGCTACAAAAAAAAATTAACCATCCTTTAACTCCTTGAAAATTGACAGCCCTCGAACAAAAATGATAAATTTCAGTTCGGCTACCGAACTTAGTTTAGCGATAGCTCAGTCGAACTCAAAGTTGAGGGCTGCAACTGAAGCGCTGTTTCGAACCAAAACAACTTAATTTTGTGTTTGAAAAATAAAGGAGCGTGTTTCAAAATATGACATTTATTTGTCGAGAATTTTGCTCTACTGTCAAAAGTTTGCGAAACGGGAGGTTTAAAGTGTGATGAGTGTTTTAAAATAGAACATTCAGATTCATTTCGTAGCATTTCTTTATTGGAATAGTCCTATTTTTCGCTGTAAGTGTTCGTGAAATTTTGCTGGTTAGTTAACCAACACTTTTCAGTTTTAGGAAAATCAACATAAAAAACGATCATGTTTGTCGATCGGGTGCCCGTTCATTATACCGAGAGTTTTTGAGGTTAATTATCTCGACTCATCTGTAATCGCTAAGCAAGTGTGCGTAAGAAATGTCAAAAACAACACTATTGTTTGGTTTTATAGATTCTTGGCCGTTTTTCACTTCATATTAAGTTTTCGAACGTAAAAACTTTTTTTTTTATCAAATTCAATGCATTAATCAACTTAAAGAAAAAAAATGTTTAAATCTAAACCATGTATCAAGGAACTACTATCGTTTTTTATCAATCTGATCCATTTTTTCCAATTTAGAACGTTTAAAATTATAGTATTTAGGCACTTTTTATTGGCTTCAGGAATTTCCGGGATATTTTAGCTTTTACCAGGGTTGAGGAATTCAAGGATTATTTTTATTCACCTGTTTCCTAGGTGAATGAAAAAAAAAGGTAAAATTTACCTCGAAATTTACCCCAGTAAGTTGGTAAAGGAGAATGGGCCATTTGGTTTTCCGATGTACACGTATAAGTTACATTTGGTTCGGAAGATTTTGACGAGAAAAAGTAGCTATAAGTCAAGAAAATCGACTGTGGAACAAAAGAAATTATGGATTGATTGTTTGTTTGTTTATTCAATCAACGGACCAAGTATAGGTCCAAATGACGACTTAAAGTTAAAGTTACATAAAATTTACATCTAATTAATGATTTCTTGATAATCTTAAAACACTTCTTCGAAAAACATTCCGCGAATCGTCGAAGTCGAAGAGTTCGGAAAAGCGGTTGAACGTTTTCATCACACCGATGAATGCACTATTGGCTCCATAGTTGTTCAATCGAATGGGAACATACAGTTGAAGGTCCTGGTTTCTCAGTCCATGAGGTCTCACACTAAGAGGAATAGCTTCTAGTAGCGTAGGACAATCGATACGCGATGTCAGTAGATCGGCGACAAAAGAAGCTCGTGTTGCATTTCTTCGGGCTTGAAGAGTATCCATGTCAATAAGACGACATCGATGTTCGTAGCTTGGCATGTGGAATGGGTCTTGCCAGTTAAGGTGTCTGAGGGCATAACGCAAAAAGCGCCTCTGGATGGCCTCGAGCCGCTCATTACCGTTCTGGTAGTAAGGACACCAGACAGCTGAGGCGTATTCGAGGATGGATCGAAGTATGCTGCAATACAGGCTCTTCAGGCAATACACGTCCTTGAATTCCTTGGCCACTCGGAATAAAAATCCGAGGCTTCTAGAAGCTTTATCGACGACGTAGTTCGTATGTGTTTTGAATTCCAGCTTACGGTCGAGTATTACGCCCAAATCATTGATGTGGTCCACCCGCGCAATGGACTCATCTCCTAAGAAGTACTCCGCGCAAAAAGGCTGCCGTCTTCGTGAGAAACTGATGACTGCACATTTACTGCGATTCAAAGGCAGGCAGTTGATGTCGCACCACTTTGCGAAAAGATTAAACTGGTTTTGCAGAAAATCAATGTCGTCCTGACCGTTTATGGCGTAAAACAGTTTAAGATCGTCAGCATAACAAAGTTTCGGGCCGTTAAGGAGTGTGAGCACATCGTTAAAATAGATTAAGAAGATAATCGGTCCTAAGTGACTACCTTGGGGCACACCAGAGGAAGCAGAGAACTGGCTGGAGAGAGTGTCTCCAGTGCGAACTGTCAATTTGCGTCCAGTTAAGTAACTGCGGAACCAGCCAAGTAAAGGTCCGCAAAATCCTAAGCGCCCAAGCTTACCAATGGTGATATCGTGGTTCACCTTATCAAACGCTGCTGACAAATCGGTATAAATGGCGTCAGTTTGAGACTTAGCAGCAAAACTTTCGTGTACATAGGAGGTGAATGTCAACAGGTTAGTTGTCGTACAGCGTTTGGGCATAAAACCGTGCTGATCGATTGAAAAATTTTGCTTACAGTACGAGAAAATCGGATCCATGACGACTAATTCGAATAGTTTGGAGATTGCACATAAAGCAGAAATTCCTCTATAGTTGTTGATATCTCTTCGGTCCCCCTTTTTATGGACTGGAAACATGTAGGCTTCCTTCCACAGTGAAGGGTAGGTGGCTCTGTCAAGAGAGGCTTGGAAGATGAGTCTAACCGGTGTCAGTAAAACAGGAATAAATCGTTTTAAAAAGATAGATGGTATGCCGTCCGGGCCAGTAGAGAGGGAATTTTTGAGCTTTGCCGCTGCTTTAGATATGACCGCATCCTCTACAACAATCGTGCTCATGCTGAAGCCGAGTGGCGAAACATTCCTAACAGCATTCTCCACGTGTTCTCGGGATGTTGAAGCAGTAGCAAAGGTACTCGAGAATTTTTGAGCAAAGAGAGCACAGATTCCGCCATCAGAGTTCGCAGTGTTGCCATCCAGAAACATTTGAGTTGGAATACCAGGTTCATTCCGCTGACTTTTGACATGCTTCCAGAACGATTTTGGGTTGGACTTGAGGTTACGTTGTACTCGAAAAAGATAATTTTGGTAACAACGCTTACTAGCTTTTTTATAAGCGGAGTTCAGTCTTCGATATGCATCCTTGGTTTGGGAGGATTTGAGCTTATGGTAATTTCTAAGAGCACATCTCTTCGCCGTCTTCAGTCGACGCAGTTCCTTCGTAAACCAAGGAGTCCGCAAATTCATTGGGATTCAATAGATTGAGTTCAGATTCCCAGTCGATGGTGACCAGGATATGGGAGATAGCATCGAAATCCGCTTTCTTGAAGTCGAGATAGAAGGGTGCTGATTTTTCGACAGAAGCATGCAATCCGGTGACCTCGAGCGAAACCATTAGAGCTGGATGATGCTGAACTGCCTTAACGAACGGAGCAGGAGCCGATTCAATGGTCGGAACGCGAGACCCATCGCTAGCAAAGCAGAGATCCAACATACGGCCGTTTTCGTTAGTAACTCTGTTAATTTGACGCAAGGTTGCCGTACTCAGGGAGTCTAGTATGATGTTTGAAGGCGCCGAGAATGTAGAGCGCACAGGATCCGGGTACAAAAAGCTACCATGGTTTGAGCACCACTTCAAACCGGGCATATTGAAGTCACCAATGACGAGAATATCGTCTTCGGGGGCGCAGAGAGAACTCACTTTGGATATGCAGCGAGAAAGAGACTCCGCCAGGGCGACATCTCGTGTGCGATCAGGGGGCAGGTACAGCACGCATACGTAGAGTTTTCGGTTGCCAAGATCGATGCGGGTCCACACAAGTTTCAAGTCGTGCCAGGAGTCATCGTCAATAAGCAGTGCATGGAAATCGATTATAGAGTTTTCGGTTGCCAAGATCGATGCGGGTCCACACAAGTTCCAAGTCGTGCCAGGAGTCATCGTCAATAAGCAGTGCATGGAAATTGATTATTATTTCGAAGAAAAAAGTGGAAAACATGTTCAGTTATCGCTTCTGCTACTATTTTCATCGAAATAATACAACTTCGTCAATTCAGTAATTTTTTTTCTCCCACGGCAGATTTTTCTTGACCTCATAGTAACTTTTCTAGTCTCGTCAAGATCTTTCAAACCGTATACTGCTCATCCGTGTACATCAGAAAACAAAATTTCCCATTCTGGCCAAATTTTCAAAACTTGTACTGATTTAAACTGAAAACAACTTCTATGTTTAATAACGTTTTTCTCCCGCGGTACCGAGAAAACCGGGAAAATCCTGGAATTTCGATTATGGCAATACTTTTTCTCATAAACTTTACAATCTGTAGTCGTTCATTTCAGTACAATGCAATGCCGGGAAAAGTCGGGATTTTTTTTTTTTAAATGAGATTTTGGAGCTTACCTCACCATGCCTTTGTCGAGCAAAAAAAAACGTCATTGACTCGACCATGAAAAAAGTTTGAAATTAATAGGTTTCTTTTTCATAACGTTTTAAAATACATTAAGTTCTGGTAATCAACTTTTATAGCGGTAATTAATCATGGATTTTTATTTTTTGTATTGTTGTGCACTTTTTTACAAATATCTGGTTAAAAATAGACCTTAAATTCTTAATCAACTTTTCTAGAATAATTAACCAAGGATATTTATTTTTTGTACCGTTGTGCACTTTCTTTACAAATATCTGGTAAAAATAGACCTTAAACTCATACGTTGAATTCACACTGACTGAATCCACGCCTCGAAAACTAAACACTCATGTTAAACATCTATTTTATAACTGGAACTATATCACACTAGGTCAGAATTGATAATTTAGAAATCTGCATCAGGAGCTCTTTTTTTTTCAGAAAAACACGTTATGCTGATACGAAACATGAAAAAATTGGCGGGAATCTAACAACGACATTTAAAATAAGGGAAATATTTTGAAGAATCCGATTAAAATAACAAATTAATTTGATAAAAATGATAAAAATTTAACATAATAGACCGTTAAAAGAGAGATATGAATCCTGTAATTCATTCATAAAGTCCTTATTCATCTGTAGGTCAACGAACTTTTTCAAAAGCTAAGTTTTACAAGATCTTATGATCAATAGTTGTTTTAATATAAATTGAACAATGAGAAGTTTTAATGCGACTTTATTTATTTTTAGCTATATTAAGTTTACGATACCTTCTAACCTTCATCATAAATCAAAAATAATCATAACGATACTTCAAGTTTTCATTAGATTAATAAAATATTGAATATCCTTAAAAAATATTCAAATTTCTTTGTTTGTGTTATATGTACTGAAAAGCTAAAAATGGTCTAAAACATCAAAACATAAGTTCGAAATCAAACATCAAATTTCTGACAAACAACATAACCTCGAGACACTTATCTTATTTAGTTTAAAAAATGTTTTTGTATTATTCAGCTCAATTTTAACTTGAGAATCGGGAATTGATCCATGTGAGGAAAAATGCGGGAAAAAATTAAATAAGGATGTCATAATTTTATTTGGTTTATTGATAAACACAGAGTATCTAGAACTCAGACTTTTAAAACGCAGTCCGAAAATAAAATAAGCGACAGAAATTAAAATTAAAAATTAAATTATGAACCCAAACTTGGAATTAAATTGATTTATGAATCGTTTAATCAATCTGAAATGCACCGCTCATTATAAAAAAATAAAGCATTTACCTGTATTTAATCGTAGATGGCGTGAAAGATTGAAAATAAGGTGGAAATTTACTAGAATTATTTTCTTAGCGTATTATCATCACCGTAATCTGAAGCTTTGAGTTTCAAGATTAAATTACTGAAAATTTTCAAGTCCTCTCACACTTTTACATTCAACTTTCATAAAAATATCTTCACTGTTGGTAAAAAAAAGATAAACATATTTATTAGCGCATTTTGGAACAGGAAAAATCTTTGAATCTCAATTGGGAAATCCGAGAAAATACTTTTCATACATTTTTGCCCAAGTCTTATTTTATTCTTTTATTTTTCTCTGTGCTCTTTTTTTTCCAAGGAGTGTATTCGTATGTGAGGAGTGAGGAGCAAGGATTTTTTAAATAAGGTAGTGCCGAGAGCCATGTTGGATTTTTTTTTTTAGACGTCACTAAAACGATTGTATCGAAAATGTATGTGAGAATGGTAGGAATTTCAAAGAAAAACACGTTTTAGAACTAAATCGAATTCCAATTTCATTTTGATTTTGTTGTAAGGCCTCTATTTCACTATGTTATGAGGTTTTTTGGTCCTTTGAAGATTGCATAATGTTTTTTTTTCTTAATTTATTAAGAAATGCTGCAATGTCGCATTGAAGCTTAAACGAGCAAAAATGAAGAAAATATCAGCTTCAAAAAGGTCTAGCGAGTCGATATTGAGTGTTCAACTGATTGTCATGATCTTAATCCAACCGGTTTACCATATACAATTCTTATGAAGAACAATTAACACCAATTCGTGATAGTTTACTCAGTTTACTAAAATGCTAATAAAAGATGGTGGTTTTGTATATAAAATTGTGTTTTGATATTTTTTTTGTAAAGAGGAGCCTTAACTGCACTGACTTGAACATTTTCATGGTAGACTTTGAACTAATTTTAAAGTTTTGCAAATTTCAGTGGTGAAAATTCATTCTTTTTTCGAACTTCGATGGTCTATTTTATAGAAAAACTAGCTGACCCGTTGTGCTTTGCTACACCTTCCGGAAATAAATGTAATTTGTAAAAATTTATTCAAATTTAGATTTTAGAGAGCATTTTTTTAAATCAAACCTCATCATACTTCAGAACCAACAACTTTGAAATGAGAGCTGCAACTGCAGTCCTGAATTGCAATTCAAAGATGGTATATTATTTACTGAAACTTGATCTCTAAACTCGTTTTTCAAGATCTGAAATTTGTACTCTGTACCCAAAAAAACCTTTTTAAATATGGTCCCTTCTTTGAAAAGCTCTTTATCTTAAATTTACATGGGAGCTCTCCCATTTTTCAGTTTTTTCCCCCACTGCTTGAAGAAGGTAGGCAAATTTAACCGGCTCGATACCCAAACAGCACTTATCGTGGTAATGAAAAAAATATTAAATTAGTTATGTATCAAATACAGTGCAAATTTCTTTTTTTTTAAATAAATTTACTACGGTAAACATATAAATATTTAAAAAAATATCAGTTGCATCACTAAATAAGTTCTCAGCGTTTTTTTTTTATTTTCTCTTTGAAAGTCAAATATTCAAAAATGTAGGCAAAAACAAATTTCTAAGTTTACATTGGTCCCGTATATTGGGGCAAGTGTCAATGCAAAGCTTATTTACAGATGCGTCAGAGTAATGGCTTTAAAATCGAATGCTGTTCAAAGGGAATGACCTTCATTTACAAAGACATTTAAGAATTTTCAATATCCGCTGCAATTTTAACATTCTGAATACCCCTTCTGGTCTTTCCAACATATTGAATCATTTTGAAGATGAATTTCTTAAAAGTTCGACGTTTGCCCTTGCCCCACCGTGTAAGTTAACAGAAGGGAATATTGTTTTTAACACTTTAAGGGTAAACTAAAAATTTCTCTTAAAAATTTTGCGTCCAGTTGAATATCTGTTCTAAAGTCTCGCTTTTCAAAAACGAAGCGGATAAAAAGTCTCTTTTATGCAGCCATGTAACACAAAAACACTTTTCATGTTAAGTACGTACTTGAATTCATATGTAAGCAAAAAGTACGATGGTTTTTTCAGAGTTAATTAAAATAAAAAGCTCCCATTTTCATTTCTAAATTCGTTTCAGTTGTGTATTTGGGCCGAAGTAAAAATTTCTAGAAGAAAACATAATTTTTAATTTTTTTTTTACAGAAAAAGTTGAACGTTTGAACATGTTCTAATGTTCCTTGAATGAAAAGTCGAATGCTACCTACATTAACACGAACTGAATATGGAAGTATTTTTGCAAATCTTTCAATTGGTTTTGATTCTATTGATAACATACCAAACCGTGTCACATCTAGGCGTCATTTATTACCACGTGCTGTGTACAAATCAAATAAGCAAGAAAAAAACACATCTAGGTTGCGACGACGTTTGCTCGTCCATGGAGACGAAAAACAAACCCCTCAAAGAAAATATGCTTGGTTGAGAAATACGCGCCAAAATATTCCTACTGATCAGTATGCTATGCCTGGGTTACTATCCTTTTGCGACGTTGGCCGCGACGCCTCGACCATAGAGACGAAAAACAAACCGCCCAAAGGAAAAAAAAATCTCAAGAAAATGGATGTCATGACTTTAATTTGTTTCGAAAAACTACAAATTTTGTATGGAAGCTTCTCCTTCCTTAAGTCGGATGGAGTTTTGACTATAACAGAAACCATCCCCGGCCTCAAAAACCCTCAGATGCCAGTTTTGACGATGATCGGTTCAGTAGTTTCCGAGTCTATAGGGAACAGACAGACAGACAAACATTCATTTTTATATATATAGATTTTCGAAAATGCAACTTTTTTTGAACCCATCTTGAAGAGCAAGAATCCTTCTAAAAAAACATGTTTTCAAAATGGAAAATCTCAAGCAGATTCTTCGAATTATCATCGAAAAAGAAAAGTTTTCTAGTAAATTAAAAGATTTTTCGTGATTGTGACGTCTCAGCCTGTACCAATACTAGAGCAAGGCTGCCTTGGCACTATCTTTTTTAAATATTCCTTGTGTGAGGAGTGTATATTTTGTGAATAAATGTTCAATGCATGAATGGAAATTTGAATGGAAATTTCAGCAAAGCGGTCTTTTAATGTAATGTTTACTTGCACAAATTTTTGTGACGTTCTCTCAAGTGGTTTTCGAGATGGCATCCCATAAAGAAGTTGTTCAACATTTATTTTTGGGCACAACTCGCGTCATCTATAATGTACTATGAACTACTTTTTTTCTGAATCAAGACTATTTTTGATTACGTTTTCTTTTTCCTGGAGCTTAAAATAACTCAATTTTTTTATTCTGTCGAAGTTATGACTAACTTAGCCGATTGCCCACCTTCGGAACAAAACAACAATTTGACTTCCTATCACTCCACCACTTTTTTTTTTGTTTCGATGATAGTCGTTTTAACATCTTTATGTCATTCGCGGCGACTTATATCAACGATGTAGTTGGCGGACAGTCATTTAAAAACTTTACGGTACAACTGTGATCGATGTTTACTCTTGGGCTCGAACTCACGGACATCGGATCAGGAAGCAACTGACTTACCAACTGAGCATCTTTCGTACACGAATACCCTCCCAATCCAAATTAGGCCATTCATCGTGTCAATCATTATGAAAGATTGACTGATTGCCAGCTTCCACAGGTTTTCAGCCTCTTCGAGTACTAGAAATAATTTTTTTTCAATTGTTTTCCTTGTGTTTCTCCGGAAAATACAGGCAAGACTTGTCAACGAAACCTGCCAGGTGCCCGCTAAAACGTTCGTTTTGCTGTCCATAACGATTTTTTTAAATATCGCCCCTCTAGCGGTCCAAATATTTTGCGCACGGTATGACCACCGTATTTCATTCATTTATTCGGTAGGAGCTTTTCTATCTTCTAGAATAAAAATCAAGCCAATTTTTTTTCACTTCCCCCATTAAATTTTTTTTATTGTACTCTATGAAACCTCTAACATTCCTGAACTTCATGGGATCAATCATCTTCACTTTTATTCAAATTAAAGCTAACTGTTAGATCCGCTAGAACTCTTTAAATAAATTGCTATATGAAGGTGGAATAGCTGATTTCTAGCTGTTTTTGGGTCTCCCACTGGGACTTCTGTAATCAACGCTATCTCAAAAACCACTTGATTATAATTAAATTATTCACACGTTTACATTACACTACTAGCTTCCCTGAAATTTGCATCCAAAAGTTATTTACAAAACGAAGTGTTTAATTTTTATCGAATACTCTGCTTAATTTGCCTGGAATACAGACATGCAAATTCAAATTCATCAGCCCACTTGAAACTTCTAAGGGGATATTCTTTAATTATGAGAAAACAAGAAGCAAAAGGTAAATCCTGCGATTCGCAATGTGCATCTCTATTTATATTCTAAAATATAAAACAACACGCATCCGTTCGTTGGCTGCGTCGTTGCATCCAAACCAAAGATCATCGGCTGGGCTAACCCGCACGCCTATGTTGATTAATCTATTTATAGCCTGGTACAGCACAATATCTATGCTACAGCAAGAGCATCCTTTGCATGGATAGAGATCGCGAGAAAAGATGTACCTATTACCGAATTAATCTTTGTTTATCCCGAGGCGTCGCCATCATGTTGCATTGCATTCTGGCAAGAGCAGAGGAAAGCTTCTTCTTACTTTAGTACACCATGTGGTGTAGAGCAGCAATGCAATGTAGTGGTAGGTATTTCCTCTTGCTAGAATTGGAGGATAAAACAAAACACCGAACATAAATAAGATACGCACAGAACAGTAGCATAATCATACACGGACGGAGAAGAGACATGTTGACGCGCGTGCTTGTCAAAGTTGTAGCATATTATTCAGACAAGACTTTGCCGCTTTAATCATTTCAGTTGACGAGTATGAAATACTGCTTCCGTTTGGGTTGTCGAAAATAGATTCTTTCTTGTCTTGTCTAGTAATTGTTTTCAACAATTACCTTAAACATTGAATCTTCGAAACTTCACTGGTTCAGAAGATCTAAAACACGGGTGCTGTGAATATGTTCATACACTTTTTTAATTAATATTGAAAAAATGAGATCATATGATTTTTTTTTCTTTCTGTTCAAAGTTACTTTCTTGATTTGTTGTTAAGTTTCCGTGTTTCTCTGTTTTCCATATATTTTTCGAAACTTGTACTGAACATATTCGTATGAAAATTGAATGCTAAAAATCTGAAAAGTTAACCGAATTTAGTTTGAAATGTGTATCTAAAGGCCTCAAATTATCAAAGAACATTATGCTTCCCCAGTGGCTCCATAGAGTACGGAAAAGGGCACATGCCTTCAGGAGTTTCAGTTCAATAAATTTAAATTTAACTTAAATGTATAACAGTATATTATTTATATGTTTTGTAACACCCATTTTAACTATAATAATGTGCAACTAATAATACACGTGGGTAGAGTTTTGAATGCAATTCTTTTTTTTTTCGTTTCAGGCATTGCTTACGGACGGAATCACCGAAGATAGCCACTGGCCGCCGGAGTTGATTCTTCTCCGGGAAAAGTTTACCGCTAAAAGTCAACTGGAGATTGCTCAGATAGAAATAAAACATGAACAGGAAGTAGGTGTTTTGTTTATGTATGTGTCGGAACGAAAATAATTCACTTTTTTCTCCTCCCACAGATGGCTCGCTTGAAAACTGATTTCGAAAAGCAATTGCAGTGGAAGCTGAAACGTCAAACTACGTTCGACTCCACGCGGGACTTTGATCAAATCATTAGCGAGCGTGATAATTTACGGGAGCTTTCGTCGACTTTGCGCAATGTGCTCGGTGAGCTGGTTAAATATGTTTCGATATGTGAGGATGATTTGAATAACACAGTGTTCGATGAGCTTCAAAAGCATGGAATTCTTCCGGAAAGTGAACTGCCGGATGTATCGACGTTAGATTTAAACGTATCGGATGTGTCAACGTTTTCGACAAGAAAGTTCCTTAAATTCACACCGGATGTGTCTGGTTTAATTTCCATCATTGAAGATCCTTCGTTTGTGGAGTTTGTGTCCAAGGATGCTGGACAACACGAAAAATTTAATCAGTCTCTCAATCTTGAAGAGTGTTTGGACAAATTACGATGTGAGGCGGTACAGATTTTGAAACTATCTGAACGACTCGTGAAAAAGCCGGAATCTAAGGACGAAGATCTGGACAAAGTTTCCGAGAAAAGTGATAGCTGCGAAGAAGAAGACGGTCTGAAACGTGGAACCGTTAAGAAAGAGAACGCTAGCACCCGATCACTGGACCACGCCATGGGGCGTAAAAATTCTGCTTCAGAGAATAATCAAAATAGTACCACTAGTCTTCCAACGGATCTGGCCGCGGTGCAATCCAGCGGTGAGCTGCACATTTTGATACACGAGCTTAGAAATGAAAAGCAGCTGCTGGAGAACAAACTGGCTGATACCTTAAGTAAACATAACAACTTGGTGGTTGAGCTTAACAAGACAAAAAATCATTTGTTGGAAATCAACAGCCAGCGGGTTGAATTTAGGGAAGGGTACGGCACAAACGCACTGCTTCCTTGTGCCCAGAAACCTCCCAATAGCTTTATCGAACTGCAAGATAAGGCGAAAGCATTTCTGGAAAGCGTTTCCCCCGATAACACCCTGGACCACAGTGCAAATTTGCTGCAACTGGTAGAGGACTTCTGCCGGGAGGGCGAACGGTACCTGGAGGATGGAAAACGAGACAAGATGGACCTGCAGGCACAGGCAAGTAGATTTTTTTATTCGTCGTACATACTGTAGATCAAACTTTTTTTTTTAATTTTAAATTTGTACATTGAGATTTTGAATTATCGTCATTTGAGAAATCTTGAGTCAACCTATTTTTTCGTTTAAGAAAGAACTCAGGTTCTCCAGCTTTGTTAGCTTTTATTGTTTGTGTGCTTTTATTGTTTGACAACAATGATTGTATAATATGAATTGTGTCGTCCTTTCCTTTTTTAATTATACCCGTGGTCAGAGACACATATGTAATTCAAATAATTTTAACTCTGAACATGATTTTATAAAACATACATTAACTGACTTTAAAAACATATTTCCTTCTTTCCATTTACCTTTCAATCCGACCGCTGGACCTTCATCCTAACGCTTTCTCTCGTTGCGTACCATCATTTATCTCACCGTTAAACCCGTGCTTGCAAATAAAAATAAACGCTTCATACCCTTGCAACGACAAAACAAATCCTTCCCGGGGGGCGAATGTGTCCACTGCAGATTGATGCCGCTGACAAGCAACTCAAAATGACACGCCAGTTCCTGGATGAACAGGCCGTCGAACGTGAACAGGAACGTGACGAGTTTGTGAAGGAGATTGAGAAGCTCAAGGTGCAACTACGTGAAAAGGATAAGGATAAAGTGAACTTTGAACGAGTTACGAAAGAGGTATGTGAGCAATGCAAATCGATTGAATCAGTAATACTCACGACGGCACATGACACGGTTTTCATATGTACAGCTTTTCTTCTCAATAATTTGAACAACACCTTTCTCAGAACCACGCACTAACGTATGGAAACTCAGTAGATTCAAACGACACAAGTAATTGCCTCTTACAGACTCAATCTCAATAGTTTTGGTTTCCTCATTTTAGATTACTTATTTTCTAGGGAAATTATTTTCTTTTTTTCTTGAATTTTCAAATAAAATTTTCCATTATTACAATAAAATACAAAATGTGGAAACCAAATTCCCTGTACAACTAAACTTGGGAAAACCGGCTCAGGTGTAGTAAATTCTGAAAACTAACAAATTTGATATCCTTTCTTTCTCCAATAAATGCTTTCACTTTTCATGCACCGTATGGAATAACCGACGCACCTTGCAACAACGACCGCAAATGTGTACCAACTTTTACCTCACCTCGGCTTTTCGGCTGTATACTTCCAAATACTTTCCGCATATCCGCAAATACTGCAAACGGAAATCAATCTTCGTTCATTATCACATGTCATTTTTACGCAACCCGCACCCCAACACCTACCATCATCATCATCATTATTGTACACAACCATTTTGCCGCTGGTTATCATTTGAAACTCTATTATAAATACACCTGTTTCTTGTATTATTAGGATGGATTTTTGTGTGACAATTGTAGTTGTGATAGAGATGTACAGGCGATTATCGGAAAAGTAAGTGTAGACTTTGTTTTTATTTTGATTTTATTGCTTTTCGTATACTTTTTTTTCGTAGTTGTTGGTTGGCTTTGTAGATTATTACGATTTATTGCTGCGTGCTGTGCTTCTAAAGGATTAATTAGCTACGCTATGGTGTTTGCACATATGGGGGCATAGGTTTATGTTATTTTGTTGATGGTATAAATTATCTGTGGTATAAATATCATTGCGAGTTAACCGTACTGTGCAGATCTCTTTGAACTGAACAAATGATTTTGATTTGATACGTCTATTTAAAGGTTAAATTACATTTTAGGAGTGTTTAAATTCTGAATATTTCAATCTGTCCGCCATAAATTTTTCACGAAAATAATCTTTATGAAAGTTTGTGGGAAAAAAGGCTCTGTTAGGTATATACGAGCCCTTGCTCATGTTCTTTAAAATTTTATTGGTGTAGGTAGGTAGTATTTAGACATTCATTAACTCTTCAAGTACTCCTCATTCTAAATTTTTATTTATATAAGGTTCTTTATATAAGGTTTATATAAGGTTCTGTTGCGGAACAGATGACAATTTTGTTGTGCACGGCCATTGGTACACTTGATTTTTGAATGTTTCTATTGCCGCGCACGGAAAGTATTCTAGTATTTATCAGCAGTGAAACTTAGAGAACTTCTTCGGAATTTTACAAAGGTTACATAAGATTCACAAGCAAGTTTTCCAATCAATGTTTTCCTTCACATAACCGGCTGAAAAAACACAATTTTTGAAACAGTGTCAGAAGAAACGATTATCTAAAAAAAATTGCTACAAAGTGTTGGAAATTTGAGGTTAGATAGCGATTCGGATCTGTTTAGTTTTAGTTGGTCAGTTTCCTCGTGGATTTTCAGATAGCTCGCCGAATTTGTGATGATTTATCGAAATCGGGACCGAAAACATTGTTCGAATATATATTTCGGCAAAATAATGCTTTGTAAAAATGGCGCCTCAAACTTATTTTGCACTAGACTAGTTTCACAAAACAATGACGACAAATCGGTATTTGATGAGGGAATCTTGAAAATCCTTACCTGTTAATAATCGCAATGAGCCTGAGAGCCATGTAAACTGCATTTTAAACTGTTTTTATACCTTATTCACTGTTTAAACCAAATTAAGAAAATAATGTGAATTTGTGTTTAGGGTTGGTACCTTCGAAAGCAATAAAAAAGAGCGATGAAAGAATACATTTATTAAAGGTCTTTTTTTCTGTTATGCAGAGATAGCTATATTCAAGTATTCTGAACATAACTTCAAACTTCGTTTTTCTTGGAAGCATAACTAAATTGTTTTGAATTCCTTACATGTATGTATTGAGAATTTCACTCATTAAAAGTTCTATTATGTTAAAGAACTCATGAAATAACTGGTTCGATAGAAATACTCAAATTTGTATGTGCTTCTAGCACTTGGCGCCGCGTACAATGATTTTATTACGTTTGTTTATCCAATCAAACAACTTCAATTTCAAATGAGTAAACTAACAAAAGGCCAAAATTAGAGAATCATTGAGAAGTTGTTAGAATGACTATGATGTTAATTCTTCTTATATCAGGTTTTAAATTTGTCCTTTTCTTGTTCTTTTATTTCTTTAACATTCTAACTGATTCTGGAACTTTAATATAAAGTCGTTGTAGAAATTTATTATTGTTTTATGAAACAATCAGAAAAGCTAGCTAGTTTGGTCAGAGGAGTTAATGTATTAAAATTAAGCACCACATAATCTTTATATGTATATATGGATGGAAATACGAGATAGTTCTAGGAAATCTAAGCAAAATTTTTTTTAGATATTTTACTTTAAAAAAGAGCCGTGTTAGAAAATGAAAAAATTAAAAATAATGACAACAAATATGGCTTTCAGTTTTAGCAGGTAATAAATATACTACATCGCACTTGTCAAAAGTGTTTCCTGATCATATCCTTTATCCCACACTCCCAAAACACTTTTTTTTTGCTAGGATGCAGAGGTAACCTCGGTCCTAAAGCACAAATTTGATTCTTTCATCCCTTTCTATATTTTTCCTACCTATCAATTGACTACTAGGACGTGGCCGGCGCCGTTATTGATGGTTAAAGAGAGAGTATCAGTTTTGTGTATTGAGAGTGAGTCGCTAATCCCAAGCATCGTTCTTTTGACCTTTGCGCAAAATTGATAGCCTCGGTCAATCACGGAGTAGCAACCATTGGCGATGTGGAATTCTTTCTACTGAGCCACGCCTGCGATCATGGTGCTCGAAATGCATTTATTTAAAAAAAAACAATTAACAAAGTTCATATCATTAAATAACAATCAGAATCAGGAAAAACCATTTCAATGAATTCCATTTTGTAAAAAAATTAACAGAGCATTTCGGGTACAATCATTCAGGTGGATGTGAGTAGTCAATCAAGCTAAGCTAAGCTAAGCTAAGCTTATTCACTGTTTAAACCAAATTAAGAAGCGCGCGGCCATTGGTACACTTGTGAGCGGCGATTGGAACAAGCATCATAAGCGTGCGCGGCCATTGGTACACCAACACTTTTTATAAATTCGCGTTTTTTGTGACGTTACAATGAAAAATCCCTCACTTCAAAATTTTTCCCTGAAAGAACGTAAGTTTTACTAGGTGTCAGTGCTTTTCTTTTCGGAATCGCACAAAAAACGATTTTTGTACGGCACAGAGAACATTCATCATAGCTTAAATGCACGGCCATTGGGTCCTTCACGGTAGGTTCATAAAATTTTGATCCGGGATTTCAAAGGCTTTTTATAAATATGATTAAAACTCTCTTCACTAAGCTACTTTTGTTGTGTCATAAATGTGCAGATCGGCCAGTAGCTTTATGCGTCCACACGGTTCGGCGGCTGGAATACGAAAGAGCATGAACCACCTCGGAGCTCACGCTTGTTAGCTGTCATGACATACTTATACTGTCATGACGTATTTATACTGTTGATGCATGACACACGTCATCATCTACCCAGGGGTGTGCTGAGTACACACATCTCCCTTCCCGTCCCAAGAATGAAAAGATTTATATTAGAATACTTGTTTCGAAATCTCATAATTCATATCGATATTACACACTTTCATAATATTCGTAATTGATAAGTTACATCAAGACCCACTAACAGCTCACATGTAGTCTTGTAAATACTCTCACGATGCTTTTTTTTTCTGTACTTCACACGTCATCTACCGGGTTCTGTAGACCTTATCGTACATATCTGTCAATTTGCTTGCGAAAGGAAATCCCTCCTTTTTGTCCAGACTGACAATACTTTCATGACATACTTATACTGTCATGACGTATTTATACTGTTGATGCATGACACACGTCATCATCTACCCAGGGGTGTGCTGAGTACACACAATAAATATTACAATTTTTTTCCAAATTTTATCTCTTACTTGTTGATTATTACAGGTTCAACTTTTTGAGAATTATGGGTGAAAATTTGATAAAATCATGTCATTTTTATCCTAGAAAAACCTGGGTGGAATTAGAGACTCTAATACACCCCATGCTTTTCTAGAAAAAAAAAAATGACCCCAGGTTCGAGTTTAGAACCCCAATTGATACGAAATCAGCAATTTAATGTATGTTGTGTGCTAATATTGTTTGATTCTTTCCTAAATTGCTTAATTCCTTTCTAACTTCTAAAATTCTCATCTCAGACTGAAAAACCAGGATACTAGATTGTTTTAACATCGTCCTAAAATGCGCCTTTTTGTTATTTCCCAGCGAACATAAAATCGCATTAAAAATGATAGCTTTAGTCGTTGATAACGTGAACGATCGTAAAAATGGCTACTTAAATTCGGTATAAATTGGCTATTATAAAAAGTCCGCCATGTTTTTAAATTTGTTCTGTAGAGGCGAATCTACCAAGCAAGCCTCTCTAATAAAATAAACTAAACTAAATTTGTTCTCCCGCGTGGGATTCAAGTGAGAAAACAACCTAGTTGTTCTCTCTGCGACTAGCAGTGCAATCAAATTGTTAAAAATCAGATGATTCATTTGGAACAGTGGTTTTCACTCACTCACCGCCCCCTTTTGCAAAATTTTCGAGCTCAACGTCCCCCTGGAAAAATAAAAAAAAATTAAGAAAAATATTATCTGGATTGTTGAAAAACCAATAGCTTTTGGCTTTATGTTGTAGTTAGACTAAACTTAAAATTCATTCCAATTTATATGAGGCCCTCAGAGCCAAAGGGGTAGGGGGTGGTTTAAAAATGGTCGATTTCGATTTAACAATGTCAAACGATTTTTCATATTTCAAACTATATTTCGTGATTCTTCAGATTTTTAGAATTTTTTTTACATACCATTAGGTCCTAAAGAAAAATTCATACTTTCGAAAAATATATGAAAAATGACCAAACGTGAAAACTTAAAAGCGTGTTTTCTCGAATTTGCTTTTATTCTCTTATATTCTTTTCGCACAAAGGGCCTTATATTGCTTTAAACTTACAGTAAACACTTAATTCTTTGTAGATATAGTTTTCTGGGCAATCACTTAAACTGATTTCTTAGTTTGATTTGGATTAAAATAATATTTTTTTAATTTTTATAAACAAAATTCTATATTGACTATTAATTTGATTTATAGAAAACAAACTAATTACTGTCCATCTGGTGAAATAACGTAAAAATATATAAGTTTAAATTAGATTCTAATAACTGAATTCCTAAAATGTTGCGACAACCGAATAGATTGAAAGTTTATCCATTACAAAAGGCACATTTGAATTTTTTAACCGGTTTAGATAAAAATGAACAACTAAGAACTCAAAAGAAATTCTCTTGCCTAAAAAAAATCATTCATATGTTCTTTCCTAAAACTATCACTAATTCACAGATGACACCTTTTTAAAAAGATTTTTTTCGAAGGTTTTTCTGTTTTGCAGATGTTTTGAGGCAATACATTTCAAAATTGTCCAACATTGCCATTTGAAATTAATCCTTTTTAGTATTACCCAAAATAATCTTACACAATAAGATCAACATGTAGAGCGTATACAAAATCTGAGACAATATAAAATAATCTTTTATATATATTCTTAGAAACAAAATTAAGATACTGGAACAAAAATTTGCTTGCAGATACAACAGTAACGTAATTTCAATATTTCGAATGGAATTTACTCGTTGTTATTTCGAAGCTACGTTGTTTCGTGATTTGTAAAAATGTGAATTTCGACCTCACCGCCCTCTCAGCCCTTCCAACGCCCCCCAAATTTCATAATTGAGCTCACCGCCCCCCTGGAGGCTCTCAACGCCCCTAGGGGGCGGTAGGGACCACTTTGAGTCGCACTGATTTGGAAGAATCGAGAGCAAAATTGGCTGACTACGTTCAGTTTTTATTATAAATTTAGGGTTTCAAGTATTTTTCTTCTAATTTGGATTTTTTTCTTATTATTCTTCTAATTTCGATTCTTTCTTATAATTCTTCTTATTTTGATTATACTTATTTTTAGTAATTTCCAATCGAATTCAAAAACCGGGAAAAAAAAAAATTTGACAAAAAGTTAATTTCGTTGATTAGGATTGCTGAATTTTGAATGTAAATTTATGAATTTTAATTTCTGTTTTATGTGATATTGTTTCTGAACTAGGAAACGAGATTTCGAGTTCTCCCATTTAATTTACATTTTATAAACTTATCCCGAAACACAAATTTTGAACTTTAAATTGAATTTTAGTTTTTGATTTTTTTTACCAATATACTTACTGTTTTCTTTAATTTTATTCTTTCTTATGTTTTTTCTATTTCTTCATATTTTGTCTCAAGTATCTGAATCAGAAATCACATTGAAACACTGTGATTTCTGATTCAGATACTTGAGACCAAACATATCCCAAGTAACAATTTAAGTTTTATTCCAACCTTAACAGGTCGCTTAAGACTATTTCCTAAAGCTACTTTATAAGCCAAAGCGCATTCTACGCTATTAGCACAACTACTTTAAAGTTAACATATGGCCAAAAGGGACCATTTTGTTAACGTTTTTAAAGCTTCGACCTTATAGACATAGCTTTAAGAAACCTTTCAGAGCCCTGTTCAGACTATCCACAGCTCTTTTAAAACTACGTCGTGGAATCTGATAGGAATTTTACTGTGGGATCTGTGAAATCTGATAGGAATTTTACTGTGGCAGCTGTGGAATTTAATAGAAATTTTACTGTGGGAGCTTTCTGTTCCGTTTTTTCTCGTTTTATCACTTACTCTCCCAAGCATTTGATGATAGGTAAAGATTCCATTTAAAATATTTTAAAAATATTCTCATTCTCCTTTTCAATATATCTAAGCAAGAAACTTCCTGCAACCTCAGATTTCTGGTGAAGTATATACGAAATAGCATCAAAACTTAAGCGCGCCTCAAATAAAATCAAAGTTGACCATATTTTAAGCATTTTTTAAATAAAAAAAATATAATTAAAGGAAAATATAAATTGGCTCAAATGATGCAATTTTTGTTTTACATTGAAATTCATCACCTATACAACAAATAGTACCGTCAACATTGTCAAATTGATGAAAATGTCTAGTTTTTAGTATTAAAGTATTATTTACAGCAACATGGCGTCAGTAATTTCGATTCAATTTCACAATCAACATGGCGTTCAGTAAATTAATATTGAAAATCTTAAGGCAGTTGTAAAACAGTGTTAAGATGGTTTTATGACGGTTAGAAAAATGTGGTAATAAAACAATTTCAATAAACAGTTTTTAAATGGTTTTAAGAGACCTTGAATCACAGCTTCGTTTGACGTTTCTCTAAATGGAATACACGCTCATGATGGATTTATCCATTTTTGAGAAAGAGAAGTTTTTCGCAATAAATGAAAACATTTCGATTTGTTGCTTGGCAAAAGGCATTCATGCAACTTTTTGTTTGTTTCCTTTTGACTATGAGGATGGTCAATCATCTCTCTCATAACAAATAGATATTGCTATCAAATAATCTCAAACTATTTTGGAATAGAACATTTTCTGTCATCAAAACCCTGGCCTCAAAGCTAAATAATAACCCGCATAAATGAGGATTATAACCAAATGATTTTCGAAGCGTAATAAAACGTTTAGCAAACGATAATTGAAATTTTAAAAACATTGCCTGAATCGTGAATTCCGAAATGATAAAATTTTTATTTTGTAGTTAGGTTATGTAAAACAGTTAAAAACTGTAAAAACAGTTGTATGGGAAAACAATTGGAAGCGATAAAACTTCTTTGAATACAAGGCTTCTATGCTTTCGGATGTTTCGCTTACTATTACCAGAACTGCCTTACGCCTTAAATAAATCGTTATTTTCAATGATCGGCCAATGCTAGTGGTCTTCATTCTGAATACATCATCTGAAACTTGTTGAGGCTGATTTAGAATGAGCATTTTCGCTTGTGATGAAACTCAATTTCTCCGTCTTTGCTGAGTTGAAGCCGGTTTCTGCAGTCTTCCAGAAATTTTCAAGGACGGTTTATCTGAAAATAATTTGGTTAGTTCTGGATTGGATGACGTAAATAAAGATCAACTTCGCATTGAGAGACAGAGATGGATAAATAAAACAAGTAGTTTAATAGGCGTACTTGTAAATGAATTTTCTAACACATTTATTCTTATCGAATCACAAAAACCGTTTATTCAGTGGGCTTTTATTCGAACCCTGAAAATTGAGCGAATAATGATGTGGACTGATTTGCGGTTGTTTTGAAATTTGAATGCGGATACAACAAAGTTGTTTTTATTTTTAAGATGAATTTAGCTGTGTTAATTTATATCATTTTGATAGCACGTTTTTCTCAATTTTGAGTGATAATCCTTTCAAAACAGGTTATGCTATCTCAAAAAGAGGTTAACAAGTTTAAGCGTGTATACGTTCTTCTCGATTGTCAAATCATCTGTCACTTAGTTTTATCATGCCTACATCCAATGTTCCAATAAATCAGTTTTTCAACTTGGCTTGAACGCTAGTTTTAAAAGCGCATTGAGCACATTATTAAAACCTTTACCAAAGCTCTAATAAAAACAGGAAAGTATGTGTTTTATTGAATCTTTAGCAATACTTTTGCAACTTTTTTACAACACTCTTAAGATAGTGTTTTATTCAAGTTTTAGCAAAACTTTCAGGGCTCTTTTAAAACACACGATAAATAAAGCATTTCCTATGTTACAACAAAACCGTTTTAAAAATGGGATGCCATCGAAAAGTCTTCATAAAACAATATTAAAACTCAAAAAAGCCAATTGGCTTGATCTGTGTTACTTGGGATTTGAATCCATTACTCGGTATTCTTATTCTCCTAAACCTAAATCCTAAACCTAGATTTCAGTATTTTTAATGCTAATTTTGAAATTTGTTTATCGGTTATATCGGTGAAATGTTATATTCTTTGAGAAAGAATATTTAAGAATTAAAAGGTTATAGACGGATCGAAGATTAGAATACACGGTGTCTCTGGCTGGATAAATACTGTATTCTTCTAAAATTAACATCGCTAATTTTTGCAACATTCGAAAGCTGGGCCTTTTCCCTTTCTTTTGAGCCCAAATTTGAAATAATCCGTCGCGTGGTCTAGAACATCTTTTTTTTTTGAAGATTTTTTAATGGTTTATTCGAAGGCAAAACCATACTACTCACTGTTAAAACACTTACCTTATCTTTAGCGTTATTCCAACTCCATATGTCAATTACATGATCTAATAGTAAAATTCCCCAGCTACAACTTTGTCGAAGACATAACAGTGAAACGAATTAAGGAAAAAGAGCGCTAATGTCGCAATCAGAGTGATTATTATTTCATTTGAAAATCTAATAAAACTTCTTGTCGTTCATTTTACCAAGGCAGAAATATTATCGTGGTAATCATGATCCTGACAATTTTTTTCCTATAACATTTTTGCTTGAACGCCATACGTAAAGAAGAGTAAACAAATTTTTTTTAATTCTAACTTTCAAAAATATGTCCTAGAAGTTGCCATTTTTTTCAAAAAGTTTTAAAAAATAAATTAGGATTTTTAAGCTTTCATTTAAAGGTAAAACTTTTTATATTTACTTTAATAAGAAAGAAGTAAGCTAGTTCGTTTCATCCACAAGCATGAACATTGGAGGCGTTGGTAATCATTTTTCAAATATTTAGAAATAAAAGTAAGGGATTAAGTTTACGGTTTAAATCAGATTTATTTTCTACTCTTGAAAACTGGGCAAAATTAAATATTCAAGTTTGAAACATTGTTAAAGAAGAATCTGCAATATATTTAAATAATGTTAAAAAAAAACAGTAAAGTATGTTTTCAGTAGGTTTCCCAAAAATCCAAATTTTATTATTCATTTGTGATTTTCTTCTGGTTTGTAATTGATTGAATATTCAAATTTTAATTTTGAATCCAGATTCAAAATTATGAATTTATGATCGCCTGTAATTTGAATCCCTGGTGAAAACTCTCACATTGATATTTTAATCTTGATTAACTTTACTTAATTCGGAATCTAAGTACTGCCTTTTTATCCTGAGTTCTTAATCTGAATTCCGAATTCGAAAACGATTCCCTAATCTAAGTTCTAGTTAATAATTCTTACTAATTATAAGCCAAATAATTGCGAAATTTGGATCAGAATTATTAACCAAAAATTTCATATTTAAGCTCTGAATTGTTGGCTTTCAATGTGAATTCTTTCTTCAGTTATACATTCGAAATTTAACTTTCGTATTCCGAAAGGTTGAGTTTCGAACATGAAAGTTTGAAAAGCAGAAACGAAATCCAAATAAGGATTTTCTTCCCAATGATGATCCAAACTGAAGTTCAGTTACAATGAACGGAATACAGAATCCGAATTCTTACCACAGACTTCGAATTTTAATGGTTTTTAGCAAAATTGGAACCACAAAATCCGGAATTATTCTAGCCTTTCCTTTCCAGATATTTTTCCCCAGGTCTCCGGGCCGTGGAAATTCTGGATGTTTTTTCCAATATCCGCCGATACCAAAACTATTAAATAAAAGTCATGAAGAAAAACACTTGGCTTTTTATCGAAATACATAAAATACAATTTAAAATCCTTTTTTAAATTTTCGAAAAATTGTTCACAATAATTTTGTATAATTTATTCAAAAAATTTAGACGGCAAAAAATAATTTAAATGACTAATTAAAACTTTTGTTGGATTTTGCAAATGAAATACAAAAATTCGGGCAAAATCTAGGCGATTTGGAAAGGTAATCTTATTGGAATTCGATATTCCGGACTAAATTTTTTATCGAAGATTTAGAACTTATTTTGAAAAACTGTAGTAGAATCTAATTTGGGATAAAATTTCGAAGTTTGGACTTTGGACTGAGTGGAGATTGTTACTATTGAATAGTTTTAATCGTTCATCAAAGTTTTATTTGGAATTTGGAATTTTTTGGTTTGAGAAGAACATTTTTCTTGGCATTTTTGGACCATCATGGGGAGTTATATTTAAAAAAAAAGTTAAATTTGTTAACTAAAAAATAGGAATATTTTGTGGGTAGGCGCTCTTTTAAGTGTGAACGTAAGAATTCATCATTTTAGACTTTTTTTTTATTAAAAAAAATTAAAAGAAACTGAAATCTTAACTTGCATAAACTAAGCTAAACCGCATAAATCAATCTTGATATTTCTAGGAATGAATCATCCCAGAGTATGGAAATCCCGTACAAAAAAAAAAGAAAACAAATTTTGATAGAGTTGCAATAATTTGTTTTTTTTTACTCAAAACTGTGGTCTTTTGAGCTTAAAATAGGAATTCTGTTGCTTGAAATGTTTGAACTTTACTGCTTGTCTTGCATCGCCATTTGCTTTAACGGATTTAGTAAAATGAACTGAAATCTTTTTAAACCCATGTAAAATATACATAATTTGTATAAATAAATAAATATAATAATATATATGTTTGCGTTGGAAAGGTTGTGAATATATTTAACAGCGTTTTAATTTATGAAGTTGTAAATTTTGGGAAAAGGAAAACTGTTCACTTAACTCGTATAAAGTAATATTTGGCACATACGGTTTCGGTACAACTCAGGTGAAATCTAGAGCTACATTCCTCCCGAACTTTTCTCTTTTTTATTTTATTGTAGAATACTCTCAGTTCTGAATCGCCAACGACTGTCGATGCCTGGTAGCCTTCTTTATGTTGCATTTACTATGATAATCCTTAAAGGATCGTTTATTTGTTGTGTACACTTCGCTTCGCAATACCGATGCTGTTAAATATGCCGCTGCACTTGTTAAAAATCAGGAGAATGTAACATTCTCCGGTATTTTGTAAGAACAATGAAAACCCATTTTTATTCCACCAAATTTGAACTTAGTGCTCCCATACGTGCATGACCAGAACGCAAATGAATCGTAAATGATTGATTGTAGCACCCTAGACCGGAATTTGTAAAAAAAATTAAATCCTGAATTGTATGAATATATATTGAACAGCTGGAAGCGGCCGAGCAACAGTACAAGGAACTGAGCGTTCAGATTTCCGACCGCGATGATCGAATCCGGAAGCTAGAATCGGACCTCAAAGATTCCATCGACAAAGGATTCACGCTTCGAGAAATCATTACTGAACTAGAAACCCACGTCGAAGGCAAATCGATCAACGAGCATGTCCAGGAAGCCAAAATAAAGGTTGGATTTGATGAAAATTTAAGTTGAGTTAGTGTTCTAAAATTTGTCAATTTTGCTGTTTATCTTTTATCGCAAATAGGAGCTTGAGATCTACATCGATGCGCAAGACCGTCAGAAGGAATCTTTGCATCAAGAGATGGAAAGTCTCAAGGCAGATCGAGGCTACGAGGAAAAAATCGCGAAGCTCGAGGAAGAACTTCGGCTGTCGCGGCCAAGTCTCGAGCAAAGCATGGTGCTCGAAGCTTTGACGGTTCAATTACGCGACATCGAGGAAACGTTGGAGCGCAAAACTAAGAATCTCGAAACCCTGCATTCCAACTCGGCTGCTTCGCTCGTGTGTAGCAGTCCTTCGGAAGACATATCCATGAACCAGGAAAGTCCGCTGCATAGAAAGAAATCTAGTGAAGCCAGTTCGTTGGTTGGCGAAAAACAAAATCCGCCTCCGCTGCCTGTCGATGAAGTGCAACGAATATTTGATAAACTTCATCGGCACTCGCGCATCGAAGAGGTTGCCATCAAACGCATTAACGATCTGGAGATGCAAATAGCTGGTGTGCGAGCTGAATATTCGGTAAGTGTTTTTGGACATTTTACATCCTGTTTGAATTTTCATTGGTGCGCTAATTCAGGAATCAAACAAATCATCTCGTATTTAGCAATGATACTTGGTGACCCAAAAGCCGTTTGGCAAAAAATCTGACAAAACAACATATCCTTTCAATGTATTTTTTAATGAATTTACTTACTCAAACATAAAAAAAATCATATGTAGGTATAAGTTTCACAATCCTAAGTTTTGAATTTTAAAACTACCCTGATCTCTCTTAGATTACCTTTGAATTGAAAAAAAAAACTCAATTTTTACCGGAACCCACAGTTCAAAACTGTCTCGAAGGACGAGGTAAGAAATACACTTAAAATTTTTTCATGGATAGTATGTCATTACAAAATGATTAAAAAACCATCAATCATATAAAAACAAGTGAGTTACATTTAAACTTTGTATTTAGAACTCTTTGTTGCAAACTGGGAAACGTTAAAGAGGCTAATAAAGCTATGATCATTTAGTATCCGGGAACTTTATTTCGGTGACAGACAGCTACGTGACTAGAGCTCGGATATGCAAAACTTTAGCAGTGTTGTGTTAGTTATAAAAATTACTATCTTGCCTATTTTTTTTTAAATTTTTGAATTTACGTATGTTTGAGCTATTTACGATGCAAAAAGATATGATAAAAATAATATTGCACAATCGCCTTGGAACTTTTTCATTTTTGATTTGAAAACTCATGAACTGTTGATTTTTTTCTGAATTTTTTTTTGGCTTAAATGGTTAAGATGTATAAGAAGCCACTTTCTCACTGATGGACAAAACCGAATTTAAGAGGTCAAATTCTTCGAGATGCCTACTCACCAAAGGTTCCAACCAGATTCCAATTGGTATTTCCAGATCAATTTGTGTAAAATATCATGATTTTGCAAAGGTTTTGCTTCTGTGGTAAAAATAATAGAGCAATACATGTCTAAAAAAAGTGTGCAAAGATAAAAAAAAAAGATATTTTATGATAAAGTGAGAGTATTTCTCGCAATCAGTGATAATTTTTTTTATATATTTTTACATTGAATATCATATTAACACCTTTATTTCCTCCATCGAAAGTTTTTCGTTCAAATGAATAGTTTTTAAAATACACACGTTTGTAACTGGATTCTAAATGTTCGATGTTCGGATTCTAAATGACCATAGCCTTAGACTGATTCCGAGTCAGAATGTCTTACTCTTGGATTTGGTTGAAGCAGACAGAAAGTGATGGATGTAAAAGAATATGTGTATGGCCGAAATCATGTTATATGATAGTTTTTCGAATTTCAACCGTGGCCAGTTCATGGACATCAGACATGCATAAAATGTATTTTCAACGAAAAATATGAATGTTTCAGTATCTGAGAATGGATAATTTTGGTTTGAAGAAATATGACAATTTAAGATCTCTTTAGGAAAAAATAATTCCGGTTTACATGTTTTTGTGTCATTCTATCTATATTTTTGCATTTGTAAATCTGCAGGAGAAATGAAATAGTATCAGAAATTTGTTCTGTAAATTAATTTATGATAAAGATAAATTTTACTTTTGGTTTTCGTGAATGAATTTTTTCTGTGATATTTTGATTTAACAATGCAAGCATTAGGTAAACTGGTAAAAATATAATTTGTGATACTATCTGATTGATGTTTGAGTTTTTGTCCATTAAAAACATAATTGTTTTGAGACATGACTTTTTTTTCAAATATTCCTTCACAAATTTGTACTGTGAAGCTCTAAAGAAGGACTTACAACAAACTAGGGTGGTCGGATTTACCGTTTTTTTTTTCAAATCCGGTATTTCGGTATTCGTAATTTATAAAACCGATAAAACCGGTAAAACCGGTATTTTTCAAATAATATCGAATTCATGAAAAAGCTCCGTCTAATTACAGTAGTAATGGCATAAAATGCTCAGAATTTATAACGCAATAGATTTAGCAACATTTTCGATTGAAAAATATGGTATTGTGTCTTCGAATTATCCTTTTGTCATAAATCTATCATCATCCTCATGATAATCATAATATTTATCATCTTAATTTCACTATTATAATTTCGCTGTGAGGTTGCAGAGATTATAGAAGTTTCATATAATTTTTAACGAATTTTTGTCCCGTACTCTGTTGTACAGTATTCAGATTTAATAACAGATTTTATCATCTTATATTTATCGCAGCTGGGGAAAGAACAGATTTTACAGATTTGGGAACAGTTTTAAAACGTCTTTAGAAAATGATATACAAAATATATATATTTTGATATACAAAAAGACAAAGTTTCTGGTTGACTCCCCGTAACATAGGTCGTGATCGCATTCAGTTTGCCTTTCTAACATTAAAACGAATAAATAGAAATAAAAATCTTTTCAAAATCCAGTCAAAGTTCAGCAATAAATATAGTTGTTTCGATCTGATCCATACGTATTTTATTATAATACTGTTGCAAATTTATAAAAACTTTGTTACTGCTTTGGCTGGAAAAAGGAAATGCTTCAACAGAGCTAAAAATAAAAACAACAGAATTTCATTAATTACCTTGAAAATATTGACAGAAAAATTTCTTACAATCATTTTAACATGTGTTTAACTGCTGTTTCTGTTGGAAAATTTAATGTTTTGAAACAAAGTATGAAGTTTCTAATCAGTTTTCAATATTTTCGGTTTTAAATTTTAAATTTGTGAAAGTCCGGCACCACTTGATAACCGCATGAAACTTGATGAACTTGATAAACTTGGCCTGTTTATAGATTACTCATTTTTACATCTTTTGACCAAATTCCAGTTTTTCAATGAAAAATACAGTGATTATTGTGAAGTAATCTTAAATTTCTTGTATGTTTATCTTTTATTCAGTCATTGTATGTACACTTGAACAATCTTTAAATGTTGTGGAGCGTTAGTTCGATAGCTGAACTGAAATGTGTAAAGTTTCATGAAAAAATATCTTCTAAGAGAGAGATGGCACCTTGGCAATGCTCTTTTGAATGCCACTATAGCTTTCATACAAAAGTTATATCGACAAGTTTTAGCAATAATCCAATCTCACATAAACCTTGTAGTAAGGTTTATTGAGCTTAGATTTTGAAGCTGATTGAACAAAATTTGAGTATTTGCACTCATACATATTTGAAAAAAAAAAAAAAAAACATTTAGCTGTGTCCATTTTATTTCAAAGCAAAAAAATAATGAAAAATTTACCGGAAATATTGGTTTTTTACCGTCTCAATAGTCGGTATTTCCGGTATTGGAAAATGGACGGTTTTACCTGTTTTACCGGTTTCGGTAAAACCGGTTAGACCACCCTACAACAAACTACTTGAAATTATTTCCAGCGGAACTTTTGATTGAAGATAGCATGTTCTTTATCAACAAAGATTTTCGTTAAAGGTGATTTAATAATTAAAATAATAATAAACTTACGTCTTATTTTAAATTTGTGACGTTCAGCTGATTGTCCATCTAAACTGACTTTAATTTGATCTTCTTGGGATGAATATAAGCCAGTGTCGCCTAAAATCCCTTGAGAAAAAAATATCTTCAAAATTGGGTTTTTTTTGGTTTATTTATGACACTGGCGTAGCGTTCGTGACTATACAAAATTTGGATTATGAATCAACAAGGAATTATGAGTCTGCGATTAGAATTTCTTAACGAAAACTTCACATTGATATTCTTATCTTGTTTGTGAAACAAATCTACGAGCTGAATCTGAATTTTGTATTCTAACTTGAAATCTTAATAATGAGCATGAATCCAAAATCTGAATTTAGAATTGGTTCACGATTTTCGTATTTTTGTTTCCAATCCATCTTGTGAGTCTGGATGAAAATTCCGGAAGATGGATCTGATTCTGATTTTCAATTCTGGACCATCATTATAATGATTTTAAATGTTTGAATTCTGCATCAGAAATAGGGATAAGAACTGCGCATTGAAATGTGAAACAAAAACTTCTTCGTTTTGAATATTTTTTTATACTAAGTGCTAATTATTAGTTAAATATCGAATGCTATATGAATTTTGAATATGAACTCCTATCTCTCCCTGAAATTGTTACCCGTTACAGTCCCTGGAGTGTTTTTAGTTTTGGAAACTTCTATAGTTTTGGAAATTTATAGTTTTGGTAACCTCGTAATGTAACTCAAATATGTTTCTCACACATTTTTCAGCTACGACACCTTAGTTTTCGATTGTTCAAAGTCTAAGAAAAAATCCGAAAAAACATGCTTTGGAAAAAAGACTGTAGATCAGCTATGGAATGCTAAAAAAAATTCACTTAGTTTCCAACAAAGCCAAGAAATTTTTTAAGATCATCACCACAAAAAATGTAAAAAAAGTGGTAATTAATTTTAATTAATGAATCGTCAAAATTGTTTTTATCACACCAGATAAATTTTGATAAGAGGATTTAAAAGTTGACGTAATTTGACATATTTGTCAATTTCACATTTTCAAAATTCGAAATTTTTCAGATTTTCTTGCACTTAAATTCAACTTTGCACTGAATTAAGAGTATATTTATGCAAAATAAATTTATATTCATCAGAAAGGAAATGGACGCAGGGTGCGTCCATAAAAAAAGTAATAATGCAAAATTAAAAATTTCAAGAATTAATTGGGGGTAACTAAATAAATATTTTTATTTGGATTCACTCGAATAAGCCTACAAATTTTCAATAGTGTTATATTGACACTGAAGAGACAATCCGAATCTGAACACATATGTGAAGAGAGTTTTGATGTTGATATGTCATTTTGGAATGTAAGAAAATAGGATATCTGGGATTGATTTTCTACCTACAAAAGAGACAATCAGACAATTTTGAAAAAAAAAAAATTGAGCGAATTCTGAGCCCATGATTTCATTCATTCATTCTACTGTTTTTTTCAATCAGTTTACTAAAACATTGATAAGAGCCAACCGAAATTCAATGGGTCAAAAGTGTTGATAATGAGACCATGTCATCATTTATTCGCTGTTCTGTTTTCTTGTTTGAACTTATATAATCCGATTTTAATTGGACGTTAAACTGAAAATGCAGAAAATTTCATTGTTTGACAATTTTACCGGCCAATAAATAATTCTTGATTTTGTCCGATGGAACTTCAGCTTACACATTAAAACTTATAACTCCAATATAACCTTTTATGTTCATTTTTTTCTCGAATACGTGTTGTGAGTCTACTTGGTTGAATTATTCTACTGAATCGAAAGATTTCTTTTAATTCAATCACGGTATAAGAAAAGTTCACATACCGATATTTCGATAGCAGCTTACATTCTTCTTCGGTGAGTGTTTTCGATTGATACGAATCGAAAATGCTCACTGAAGCCGATAGTTATTTATTTGCTATCGAAATACCGGTATCTGAACTTTTCTTATATCGTGGTTGAATTGAAGGCAATCTTTCGATTGCTTTGATTCCATTCAATATTTTATTTAGTCGTCGTTAAACAGCTAAGCGTAATTATATGTATATAAATATCTAGGGTGCCCAATAGACTGAGTCGATTTTGGGTCATTTTTGAATTTATCAAACCCTGGGGTCTAAAAGGCTTCGTGTTGGTTCAACAATTCAGAAAAGACCCAAAATTGACTCAGTCTAGTGCCCAATCTAAATGCTGTTTTTTTTAAATAATAGACAAACGGGTTTTAGAGGCTCTCATTCTAAGTAATAGTTTTTATTTTCCATTTGATATTTTTATAATTGTGAGGAATATCAGCACCTTTTGTTTAGATTACTGTTATTTTACAAGTATATGAATAAGACTATCATATTTTACTTGAACATGTTAAAATTATTCCCAACTCTCCCAGAAATCGTTTGCCAACATGTGACATTACTCCATGGAATCATGAATCTCAATTTGGTTTGTGTGTATAGCAGACGTAATTTACCAACTGTGAGTGAGTGACTTGTTAAAGCGGATGCGCAGGCGCATTTTAGAGAACCAAATCAACGAGACGATTAACTGACTGGCGGCGGGTTTGCTCAGGCGATCCTCAGTCTGTTCATGAATTTGTGTATGCTGTGTTTAGTCGTTGACTTTTGACCGCGCAGGAAGTGTCCAGAGTTCTTGAGCTTGGAAGATATTAACGAAAGTCTGATCCAAGTTCGTTTATCGATCTACATACCTACGTAGTTTATCAGTGGAGATAATTTATCGATTGAGGAAGACGAATTTAATGTACATATTCTGTTTAAAGTTGATGATGAATGATCTCGGAATAAGTTGAATTTCGGTGCTTGGGAAGGAAGTTCATTCATAACGTGCGTCATAGGAGATTCGTAATAAAATTATAAATAGTGCTTCTATTCGTACATGACAGGCGAGAGTTGAGGACACAAGCTGAAAATAATGTTCGTGATTTTAGTACAAATATGCGATGATCTAAATATCTATGCGGCAGCGCATAATTGGATCCCATAGTTCATCGCAGACGAAGCATAAAGGGAAACATTCCCTTCATGTAAGCTGGGAGCGTAGAATTATGAGCAGCGTTTACTGCTAACACGTCTGGCTTTAATCTATTGCTGCTTATGTTGTTTATTTACTTTGCATACGCTTTTGAGTGGTGGGACGAGAAAATTGTGAAGATGATGTAAAGTGTAAAGTGTGAATTTAGCGGTGCCATGCTGGCATCAGAGAGGGGTGATGCTCTAGAAAACAAGAACTTCCGCGTTGCTGCTTCTGATTGATACCTCAAGGAGAAAGTATGGGGGACGAAAGAAATGTGTGGTGACCCCGTAAAACGACACGAGTAAAAAATTTATTTGAATTTGTACATGTTTGTAGTAGAGCTAGAAAATGTGATACTTGGAAAAAAAAATACTGCAATTAATCCGTACGTAGGGTTAGAACTTTCAAAGGATTCAATGTATTATAATCTACAATATTCCTCATGAAAGGAATCTATACAATTAGTCACAAAATAGACTTCAATGTTTACTCATTTTGTATTAAGTACAATTACACCATTTGCCCAGTCAATGGGGAAAAAAGTGTATAAACGGCGAAGAAATTCAATATCCTCCTTCCTTAACGAACCAAACCCGATCAGGAGGGAAAAACAAAATTATATCAAAATGAGATATTTTGATACTTATTTTTTTCTATCTAAATGAGTTATAATTCAGTACTCGTAGGATGTTAAAATATCTCAAATTATATCAAAAAATCTATACGATCATAGCTAAATTATATCAGTTTTAGATATGCTCCTATCAAGATTATATCTGGTTCAGATAGCATAGTTTGATATTGGACAGAACAAATTATATCAAAATTATAACTTATCAAGATATGAGTGCTTCGAGAAAATTTTCTAGTGGAAGGTCAATAAACCACATTATTTGATAAAACCATGCCCCATTTTTGGTTTTCCAAAAATTTGATTCAATTTTATGAATCTGTTGAGCGAAACTCGTTAATGTAAGGTTTGAGCCGTTCCCGATCAGGAGAGCATATCAAAATAATAACTCAAACGTATCTCACCAAGATATTTACATATGATTCAGTTATAATTAAGTACTCCAAATTTTCGAATTTAAGTTTCTCCAATCTGAATTATATCTTATTCTGATTGACAAACTTGAATGGGGTTGAGCTCATATTCATTGATCAAGATTTTTTTCGGATTGTGCTAAAATAAAATGATTATATCTTATTTTGATATACGTTCAACATTTTCTGAAACACGGACATCGAAGTCAACGGCTCAAACCGTACATAAACGTGTTCCGCTCAACAGATTCATAAAATTGAATCAAATTTTTGGGAAACCAAAAATGGGGCATGGTTTTATCAAATAATGTGGTTTATTGACCTTCTATTAGAAAATTTTCTCGAAGCACTCATATCTTGATAAGTTATAATTTTGATATAATTTGTTCTGTCCAATATCAAACTATGCTATCTGAACGAGATATAATCTTGATAGGAGCATATCAAAAACTGATATAATTTAGCTATGATCGTATAGATTTTTTGATATAATTTGAGATATTTTAACATCCTACGAGTACTAAATTATAACTCATCCAGATAGGAAAAAATTGAATATCAAAATATCTCATCTTGATATAATTTAGTTTTTCTCTTCTGATCGGGTTGACTTCGATGTCCGTGTTTCAGAAAAAGTTGTACGTATATCAAAATAAGATATAATCATTTTATTTTAAGGACAATCTGAAAAAAATCTTGATCATTGAATATGAGCTCAACCCCATTCAAGTTTGTCAATCAGAATAAGATATTATTCAGATTAGAGAAACTTAAAATCGAAAATTTGGAGTACTTAATTATAACTAAATCAGATGTAAATATCTTGGTGAAATACGTTTGAGTTATTATTTTGATATGCTCTTCTGATCGGGAATCTATGAAAATATACTTTCGTTTAGTAAAATTGTCCGGAAAATCGATTGGACATACAGTATGCAAAAAAAGTTTATCCACCCCCAGCGAAAAACTAGATTTATTCCAAAAAACCCTACGGAAAATTAAAACGCAGTTAATTGTTGTTCAGCTTATTATTGTTTATGTTAAAACAAAGTCAAAAAACATATTCTGTTGCATTTGAGATATGATGTTAAAAAAAAGATAAAAAATAACGCAAAAAAGGTTTATCCACCCCTCTGGCTCACATAGCTTTAGTACTTCATGTGACCTCCTTTGGCTTCAATAACTGCTTGACAACGTCGTGGCATCGATCCAACAAGCTTATCAGTTGTTTCCGGGGTGATTTTGTCCCATTCAGTTGAGATTACCTGCCGCAATTGCTGGATGCTTGTTGGTTTTTGCTCCTGAACCTTAATTTTCAAAATTGACCAGAGATGCTCGATCGGATTAAGGTCGGGAGACTGTGCTGGCCACTCCATAACCTTGATACGCTTTTCTTTGAACCATTGCTAAACCAGCTTTGAGGTGTGTTTCGGATCTCCGTCTTGTTGGAACGTATATCTGCGCCCCAACTTTAGCTTTTGTGCAGACGCTGGTAGTTTCCGCTTCAAAATATCTAAATAAACCTCCTTGGTCGTGATTCCATCGATGAATTCAAGTTCTCCAACGCTGGATGTAGCCATAGATCCCCACACCATGACTCTACCTGCCAATGGAAATCAAAGTTATGCTAAGTTGGCTGAAAAATCAATGTATGTATGTAAGTAACGCATCTCCGCCATGCTTGACTGTAGGCCGCAAACACTCCTTTTTCAAACTTTCACCGGTTCGCCGCCATTTTCTTGTGATACCAACAGACCCAAATAGCATTACTTTCGACTCATCTGACCAAATCACCTTATTCCAGTCATCACTGGTCCATGAAATGTGGTCCAGGGCCCACTTCAATCTTTTTTTGATATTTTTTGCGGACAACCATGGCTTTTTAAGCGCTACTCTGCCCTTAAGACCTTTCTTATGAAGACGATTTCGCACGAATTGTGATGTCAGTTGAATGGAAAGTTCGCTTTCAATCTGTTTCGCAATTTTCGGAGCTGATAGTCCCCGGTCTAGCTCTGTCTTCTTCACGATAGCTCTGTCAATTCGGCCTGTAGTCTTTGAAGGACGCCCCGATCGCTTAACTGGTGAGATTGAACCACGCTGTTTGTACCTCTGAACAATCCTAGCAACCGTATCTTTATTAACTGGACAATATCGGCAATATTACGGTAGCTTTTGCCGGTTTTGTGATGTTTAACATTCAAATTTCGGATGCTGATCGGAATGTGTGCTTTTTTGGGCATTTTGCAACCAATTACTTCCAATTTTGAACACGAAACGAAAACTTCAAGAGCGCTAAATGACAGCTAGACAGAATGTTTACATTCAAGAAAGCTGCAGGCTACACACTAAAACTTTGTAAAATACACTTAAATCGTAGTATCCATTTGAGGTTGGATAAACTTTTTTTTGCGTATTTTTTACCCTTTTTCATAATTTATCACATAAAACCCCGAGAAAAGATGTAAACGCCTTTTTTTCAATGGCAATATAATAAATAAACATAAAATGATAAATTGTGGAGGAACATTCATGAAATCAACTTGCAGTGCCTTTTTAGCCCCAGATTCCCCTATATTTTGTAAACAATACAGAGGAACACTTTTTTCGACTGAAATATTTTAAACAAAAATAGACCTATCTTGTGTTGTTTTTGTCGAGGAATCGAATGAAGGCTATTGGAGCTACCACACGCTTCGGAAAATGAAGTTATGGTTGATTTTACCCTGAACTCCCCCATATTTTTTAATTAATTATGAAAAAAATATTTATTTTATATATTTTTTTTTATTTTTTTTTTTAAATTTTTTTAATTTTTTTTTAAATTTTTTATGATTAATTTATTCCTTATTTCATATTATATTTTTTATTTTATTTATTTTTTATTTTATATATTTTTTAGTTTATTTATTTTTTATTTTATTTATTTTTTATTTTATTTATTTTTTTTTACTTATTTTTATTATTTTTTTATTTTTAAGTTCGGACATGAAAATTTTGAACCAAATTATACTCACCTTATGTGATTTTTTCGGAGGGATCGAATAAAGGCTATTTGAGCAACCGCACGCATTGTGGTATGGAGTTATGGCTGTTTTTACCCTCAATTCCCCTACATGTTTCAATTGATTTAGAAAAAAGCATGTTCGGACAAGAAAATTTGAAACCGAATGAGACTTATCTTGTGTGTTTATTTCGAAGAATCAAGTGAAGGCTGTTTGAGCAGCCACCGCACCTCGAAAAAAAAAACACAAGATAGGTCTCATTTGGTTTAAAAATTTGAAGTTCGAACATGCTTTTTTCTGAATTACCGTCGTGCGGGGTGAGAATGGGCCAAAAATGGTAGCGTTTGAGGTATTTTCTGAATAACTATTGTAATTAAGCTTATTTAAAAAAGAAATGAAAACAAATTTGTTCTTAAATGTTATTAAATACAATTACACAAAATTTGGTTAAAAAACCTTGTTTTTTTTGAAAAAGTTACAAGACAAAGAAAATTGGCCCATTCCCACCCCTCAGAGGGGATGACTATGGACCACCTTTGTAATAATTGCCTGATTTAAGAAAATATCTTATCAACAATTAAAAAAAATGAATCCACATGTTTAAGTGAAGAAAGATCTCGTAGTGGGTAAAAATTTCATCTGTCATGGATTTCGGTTCACAGTTTCATATAATGCTGATCAATAAATATTAATCAGTCAGTTCCTTTACTTCGACCGAGGCTATTCATTCAATCTATTGCATTTTTATTTGAATTGCTGGTAAATATGTGCTTTCTGTAACAATTTATTAACGTGGTATATATATGGATGGGCCTTTCTGATGTTCCCTCACGCCGGTCCTTGCTGATATTAATTTGTCAAAAAAAAAACAATTTTCTCGAAACCTAAATTTTTTAAAACTTATCCTTATTCTATAAAAAAAAACTGATAGTTAAAAACGTTTAACATTATTTGGATTTTCCTTTCTTAAACTTGATATTTTTCTTGTTCGTTTTTCGGTTTTTTTTTCTATCACTGTTCGCAATTTCCTTGGCTGTAGTTCTGGTTCCGACTGAGATATTGGACTTCTTCCTTCGCTTCGTAGACCCTTATACAAAAATGGTTTTTTTGGAGTTGATAAAATCCTGGAAGATATCTTCATTTTATTCAATCCAATTCGGAGCATAAGAAAATTTTTTTAAAGTCCAGAAACAAGACTCCTAGAAACTTTCGATTGTCAAGGGCTTCGTGGATGGTATCGACCAGCTCAGTTGCCGCTGTCAGAGTACTCGACCCTTCACGGAACCCGTATTGGTAACTATACAGTATTCTATGGTGTTTCAAAAATTTCAAGACACGATCTGCTATTAGCTGTTCCAAAATCTTGCTGAAAACCGACAGTATTGATATGGGGCGGTAGTTACTACTGTCGGTTTTATTTCCTGCTTTGAAGATAGGTATAACTCGTGCTATGCTCCGGAAATTCTGCGTTTTGAATACATTGGTTGAAAATGTCGCATTTTAATGGTGCGAAAATTATATGGTTGGTTTTAACAAACTGAGCTGGAATTCCATCCCATCCTGGCCTTTTTGAAGGATCTAGTTTTCCGATTTTAATTATAACTTCTTGCTCAGTTGCTGGTCGAAGGAATATACTGCTACTGCTAGCGGTATGTTCTACACTACTCTGGATATTTCGAGGAATCGTAGCTGCGAGTTGAGTTCCAATGCTACAAAAGTAATGGTTGAACGCATCGGCAACTGCTTTCCCTTCCTCCGTGATTACTCCATGCAATTCAACCTTAATCCTCTCTTTGAGGGTAAAAACAGCCATAACTACATTTACGATGCGCGCCGTGGCTCAAACAGCCTTCATTATGTTTATTGGAAAAAATTACACAAGATAAGTCTCATTTGGTTTAAAATTTTCAAGTCCAACCCACTTTGTTCATAATTAATATTAAAACATAGTAAAATCGAAGGTAAATTCAGCCATAACTCCATTTTCCGAAGCGTGTGGTAGCTCAAATAGCCTTCATTTGATTCCTCGAAAAAAAAAACATAAGATAGGTCTCATTTGATTCATTTTTTTTAAGTCCGAACATGTTTTTCCTGAACTGTATTAAAAATGTTGTGGAATTCGGAGCCATAACTCCAGTTTCCAATGCGTGCGATGGTTCAAACAGCCTGAATTAGATTTCTTGTAAAAAATCACACAAAATAAGTGTCATTTAGTTCATAATGTTCAAGTCCGCACTTACTTTTTTCATAATTAATTGAAAAATTTAGGGGAAAGAGGGTAAAATCAGCCATAACTCCAACTTCTGAAGCGTAGCCACCAAAGTCTTCGGTCAAATAGTCTTCATTCGATTTCTCGGAAAAAATTACACTGAATAGGTCTATTGAAAACCGTGTAAAAAAATTAAAGCTGAGACAGGGAGGACCTGACATGAATGGCATGATATGACATTGACAATGACATGAGACCTAAGACATGAGGCCCGAGACGTGAGACGTGAAACATGACACATAAGACTTGAGACCTGAGACCTGATACATGAGACCTGATACATGAGACCTGAGACATGACACCTGAGACATGACATGTATCATGTATCACGTCTCACGTCTCATGTCTCATGTCTTATGTTTCAGGTCTCAGGTCTCAAGTCTCATGTCTCTTGTCTCAGGTCTCGTATCTCAGGTCTCAAGTTTCAAATCTCAGGACTCAGGGCTCAAAAAGATTCTAAGTGTTTTCCTTTGAAATGGACTCTATTTTCTCTCAAATACCGCGTTAATTAATAAGCCGTTTAAAAAAAAACGCTAAACCAGGCAAAAAAACCGCGTGAAAAAAAGCCTTACTATATTTGTACGAAATAATTGGGTTAATATTGAAGCGCCTTTCGGAAATTCAGTTTTGAAAACCAACTCATAGTGACTGCTAGTTCCTTCCAATGCCCAATTGATCAGGCGAATCGCACAAAACATGCATAATAGTGGAAAAATGTCTTTCACGAATTATCATAGAAAGTTATTTTGATGAAAATTCATTGTTTGGATAGATTGATTAGAAATGACAAGACCAGGTTGATCTTCAGACATCAAATCTGTTAACTTACTGTACCAGAGTATATTTCCCATCAAAACAGCAAAAAAAAAATTATACAAAATGTAATTGACTCTTGTAGTAATAAATATTTATGTTTTCTTACCCATTTCAACAAGATCAAAACACCTGAATGTGGAAATTTGTTGATGGCAAAGGGGTATAAGTGAATTTATTTGGTGGCAAAGGGTTATAAATAAGTGCATGTGTTTGGAGACAAAGGGGTATCCGGGTATGTATAAGTGCCAAAATAAAAAAAACCCGATTTAATACACTTAACAGTGGATTGTAGCCTTTCTTACAGTCTAAAAATTATATTTGGATACACATGACACAAAATAATAAACAAATGATAGATTTATAAATTCTGAGTAATGATTAAAATATTTCGGACGTAGTAAATCCTAAATGAATTTAAGAAAATAAGATTCAAAATTTTTTGTAAGATTAAGGTATTTTGAAATAATTATAATTTTCACATAAATAATAACATAACTGTAAACTAATTGAAAATTTTTGAATGATTGAATTCTGGGATATCTTGTATGATCCCGTTTATATGACATTATGATTTTATATCTACACGCAGCGAAAAGGTTTTTTTTATTTCAAAGGAAAGTGCCGCAAAAACAAAGGGTTTTTTCCTTTGGTTTTGGGACAAATAAAAATTCTTTTGATTCAAAAGCATTTTCCTTTGTTTCAAAGAATTTTTCTTTTGAAAAATCTTTGAATCAAAATCTTAATACTTTGAAACAAAAAACAGTTTCATTTGATACAAAGTTGTTTTCGTTCGCCACAATGTTATTTAGATTTAGATTTAAAAATATTGGTTCATTGAACCATTTTCCATTTATTCCAATTGGAGGACATATTTCCTGTTGTTTTGAAATTCCTATTAGGAATTTCAAAAAATAAAAAGAAAGAAATCTATATGTTAAATTTGTTTTTATTTACAACAGATGAAACTCTTGGCCACAAACTAGTTCACTAAAATCTATCCGGTCCAAATTTTTGTCGATCCGACCGCTGGATTTGGAGCGGTGTCATCGTGCGCAGCTTTCATCTCGGTTGAGACATCCACGGAAACCATCCTTCGGCTCTGGTTTTGTAAAAACGCAATCATCTTCAAATCTTTAATATTCACTCTTTAATTTACATACTTACCATACTTCATCCTGAATCCTTCTAATATAGTGAACTCTGACCTACATCTTCACACGACCGGCCAAACTTGATTCGATTTTTCGGTTTTGTATTCTTCTTGCAAGGCAAATCAAAATATCTTTTGAATCAAAGGCTGAAGTTTTTATTTAAAGGAATAATTTCTTCAAGTTAAAAACATTTTCCTTTGGTTCAAAAAAAGTTAACTTTGTTTTAAAAGAAATAAGCTCAATTAACATTTATTTAGAATCAAAGTATTTGCTTAAATTCAAAATCCAAAAATATTTAGTTCAAAGAATTAATTCTTTGTTTCAAAAAATATTTTTTTGAATCAAAGCAAAAGTTTTTGGTTCAAATAAAACAGGGGTTTGATTAAAAAAAATGAATGTTTTGAAACAAAATCATTTTTGTTTTGGTTCAAAAGCCTAGTTTTCTCTGCGTGTATAAAATAGAAGAGGTCTAAAAATGAAGAGTATAATTTTTAAAAAAGATGCCTAACCATGTGTTTCAAATAATTCAAACTCTCGACGAGTAAAGGAAGCGAATAAATGGAAAAAATCAAGTAAATTTACAACTGCTTGACTCAAATACGATGCTTCAACGTAGATTATAATAATCGATCGAATTAACTATAGATGTATAACAGATAAATTACAAAAATGACAGAAATGACAAGATTTTAGCATACCTTCCAGAGGCATTCTTTCTAGTATACAAGTAAGAATGCCCCTGAATACCTATGTATGCTAAAAACTTTGATTTCTATGTTGATTCATTTTTGTAAAGGGCGAAAGCTGTTTCGAGAAAATCGCGTTGAAAGTAATTAGGTTTAAAATGTAGGTCTTCAAACGGTACATTTTCACCCAGCTGACAATTCGATTTGTTAACATTTGGCCGCATGCCCTTTTGAAAAAAATGATACCACTGCTGCTCTCATGCTGAGTAGGGAACATAGAATCTTATTGGAAGAAAATATTGGGATACTGGGTATGCCAACGAATGAAGCGCAACGTAAGGTCGATTTTTGAAAAGGGCACATTTTTTGCCATATTTGCAAAATTTGTCAGGTTTGTAAAATTTATCAAGTTTGTGAATTTTTTTTTTTGTATTTTTTATCAATTTTGTCAACTATGCAAGTTTGGTCCAACTTGTAATTTATGACGATTTTAACAATCATTTCATTTTTGTAATTATAGACTATTTTGAAATTTTTGTAAATTATGTCAGTTTTGTAAATTTGTTTAATTTTTTTCTATATTGATTCTGTCAATTTAGCATATTTTGAAAACTTTTCCAGTTGTATGATTTATATTCATTTTATCTATCCAGTTTTGCCAATTTTGTACATGTTATCATTTATGTCAAGCCATTCAAAGTTCCTCAGTTTTGGTAAATTTTTGTCAATTTTTGCCATATTTGCGAAATTTGTCAGGTTTGTTAAAACTTGATAAAAGTTTGTGAATGTTGTTTATTTTGTAATTTTTATCAATTTTATCAATTATGTAAATTTGGTCCACTTTGTAATTTAAGAAAATTTAAATGATTATGTCATTTTTGTTAAAAATTGACTATTTTTACATGTTTGTCAATTATGCCGGTTTTGTAAATTTGTTTTGTTAATCGTTTAGCGCTGGATTGCATCTGAATTTTTGGATTTTAATCTGAAATCTGAAACTCACTATTGGACCCGATTTTTTTTTAAATAAAGTTTAAAATCAGCAATACTTTAAAGTCCAGGGAATTTAACATCTTGAAATTAACGCGTCTGTACAAAAAAAATCACTTTAAACTTTAAAACAGTCAATAAAATTGAATTGGGTGAAACTTTTTGTTGATGCATTTTCGTTGGAACGCGAAATTACGCCTATTTAAAATGGGATTTTTATGTATCCGAGTAGGGCCAACAGATAGCGTCGATTTTTAAAATAGGATTTGATTAGATGTTTCGAAATTTCAAAAGCGTTTTTTTGTTGAGATAACTGATAGTTTCGCCCTTATGAAATATTACGCTAGGTTTGTTTACATTTGGCGCGTTCGTCCTTTTTCAAACTTACTACAAAATTATCTCACATATTCCCGCTTGCTTCGTAGTATCGAAGCCAGCCATCGCTGCAAAAGAATGTGGTGTGGAACCCTACACTCATCGATTGAACATGGCAAGTTCGGGGTTGTACCCCTATATGCATATACATATTAACATTATACGGTTTGAAGCTTCGGCTCCAAAATTTTTGAAACAGGTTCGTATTAAACTGAATTGGTCTATTGTTTTTCAAAATTTTTAAGTCTAAATTAATGTTTTCAGGACTGTTTACAAAATAATATTGAATTTACACTAAAGTAAAGTATATTTTCATAGATTTGGTTTGTTTAGGAGATATTGATGTTTTTCGCGGTTTATACACTTTTTTCCCATTATGCATTGGGAGAAGTTTGACCGAATTCAAAGTCCTGTAATTCAAATTCAGCAGTTGAAATCAGGCGATCTAAATTCGAATCTTTTGTCGGATTTCTCCTCCAGTTTTGGTGATACATTTATTGTTTGAACATCGAAAATAAACATTTCTGAGCTTAATCAATCAATGAATTGGCAATAATAAACCGACAAACATATATGAATAAAAAAATATATATATTTAAAATCTAGTTATGATTTCCAATTAAAAGCAAAAATGAGATTTTTCCTGAATAGTAAATCGGATACAGAACACTATCAAATTTTAATTCTACTATTTTTAGATAATGGAATGCAAAAGTGAATAACAATTGCTGACCTCCTTTATTACAAAATTTGACATTTGATAAGTAATAAAATTTATTTTATAATTTTATTTTTCTTAATTTCCCCGAGTTTTGACTGCTTAAAAAAGGATTTCTTTTTTTTTCGAAAAATTGTGAGGTATTGTTGGCCATCGTTTGTGAAAATTTCTTATGTAAGCTTTATTTTCGTCTCTATCGCATTCAATAAAATTGATAGAATAGTTTTCATAATTCTTCATTTTCCATAAGAATACTTAACAGAAAGGATTTTTTTTTAAAGTTATGAATTTGTGTACAAACACCAAACTATAGGTGGCCCAAGAAACCTCACATTATGTAGCCTATGATTTCACTTAAGCTATGATTTGCAAATAAATTGCGTTTGCCAAACCAAAAGCATACGAGCATATTTTAATTAAGAACTTCAGGTTTCCTACCGATTCAATTTGTGTTTATTCATCTTTGAACTCCAGTGTATATTTTTTTACAAAAAGTAGTTTACCTATTTCCTATTTGTTCAAATGGAAAAGATAGGTCTATCAGAGATCTACAGTGAGCGAAATAAGAATAGCACCACTATGTGTTTTGCTTGTTAAGATATGAATACTTGAAAATACGAAAATTTTCTTCCACAGTTTGTTCTGAATTCCTTAACGGATAAATCAAGCATAAAATTACTTTTTTTGGACGTGGCAATTGGCGTTGAGGACCAAAAATGTGAAAAAAGGGTGCGAAATAAGAATAGCACCACTTGAGTTTTTCTACAAAAACAAGATTATTATTAAATAATTACTGTGTAAAGTGAATAATAATGCTTCTACGAATTATTTGAATAGATAACTGCATTTTAAGGAGTTTTCCAGAATTCCAAAGGTTTTCAAAGGTTTTTAAAGAGGGTTTTAAAAGATGCTCCTCTAGCGTTAAGGAATTTAATATTTTAGCTGTAATTCTTTATCAAACTACTTACTTTTTTCATTAAAATGACGTGAAATGATGAAACAAACATTCGGGATTAATTTTGAATCAGAAAAAAATAGGTTGGAAATTAAAAACTTTGATTTTGTTCAGTAAACCACACTTTTTCTAGTTTCAAGTCGTAGATGGCAGCACTATCTTGCAGTTAAAACCAAATTTAGTCTCAATTTTGATTTTCCAGGTTTATTTAGGCCCATATTCATCATTTTGAGGTATTTTCTCATCACAGTTTTGTGGAAGTTCACGCTGCAGAAAGCTTTTCCGGATTTGCAGAAGAATCAACAGCACAAAAATGTACAACCGCCCCAATTCCTGCTCATCTCAACTTCCGATTCAATTGCAAATCATACCAATAATACTGCTAGCCGTTTGGTCCATCAAGCTCTATCGCAAAGTATAACTTTTTTCTGATAATCGGTCCAAAAAATTCACTTTGAGTGACCTTGATGCAATTCTGATTTTTTTGCGGATTTAGTGATCTTATAATTTCCGAAGCGTTCACACGGTACATGTATTTATTTCTTGACCAAAATCATCCAGCACTGCCTAATTAATCCCGGATATTCGAAAATGGGCATAAATTGGGTTGAATGGCAAGATAGTGCTGCCATCTATGACTTAAAACTAGAGAAATAGTGTTTGACTATTAAAAAATATTAGTATTTTTGAATTCTATTCTTTTTGGATTGAAACCCAGCCTCAAATCTATGTTTCAGCATTTTGCATCATACTTATGAATGTGAATGAAGAAATCAAGCAGTTTGATAAAGTTTTAAGACTTAAGTATCAAATTCCTTAACGCTAGAGGAGCATCTTTTAAAACCCTCTTTTAATACCTTTGAAAACCTTTGAAATTCTGGAAAACTCCTTAAAATGCAATTATCTATTCAAATAATTCGTAGAAGCATTATTATTCACTTTTATACAGTATTTTTTTCAAAAATAATCTTGTTGATGTTGAAAAACTCAAGTGGTGCTATTCTTATTTCGCACCCGTTTTTTCACATTTTTGGTCCTCAACGCCAATTGCCACGTCCAAAAAAAGTAATCTTATGTTTGATTTATCCGTTAAGGAATTCAGAACAAATAGTGGAAGAAAATTTTCGTATTTTTCAATCATTTATGTTTTTACAAGCAAAACACATAGTGGTGCTATTCTTATTTCGCTCACTGTATCTTCAAGTCTTTATTTTTAAGGAAGACTTTTTTTTTTTTTTTTTTTGTTTCGATTATAGTCGTTTTACCATCTTTATGGCATTCGCGACTTTATTAACGTTACAGTTGGCGGATCGTTATTGAAAAACTATCCGGTACAACCGTGTTCGATGTTTACTCTTGGGCTCGAACTCACGGACATCGGCTCAGGAGACAACAGACTTGCCAACTGAGCTATATCACAAGCCCTTTTAAGGAAGACGATCCTACGACCGTTCATATGAATCGAACTTGAAGATCGATCTATTCCTGAAGATCAAACAATCCTAAGTGACACATCTGACTTAACAGTGACTTTTTTTCCCAAAAATTCTAAAAGCCCTTTGGGTCAGGATGTTGTACTAAAAATGAAGCGTAACCTTCGATGTGATATCCCGTTTTGTCACTGTTGTTTCGTCTAAGCGCTTGGGTTCAATGAACTTCGCCTCTTCGACTTAATAATTTAACTCCAAAGTAAATTTGAATAGGCTTATAAACAGCATTATTTCTTATGAAAAAATCTGTTAGGGCCAATTCCCGTTAAATAACTGGTTCGGAATCACAGCAAAGTTCCCAGACGTTTGAGGGCTCGAAGGTTAATTAAACACGGCACTTAGTTGGTGATAAAATCACGAGGGAACGTTTATTCTTAAGAACTTAACTCAACGATACAAAACAATAGTGGACTGTATTAAATTCCAACCGACTGACACGGGTGTTTTATTGGTTCTGTATTTTCGTCTCGCTGCTAACCAACAGGGCTCTGCAATAATGGGTTGATACAATGGATTTCTTTAAGCACCTCCTGCGTAGTTTTCCGCTAGGGAGAACAAATCTGCTATCTGTCGTATTTATTAAAAACCTTTCTATTTTTATCAGATGGCGGTACTGAAGCAAATTAGGTTAGGGTGACATGAAATCATTTACATCTATCAGATCAACTCAACTGTAAATTGAATGCTAGTAAATTGATCAAATGATTGGCCATAACATTTTCATTCTTTAACTGTTGAAAACCGTCATAAACCTTTGAATTACTTCAATGGAATGAAAAAGGTTATTTTTAATAATATAAAAAAAAACTTCTCATACGTTCCAACTGACATTCAGCTATATTGAAATTAAGCGAGATTAATCTATTCAAATGCTTTTTTTTTTTAATAAGTGTCCATTTTTACCTTTACCTTCAAAACAATGATAACGATTTTCAATTTAGCTATTTTTTCTTATGTTTATCAATCAATTTAATATATTTCTTAATCTTAATCGATTCCAAAATTTTCTAACACCGACGGTTTTTGGAACGTATAGCATTCTAGATTTCCCGGTTTTATCCGGGCGTGCCATAATATTCAAGGAAAATGTCGAGGCGAGTCTGTATCAGCCCGGATTTCCGGATTTTATTACAATGGTCCGGATTTTGTAAGCATGTATTCACATAATTTGTTGAATTTACCAAAAAAAACAATGATTTGTTTTAATTTCTGATCTGAAATCGGATATTTCATAATTATTTTCATCATAATTAATAATGGTACAAGTTTCTTTTATCTTTTTCTGATTTTGTTTGAATAATGGAAAAATTTTGCTCTGATTTGACCGGATAATACCCGGATTTGTATTTGAAAATTTCAAAAGGAATGCACGGTTTTTCACCCGTTTTGAAAAAAAAATGGCCAAGCTCGAAAACATGCTGAAAAGTTCTGGAAAGCATAACATAAAATTCCATTGTTTTTCGCACCACTCGCACTTGATTCATTAAGACAAGCACGTACATTGAATCGCTTGATAAGATAATTATTTTTACTTTGTTGAAAAAGAAATTCATTTCAATATGAATTAAAACCTCATAAAATCTGCCAGCCTAACTTTTCGTGTTTACTTCATGCCTATCCTTGGCGCTCATTCTTGTTTATTATGAAAATAAAACAATTCCTGTGGCAACTATGGTAACGCACTATGAGAGATTGTCATACATGCATGCGGACAAACTTATATTAATTGGAGTTTTGGTTTTATCAACGCTTTTGTTTGTACTTCGAAATTATCGACGACGTCCGGTTAGTTTTAATAATAATCAAACAAAATTTACTAGTTGTATATACGTTTCGAGCAACTCGAAGAGTAGCTTTTGTTTGATTTATATTAAAATTCATCGAAAAATTTCGAAATACAAACATGTATTGAAATGTTTTCAACAATTTGACTGTCAATTCTTTTGAATACGATCGGAGATCAAAAGGTTATGTTTCACGATCACATTTTGGAAATTAAATAATAAAATTTGAAGATTTTTTTTTGAAAAAATGGGAAAAATAATACATGTAGATACTTGAGCGGAACTCAGGCCCCTATCCTTTCAGTGGCTGCCCTTTTATATTTTAAACATTTCTAGCCAACCCTAAATTGCAAAAAAAAACACGTTTGAAAAATTCGAACAATATAGGTAGCCCGTTAGGATACCTAGTTTAATAGTCAAAGACGGGTGACCTGGAGATCTGGAAAACTGATCTGATCGTTTCATAATTACATTTCATAGAGGATAGGTAAAAAAAACTGAGACTGGTGAAATTCTAAAAAAGCTTCAAATCTTGAGATCGGAACTGAACTTTTCAGAACTTGTTAAATATCCACGTAAAACATGAAAAAAATCAGCCGGATCTAAATGATTCTTTTTTTTCTGATTTCCTTTATTTTCTCATACTTTATATTCTTATTAGTGACTCTGAAGTATCTCAACACTGTATTTCCATAGAGATTCACGTTTACATCAATGCATTGTACGTAGAAGTTGTTTTGTAATCAGTGATCATAAATTTGTCTAGTTTTTATCAAACATATATATCTTTGAAATTTTTACTCATTTTTCAATATCTTAAGAATGGAAGAGTTCTAAAATACGAGCTTTTTACAAAGTGTCTTCTTCCCAATATACTTTAATTGGAATTTTTTTCCGATTTTTGTCCGCGTGAGATCTTATAGTAACACAGTGCCATGTTTTGTTGATTTTTCTGTGTTTTTCTGTTACTTTGATCATGAGGTTTGACAGCTCTGAGCGCTAGTGGCGACTCCACTCGGAAAATTAGCTTTTTCCATCGATCCATTGCTATCGGTCATTCCTTTGCCTATACTTCTGCACACACGCACTAATCGTTGTCATCAATGCAGATGCATGTGGCAGAGATATAGCAAACGATCGTAGGTACTTGTGGCTGAGTGATGAGCAATTATCGGTACTTGATACGTTCGCTCTCGCTGATGGTTTTTGGCGTGAACAAAATCTATCATTTAAATTAACTTTTTTATAGTCCTACAAAATTATAGTTTTTTTTTCTTATTATTTTCAACAAAACAAGCTAATTACTTATATAAAAAAAAGAATTTATATAGCCTTTTCATTACTTTTGCACTAATTAAGATATGATATCTATGTCGACAATTCTTGGATTTAATACAGTGTGAAACTTAAAAACGTGAAATTGTAGCCAAATATTTTATAGTTATGTATACTTAACAAGCATCGATTTCAAACATGTACAAGTTCATAAAACATTTTCAAGGTTCTTGATTCGATTCCGTGAAAAAAACATAGCAAAGAAAACCAGCTTTTCCATCGAACCGAGAAAAATAAGCAAGTAAATTTTCACCTTGGCAATTAGATGAACTATTTCACCTTGCCCCAGCAGCAAGGCGAAGACGACCCAAAGTGCCTCAATTTAAAGAAGAAAGAAAAGAGCAAACACTCGAACGGCGGTAATCTCCGGCGGTGCTTCCGATTCGAGATGTTTACCGCGGCCACTGCAACTGCCACTGCCATTTCTGCCACCACTTCTACCGGTCCAACTACCAATGGATTCAAGAGACTCCTTCCGGAACCATTCGGGGTAAGTTAATGTAGCTACCCCAGAGGGGGGTGAAAATTACTACGAACGATAACGTTCTGCTGCTGACTGCTTGCCCTAGCAAAGAAAGTTAAAGATGGCTATCGCTTTTCCGGGGTGTCTAGCTAGATTCCAGCTCTATTGATGGAGTACCATCACGGAGAAGGCTGATTCGTGGAAACAGAAGGTGTTCAGTTATTTTATTTGTTATCGAATTCAAACTGTATTTCAGAGAAGAAAATTATATTGTTTGGACTATTTTTATAACGAGTTTAGAAAATTGACTGTTATTATTGAGATCTGGATTGAAAATTTTCCGTATGAAATAGGATTTTCAATTCCAACACATAACTGGCCGAAAACTTTGGAATTAAATCAATTACATTGCCTCATCGGTAAAGAAAAAAAAACTGGGAATTTTAGAACATCACCCAACATCATCTAATGGAAATTTTCAACGGAATTTCATAAATATTATAAAAATAATTTCTCAATGTAAGAGTAGTTTTCGACAGTCTCATAACTTATTTTAACTGATAATCATCTTTTTCCGTTCATTGATCAACAAACTATGATTTTTTTTCTTTATTTGGTTATGACCGGAGAGGTTTATAAAAACTCATGACGGTTCCTAGACAATGTTACAGTTCCAGGGTTGTATGTGTACTTATGTGAAATGTACTTAAATTTAAAACCTTTCCGTTGCTGCCATTAGTGAAACAGTAAGGGATGGAGATTAAGGATGAATTTTTGAGGTGGAAAAGAGAAAGGATTTCCCACACCAGGTTGCTCACGGTTACGAACTTAGACAAGATTTACCGCGCTTGTCAGGTTTGGTTTAACCCTCATCCGCATTAGAGTGTCATTTTGGCACTATTGCAAGTTTGAAGGCTTGTAACTTTTTTCAGAAGCTTCTAAATACAAAAATTTCTTCGGGTACCCTAAATGAATTCAAAAGTTCTTTAATATTGCATATTTACTTTATTTATGGACGAACCCTGGAAGCCTGGACAAAAAAAAACTCCCTTTTCCGACTTAGAGTGTCATTTTGACACTCCAAAATTAAAATCTATTTAAGTCGTTTGAATTATTATGAATTTCATATAAAACTTATATCAATGGAAACCTTGTAATGTCAGTAAAATATGTTTAGAACATTATATATAGCTAAAGCTTCTAGTTTTCTCGTTATTCAGCATGAAAGAAAAAAAAATCCGAAAAACATGCTTCAGGAAAAGTGCTGTAGTTCATATATTACACGTCCAAAAAATATTTGCTTTATGCATATGAAAGCTGAAGTGAATGTCAACATCATGAAGCCAAGAAATTTTTTTTTTATTTTTTTTTAATTAAATGGTCACAAAAAGTTCAAAAAAGTGGTCTGAAAAACCTACTTTTCATTAGATTGCTAGTAAAAACTGTTTGAGCGGTGGTAGAGCTTTTGTAAAAATATCATTACAAATTTTATTCTAATTCTGACATTTTGTTGTCTTTAGATTTTTGATGCAACAAAAATTGAATTTACTGGAATTTTGCAAAATTGACTACTTTGCGCGATTTTTTCACAAGTTGAAATTTCATCTGTTTTTGTGGTCCACCGTCAGGTTGTACCCGGATTTTCAGTGCTTTTACTATGCTTGGACCAATAAAAAGTATATTCATTGGAAAGCAAATTTAATCTACATTCTAGAGAGGTTCAACAATTCACGCTGTGAGATTTCACAAAAATATGAAAATTATAAACATAATATGATTCCTGAATTTCTAGAACCACAAGCAGCACGTCCAGCAAAACGTGTTTGTTTGCTCTCCGAGTAGGTAGGGCGGTGATTCGGGCAGAGAGCCAAGCCGACAGACGAAATAATGATGCGTGTCGTGACAAGCAAACGCGAACTAGTATCAATCAAAAATTTCCAACCAAGAAACGTACCTACGACACGCATCATTATTTCGTCTGTCGGCTTCGCTCTCTGCCCAAATCACCACCCACCGTACCTGCTCGGAGAGCAAACAAACACGTTTTGCTGGACGTTTTTTGTGGTTCTAGAAATTCAGGAATGATATTACGTTTATAATTTTCATATTTTTGTGAAATCTCACAGCATGAATTGTTGAACCTCACTAGAATGTAGATTAAATTTGCTTTCCAATGAATATACTTTTTATTGGTCCAAACAAAGTAAAAGCACTGAAAATTCGGGTACAACCTGACGGGGGACCACAAAAACAAATGATATTTCAATTTGTATACAAATCGCGTAAAGTAGTCAACTTTGAAAAATTCCCGTTAATACAATTTTTGTTGCATCAAAAATCTAAAGACAACAAAATGTCAGAATTAGAATAAAATTTGTAATGATATTTTTTCAAAACCTCTACCACCGCTCAAACAGTTTTTACTAGCAATCTAATGAAAAGTGGGGTTTTCAGACCACTTTTTTAAACTTTTTGTGACCATTTAATTAAAAAAAAATTAAAAAAAATTTCTTGGCTTCATGATGTTGACATTCACTTCAGCTTTCATATGCATAAAGCAAATATTTTTTGGACGTGTAATATATGAACTACAGCACTTTTCCTGAAGCATGTTTTTCGGATTTTTTTCTTTCATGCTGAATAACAAGAAAACTATAAGCTAAAGCTATATAAAATGTTCTAAACATATTTTACTGACATTACAAGGTTTCTAGTGATATAAGTTTCATTGTAATCGGTTCGATATAAAAAGAGTTATGGCGATTTTAGCTTGGAGTGTCAAATTGACACTCCTAGTGCTGATTAGGGTACTGAAATCTAATGCGGATGAGGGTTAAGAAGCACACCACCTTTTTATAACGTTTTATGTGATCTAAGAGCAAGTTCACTGGTGTTGGGAAAAAGTGGTAGAAATTTTGACATTTTGAAAATTTAACCATGCAAAAATGTTTTCAAGATCTTGGGGCGTTGTATTTTTTTACAACACTGTTTCTATTTCAGCCGTATGTGATAGAAATATTACTATTTTTGTATCACAGCATGCGAAAATACAACACGTGTTGTAAAAAAAACTAGAAGGCCATAAGATCTTGAAAATGTTTTTACATGGCAAAATTTTCAAAATGTGTCGTAAGTGTCAAAATTTCTACCACTTTTTCCCAACACCAGTAAACTTACTCTTAGTAGTTTTCGACAATCGGTATTAGTTTTTGACGTCAAATGATTCAGTGTTCAACATATACAATGGATGTATGAGAAGAAAAATATGATCGAATTTTGAAAGCTGACTACATACTTCTTTCTTTTTTCAGAAAACCGACTTGGTCACAGAAAGTAGATTTTTGGCCAAATTTGTTTTCGAGATAACACTATAGTACTAGATCTCGACGTTTCGTGCATTTTTAAGTCATTGGGCACCAAAATTAAAATTTTAGATTTTTCGAATTTACTTGGGATGATTTTTGAGGTTAAAAAAACCGGATCTTTGAGCGCTTTGAGGCACCCCTGAATCATATCCGATTGAGCTGAAATTTTACACAGATCTCATAAACATTGACATTGCAGACCTGAGTTCTACCGAAAGTCTTGTAGAAACAATTGCGAAAAAAATTATAATATAAGTTACAGTCATCAAGTTCATTAAATGACCTGTCCCCCTCTGTTACACTATTTAATAGCCGCTAACAATTTGAGCAACACTTAAAATTTGCACTGTGATTATGATTATGAAATGTATTTCCAAGGAAAAAGACCCTTTTTTGAAATTCAATTGTTTAAAGTTGGCCAAAATGGTAACAAATGGGGCGTAATCGCTTATTTTACTATTTTATTGCTTTAAACTGTTATTATTATTGTACGATAAAAAGGCGACTTTTTAACGAAAAATGAGAGGACTCTCCTTTGAAGGGTCAGTCTAATGTTTAGGGGCTTATTCTACGACTCGAGTGACGTGATTTACGAAATTTCATATCATTTTGCTGGCTTATAGGCTATTTAAGCCTCGAAATTTTCGTGCGGATGAGCTGCTATCGGTCTTCAGATCTCATCCGAATGAAAATTTCTTTCCTGAAGCACTTCTTGAAGTCAGAACAAAAAAGGGTAATTTCGTAAGTCACGTCATTCGAGTTGCAGAGTTATTTTGTACTGAAAATCAACAAACTTTGGAGATTTTTCTCGAGTTTAAAAAAAACGTCTCTGAAGATACCTTTTGTCTAAATCTGTTTCTGTTCTGGATTCTCGTTCTGGATCATTGTGCCCTGGTTTTACGCATCAAAATTCTAAAATTCATCAGTCTTGAGTTGAATCTAAGCAACTTACTTTGGTTTTGCGGAACAAACTTGGAACATCGCAAGGGGAGGGTGTATAATAAAAAATAATTACAAAACCTGATAAATTGGAATAAACTGCCCGAAAACTTGTATGCAACAAAATTGCATACTAGCTATATCATTGCACAAAACCTATAAATCAAGTAATATTTTATCGGAAAATTCAATAAATTCAAGAATATCAAAGGTGATAAAACTCATCTTCCACAATTTTTGTTTTGCTCGGATATTTGATATTTTTTTTCGAAATTTCCTTTAAATACTTCGAACTTATTTATTCCCCCAGGGTGGCCAGCGAACCGGGAAAAAATGGAAAACCGGGAAAAAACCGGGAATTTAAAAAAGGACCGGGAAAACCGGGTAAAAAACTGGAATTTCAAATCAAAACCGGAAAATTATTTATGATGAAACCCTGAAATTCTTTCATTGAATGCGAAACTTTTTCTCTGAAACTTTACAAATCCATAGTCGTTTATTTCAGGATTGTGAAGCAATAGCGGGAAAATATCGCGATATTATATTCATGAGTAAAATGCCGAGAATAGTCGTAAATTTAATTTAAAAAAATTGATTTTTGAACTCAGCGCATACATTTGTCAACCAAATCATCGTAGAAAAATTTCTCGACTATCAGCTATTTCTTAGCTCACGCACTGCAGTGCACTGCAGTTTATTTTTTTTATTATTTTTTTTAATTAAATAAAGTTTTCACCACTGTTTATAGAGTTTTATAGAGTTAATTAATTAAAAATGTTGTAGCGTTGTGCACTTTCTTTACGAATATCTGTAAAAAATAGACCTTGAACCCTGAATAAAGAATTAAGTGAAAGAATTTTTTTTTAAATCTAAATGCTACGACATTTAAGTTCTGATTAAATTCATACGTTGAAATCAGACAGGTTTCGATCGAATCCACATCTCGAAAACTAAGATTTCAGCTTAACACCTTATCTTATAATTGGAATTATCATACATTAATTCAGAATTGATGATGTTCGAATCAGCATCAGCAGCTTTTTTTCAGAAAAAAACGTTATGCTGAAACGAAACTTGAAAAAAATGTGAAAAACATTTAAACTGGGGGAGTTATCTTGAAGAGTCTGACAAAAATATCGTATTAATTTGGTAAAAAAAAAATTTAATGTTAATAGAACGTTAAAAGAGAGATATGAATTCATGAATGGCTATCAGCTTCTTTGAATATGCAATTAGCGCCCAAACAGTTGGCAAAGAGCACAACAGCAATTCCAACACTTTTTGAAATGTTATATTTTCTCATGTTTGCGATGTTCTTATCCCTATCTCTTGAATAATCCAACGACCTTTTAACTTTTCAATAAAAATCTGCAAGAAAATGAACAAAAACTAAAAACGGTAACTCTCAATTTGTAAAAGTATTTTTTTAAATGTCATAATTGTCAGATAAATCACATAACTAACACATAACGTGTCACTATTTGAATTTAAATTTCCAGGTCTCTTCTGTTTCTTCTAAATATTTTAAAATATAATTTCGATGTACTCTTTTTGGCGTTGAAGGATATGGTCACCCTAATTCTAGATCCCAATTATTAAAGAGCCTGTAATAAAAACAAAAGAGACGCAATCTGATCCTTTTAAAAATAAATCATATAGCAACCCCGCTTTCATTTGAGTGCAGCACTGCTTTGCTTCAAACTTCACATGACTCCAATTTTGGTCACGTTGATTTTTTTTTCGGAAGTGGTTTTTGGTCTAGTCTGCTGTTTTAACTAAGTTGTTTTTTGTTATTGTCATCAATAGAAAAAGTGCAATCATGGAGTGTTTGGCAAAGAATTGTTCTAACAAAACCTGCCCCGGATTTAAAAATATTTTTTTTTCCAGTTTCTGGTTGAACTATAAAAACGGGAGATATTGCTCGCATTTTGCCACCTTTCGTGGGATTCTGTACTGGAATTCGCAACTTTTATTGGTAAACTTTCCCTTTCGACTCCGCTGATCCGGCAACATCTTGTGCTGGCAGTGAAAACTCAAAATAAAAAAAATATCCTACATATTTGTCATTAAAAACATAACTTACGATTTAAGTACCAAGAAATAAGTCTTTGAGAATCTAGCTTGTTATCAAAATAGAGCATTCGAAAACTGTGTTTTGACCCTTTGTTTACAGATATGAATGATAATACTTTCGCTACCGCCGCTTTCGCAATTCCAAATTTTCCAGTTTGACAAGTCTTTTGCTCGATTGGAATGACACTGACAAAAAATCGAAAATTCCAATCGTGACATTTCGTCTCTTTTGTTTATAGAGGCTCGTTACCAATTATTAGGCAGACAGTTTCGACTAATATTTTTGCAAATAACTAAGATTTTGAAATTCTTTTGTAAATTCTGAATAATTTCCATATTTTACCTACAATGCGAAAGAATAAACAAAAGGAAAACGTCTGTAACTTTTTTCTCCGAAGTCAAATTTACTCGCGGTCTCCAAGAAAATCAATGACTGTTTTAAATCTGCACTTTGAGTATCTTGGCATTCTTTTACAGTATTTCCAAAAACTGTAGGGAAGATTGAGATATTTTGGGTCTCCTATTTTGTTTGTTCTATAACTAGAAATATGAGAAAAAATGAAAAAAAAAATACAAACAAAGGCTATGGTATTAATGGATGAAAATTTGCATCCTTGACTATAAAAATCTTTCATCTATTGATATAATAATTCAATTTTGAACTCATCCTAAGGAAAATTACTTAATTCTGAACTGTGAGATGTCTATAAACATGTTCATATTTCAACTTCATAATTTTTTTCCTGTAGCCGATCAGGTCTACAGGAAAAAATGTGGTATTTAACCCGCGTAACTATATGCTATCAGACTCACCTGCACTATGGATTGAAGTGATAGTTGATTGCCGATTGTTGACAATGATTTAATTAATCTTATTTTTATCTTTAAGTTCATACAATTGTAATCATTTCCATTTTAAAAGGTTAATTTTCTCACCCGTAACTGAAGTTTGGCGGAATTGTTGTTCTCTTCCTTTTAAGAACACTTAAAAGAAACAAATGTGACGAATGAACTTCTCAGAATTCTGAGAAATGTATCCTGCTGTTCAAAGCACATCTTTTCTTCGTAAACTTCCACCCAATTTAGTGCTAAAATTATCCATTTGTAGTTGGCTTCGGAATCACAAATCACGTTTAAAAGCTTCGAAGGAAAACTGGAACCAATTTCTACCGAATTTCAATGCCACTTATTCAACTGAATTCGTAAGAAATGAAAATATTTCTTTGTTAGTTGAATGTGAAATTTGTTGACACTATTTTTAAATTAACCAATTTTTCTCCTAATTGCTAAACGCTTAATGATTTTTTAAATGTTTTTGTGTTAAATGTTTAAGATACCATAGCTGTTTCAGTGAATCACGGATGAAAGTTCCTAGAATCTAAATGTGGTCACAATTTTCCGTCTTTTTCGAAAATAGTTGTGGTGTGGTTTAGAAAGACTTCCTATTCGCTTGGTTATTTTTCCTACGAACTTGTCCTCAATCAGACTATTTGAAAGATTGAGTTCATAATGCACAACACAAAGAGCAAACAAACGAAAATGTAAAACGAAATGAAAACACCATCATTTCCCTTCCAGTTTCGAAGGGGTAAACAAATTGTTGGCTCACAATAACCAACCGACACATGAAAAAGATAAAATCAGACCAACACATCGTTTTTCTTCTCGGAAAAACTGGGACACTGAGCGTGTCCCATTTTGACAAGGTGCATATCATCTGAGGCTGAAAGTCAATTTACTGGTTTCTCTTATAAGAAATAGGTAGGTTCTTACTTAAAAAAATGCTGATGTATATCTGAACGTCATTAATTTTATGTAAGATTAAAAAGAACCATAATAATTATGATGATATTTATCAGCTGAACTGGTTCAGCATAATGGTTATATTACCTAAAAACATTTATTTTTATATTAGCGAATTAGACCACATAATAAAATGTTTGTGTTATTCATAATTTTAATTTTTTCTTATAATTTCTTCTCTCTTCCAGGAACTGCAACATGAGCGCGATGTGCTGCAAGAACGCATGTCGGAGCAATCGCTCAAAATTACCACGCTTCAATCGAAGCTGGACGAACAGCGAGTGCGTGCCGAAGAGTTACATCGGCAGGGCACATCACACTTGACAGTCAAGGTGCACGATCTTCAGAACGAGTTGATTAATCTGAAGGAAACTCTGCAAACGCGGGACAAGCAGATTACGAATCTGAAAAACTTCCTAGAAAACAGCCAACAGGTGATCGAGCGTCAAGAGAAAGAACTAGCCATGAATCAGGCTAACAACGATCGTAGCCAGTATGAGCTGAAACTGGAAGCCGATCTGAAGGCTAAATGCGACGAAATACAGCAGCTTAAACATAAAATCCAGCATGAGATGATCAACAAAGTGGCTCTCCCTGATCTGATGGAAACCATGTTGGCTGATAAAAATGAAGAAATCGATCAGCTGCGAGAAAAACTGATCATTCTGCAACAAGCTAGTCCACCTCATCCACCGCAAACAGGAACAGCGCATGGCAGAGAAGATGACAATGCGCGAACCTTAAGTGACATCGTTTCGATAACGGACTGTGATGAATCCGACATGGTGATGCGACGAATGCCTCCGGGACAGGCCGATTCCGGACTTCTGGCAGCCGCCAACAGCATACCGATGGTAAGTTTCAAGATAGCCACATCATACGCGATTGTGATTTGTTTTGATTAACCAAAAACCGAAAGAAATAAAAAACCAAACCACAAACCCCCCCTAGACCAAACAAGACACAGACACACAGTTTGATTTGTTTTATTTATTTTCCCTACGCGCAAACTCACAACTAACCCAGATATTCTCCCTCCGTCGCGCTCGATACAGATGTTCTGGACCGATATGTGTGTTCTTACGATAAAGGTGTCTTGGAGTTTTCGTTAAAACTTAGCGTCTGTGGATTTTATTGTAGTTTATTTTGGGCTTATATCGAATTAGCTTTTTTTTTAAATTAACTAATAATTCTATATTTTATGATTTTTTCTGTTATTGGTCGACTCAACCGCATTTTGATGCAGAAAAAACATTTTGGATTGACTATGAATTGAAAATAGAAAAATATCAGGCTTAATGGACTTAAATTTATCATACAGTCCAATAATTAATATTATCAGTTAAAACAAAGCTTGTTTAAATAAAACTTTGATTCGAAGCTACGTTGTTTGTTGGTAGTTTTAGTGCTTATACAAATAAACCATGCTCAAAAACATATTTCTAGTACTTACTAAGATAATATTAGCCAAACCTTACTTTCTATCGTTGCGTGCATGCTACACTTGTGTTCCTTGTAATTTTTGTTTAAAAAATGGACTGAAACCCACGCCTCAAGTCTTTATTTTAAACATTTTAGCTATGTTATAAATTGCTTCCCATTTGAATTTATCGTTTCGCTAAAACTGCTTTTTGTGTGGTTCCAGGACACATCCATGCTCTCGAAAGAACCGGCTCAAACATTCAACGTCACTGGGGCTAGTCACAGTGCAGCCGGAGAAAACCGATTCACGCCGCTGATGAAGCCTCATACTGGGGCTCCTCTGCCGAAACCCACACCATTCCCTTGTACCGGTGGTGCCGGTAGCTTTGAAGCTCCCAATTTCTTCCCGGACCTGTCGTCGGTTCTGGGTGGTGGTTTCCTGTCACAGCCGAGGCCAACGCCTTCCCAGGGATCGGTCAATTCGCCTGAATTCGTTCCCAGGCAGATAAACTTTTCCCTTGTGGAACAATCATCTTCATCGGGCGCTGGCTATCGGGAGCCTGCATTCATCGAAGAAATCTATGACGACGAAGGAGCGGAAGTGTTGAAAGCTTCTTCCGAGCAAGGTAAGCGATTATCGGACATTTCTGAACATGTGACTGCAGAAGACAGAGATAAATTGGAAAACGAGCTGGAATCGTTAAAAATGAGTTTAGATAGGGTTACCAATGAAAAGAACGAAGCTTTAGAGCGGTTGCAGGGTGAAGTGCAAGACAAGATAGATCGGATATCTGATCTGCAGGTTGAATTGGCTGCACGAAATCAGTTATACGAGGATTTGTTGCAGGAAAAGAAAGATTTGAAAGAAGAGCTCAAAAAAGTGAAGGCTAGCTTAGTTGAACTAGAGTCAGTTTCGGAGAAATTGGAGAAAAAGGAAGTTGAGTTGAAAGACGCTCTAGAGAAGTTAGCTTTAAAGGAAGGGGAAGTAGAGGATTTTAATAATTCAAATTCTAAGATTAAGGAAGAGATGCAACAGCAGTTGGTGGAATCGCAAGGACTAAGATCAGATTATCAGAAGTCTCAATTTTTATTGGATACTTTAAAACAGCAGGTGGAATCGTTGAACAAAACAATCAGCCATAAAGACGAACTGTTGACAAAGTTGGAGAAAGACATTCTAAATTACAGCAAAAATGAAGAAAAGTATCTTGAACAGCTAAAGGTACTAGACGCAAAGGACACCGAGTTAAAAATTCTACAGGGCAACTACAAAGATCGTTTGCATGAAATCGATATCCTCAACGAGGACAATAGATTCTTGAATGAGGACATTACTCGTCTTAAGAATGAGATTGCGAAAAGCTCGTCAACTAGTTTGCCTTTCAATCCATCCTATGTACAGTTCTTGAAACAGAACTGTGAGAAATTTGAAGAAGAGCTTGATGAAACGAAAGCAATGTTGACAGAAAAAATGTTAGCGCTAGAGCGCGTTAAGATCGATTTGAGTGCTTGTCAACGGGAGGCTGAAGATTTAAGGTGTATGCTAAAGGAGAAAGAAAGCATGATTCAACAGATTGGTGTTGATGGAAACAATTTGCATGAAGCTTTGTCCGGCATACAGAATAAAATGCAAGAAAACAATATTAGTTTGAATAAGAAATTGCGAGAAGAACAAGAGCGAAATGCTGTGCTTCAATCGGAAGTGAATAAATTGAAGATTCAGTTACAACGAAGCGATAACTCTTCGAGTCCAAAACCTTTTTCGGTCGAAGAAATTGCTGAGCAAATAGAAAAGGAACTTAATTATTCTGCTCAGCTAGATTCTAGTATTATGAAAGCCATCGAAAGCGATGATGTAAATTCCGAGGGTGAGCTCAATAAATCGAACGGAAAAGCACAGAAGAGTGCTTCAAATTTAGATGACATCAAGCAACAACTTCAAATGGAGATTGATAATAATGGCAAATTGCATGAGATGCTCGAGCAAGAGAAACACAATTCCAATGCTATACAAATGCAAGATGCAGAAATCATTGAGGCAATGCGTTTGCGATTGGAAGCTGCAATAGACAATGAAAGTGCTCTACAAAAACTTTTGGCTGAAGAGAAAAATAAGAACGACCGCCTATCAACGTTGATGGCAGGCGTTCAAAGAACTAAATCCTTCGATAACTATTTGTTGATGTCGACAAAATCTCCTCAGGAATCACCTCTGCGCAGATTGAACCGAAGCAACGAGTTTGAGTCGGAAGTAGTGGCTCGTTATGAGGGGGAGATCAAATTCCTGTCGGCTCAAAACGAGCGTGAACGGGAACGGGCAGTTGATTTGCAACGCGTATTGGAACGAGAACGGAATCGTTTCGAAAAAGAAATAGCCGATCGTAATGAGCATAGCGAACGTGTTAAGAAAGAGTTGCTCAGAGTAACAAAAGAAAAAGATCGCTTGGAGGTGGAGTTGGATCACGAACAAGAAAAACAAATCCTTGCTCACAAGGAAATCGAAAGTCTAGAAAAGCGGATCAGTGCTCTGCAGGAGGCTGAATCTATGCGCTCATTGCGCAGAACTTCCGGTCAAAATTCTTTGGAGTTCCAAGAGTTGCGATTACGATTAGAAAGTGTTGAGCAGGAACGAAATCGTCTGCAGGAAATAGTTCAAAGTCTTCAAGCGGAAGTTGACAGGAGAAAGCTTCGCGAGGCAAAACTCACTGAAGCATTAAGCAGGGAAAATTCTGCGGTCGATGGTAATGTACCTGAACAATTTCTGGTGAAATTGAGAGACCTTAATAGCATGCTTGAATCCAATGCCAGGGAAAATCAACGTCAAGCTGAAACGCTACGGATGATGATCGAAGAACGAAAAGCTCTTCAGAAACGTATTCAAGAGCTAGAGCGCTATAACGTCCATAATAGTCACTATAACAGAGACGATCTGGAAGAACGAGCCAACCATCTTTTCGGCAAATATCTTCGTTCCGAAAGTCATAGAAAAGCGCTAGTTCATCAGAAGCGTTACCTCCAAATCGTACTCAATACCTACGAGGAGAATGAATCCAAAGCTCTTCAGCTGCTGGCTCAAAACTCACCACTATCTTTGCAAGACTGTAAACTGCCGGAAAATTTTTATAAATCCAGTGACCAAACAAAGCAACAACGTTCCTCTAGAAAGCATTCTTTTCGTGCCGTTGTAACTGTTGTTATCGCCATAGAACGTATGAAATTCATTGTTCGCAAATGGCAAGGCGGTCGACAAGTTTGCGCAAAGGCCATTTTCTCCCAACAATTTACTCCCAGACGTTCGCAATCAGCAACTACGAACATTTGGGCGCGATCACCAAATTCCCACTTCGTGGAGTACAATTCGTCTCCACCGGCACGGGATCGAAATTCGGCATTCCAAACTGGACAGACCTATTCCGGAAACTATCTCCGATTGCCGGAAACGCAACTTCTTATGAATACCGATATGCGCGAAAGACTTGAAGAACAGTACAACAGATCGAATGCAAATCGGTAGAAACAAATTCTGAACTTGCGAAAGAAGATATAGATATGATTGGTATTAGTAAATCAGCTAAAGTATTAAGCTTCTGAGTTGCTGAGATTCTTACTGTCTAGTCACTTTCACTCCTCTGCGGATCCTTAAATTACTGAAATCTCGGTAACAAATTATAAGCTCAATCTGAAACAAATCGAATTAATTGAAAATTTACCTTAAAAGTTGATCTCTTTCCAATTCTATAACAAACACACTTGTTGTATAAGCATGACAATAAAGTGCCTTACAAACCAAAGTTAGCATAGCGCACGTAAAAACATCACAGAACTTAGTTATTTGTGCTTATTTGGAGGAAGAACAAATGCAAGCAACAATGATAAAGTTGAATCTAGAAGCACAAATGAACCTATGCAAACCCAGTCAGTTGAGAGATTTCAGAAGTGAGAAAAAACGCTTACGGTTGAAAGAACCAACAGGATAATCTATTACTCTGCGTTTCCTTCGCCCCACATTCTCATTACTCACAGAAGAAGGTAGCTTTTATTGCAAAAACTTCAGCAGTTAAAAGTTTCACCCACCGACTGCCAACTCATGCTGCAGGATATGAATGCGAGCTTATTTTTTTTTAATCTTAATTTAACTTCATTGGTTAGGAGTGTTTTTATCATTGACAGTGAAAGCATGTATGTACCTACCTACCATATTTTTTTAAGTGAAAGACAATGTTCGTACTAATCCTAGAATTTCAATCTTAGTTGTACAATAATTGATTATATAAAAGTTCTTCACGTGAATAAACATTGAAAAGTAGAATAATTCAGTGGGTTCAAAAATTTTTAATCCGAAAATTCCGTTCTCTCTAGGTGGGAGTTTAGATTTATTTTTATTTTCTTTTTTATTATTTACTTATTTTTTTCGAATGAACATGTTCAGGTTTTTACGTTTATCAAGTTTTGTTTTATGTATATAATTCAGGAAAGGTTTTTTTTTATTTCAAATGCTCATGTAAATTTCCACTAAATCAGCAATTCGGAATTTCCACAATGCTCCTATGTTTTTTTGAGGTCTCAAATGTATCCAACAGTTTCTGAGACATGTTCGTTAAAGTGATTATTGCCATTCTCGAGGCAGCATTTTCGTCATTTGACACCCAGCTGGATGTAGACATTCGTTATCGGATGTATACAAATGTCACCCACAAATTACCCAACTTCTGTTTCATACGGGGAGTCAACCAACAATGTAACGATAATTTTGCTCCATACAATCTGTAAGGACGAAAACAGCATGCAGGCGGAAAAAGACCAAACTCTGTGGGATACGGCAGCTATTCGGTTGAAAATGTGATGGTTATTTCCTCCTGCCCGGGCAGAGACGATGGCTGTGAAGATTATACGCACATTGCATGACAGGATCGCAATTTGCTTAGTATTTGTCTACCCGATATCACAAGGCTTCTTCCTGGAGAGCACCGTATCCAGAGAGCGCTACTTCCTGCACCATCACTCATTCTTTAAACCGCAGTTGGGTTGATTTGTGCTTAACCACAAAAGCAACACGAACTTCATCCAAACGCACAAGTCATAAACGTGCGGATTCATGTGCTGCAGCGTTGCAAGTGAACATACATCCGCTTTGTGTTCTTTTCTGTTGTTTTAAGTCGTTCTTATTTCGCTGTCCTTTAATACAACTTCAATCTGCGAATCTTTAGCATTTCAAGCGAGCAAGTGTTAATGAAAACGAAAATTTTCGTGATGTGTGTTACTGAAGAATTTAAAAAATTATAAATTTATGAGCTTTTTAAAGCTTATGATGTTTATAGAAGGAAATGGAGCTAACACTATTCAAGTTATTCATTTTTCATGAGCTTCTTCAGATCAGTGCAAGGCTCACAACATTTTTTATGATTCTCAATTGGAACCGTACGATTTAAGAAGCAAAGCTTTGAGACAGATAGGTAAGTGTTTGATAATAATTCTGAAATACACATAAAAATTCCAGTTGAAAATGATTTCTGGAGAAGAAATGGATAGACAATGTAGTGAAGCATTTTTGGGAATCATCTAGGAATCAAAAGAGAAATTTATTCCTAAGGATAATTAAAGGGTCAATTTCGAGATGGCAAGACCGAGGTGAAAGAATTTAGCAGCGTGCACTTTCAAGAATGGCGTGTGTCATACAAACAAAATTAATTCACAGTCATTATACAGGACCAAACCATCGACCGGAATGAGAAAGTATATAGCATATACTAGCAGAATATCCAGTTTATGAGTCTCAGCGTACAGCTAATAAACTGCCTGTCGGAGTCTTAAGGAACAAAGAAGAGATCGAGAGCAATTTATTATCCTTTCAAAGGTGACAAATGGACTGAATATTTAAAGCCTCTATGAATAAATCAAACAAACAAACAAACATACAAGTTCGAGCGTTTTCGTGCATTTTATAACGATTTGTTGTCGATTAGAACAGCTTTGAAAATACAGATTGTTTCTGAGCTTAATTG